>NC_077234.1:97962236-98289736 GCF_027887165.1 Monodelphis domestica | reverse complement strand
GATTGAGAGCCAGACTTAGAAATGGGAGGTCCTGGGTTCAAATCTTGCCTCAGATACTTCCTAGATGTGTAATCCTGGGCAAGTCACTTAACCCCCATTGCCTAGCCCTTACCACTCTTCTGCCTTGGAACTAATACACAGTAGTGATTGTGAGACAGAAGGTTAGGGTTGAAAAAAATTGTTTTTACATGTAATTGAGGAAAAAATTGTTAAAAAAAGAAAAGGATGTGGATTGGTCATATCAGAAGAGAGAATATAATAGATTCAAAGTCTGAAGGTACACTGGTATTAATGAAATGCCAAAAGTCCCTGAGAAGGTGTTCCGTACACTGAGTTTTCCAAAACCTTTATAAAAGCTCTACTGAAGGACATGGACAAGAATCACACAGGATTGAAGTGCTGGGTGGTGATTTACCTGATTAAGTGGAGGAAATGCCAAAATTGATAAAATTAATTATTCCATAAAGGATTGAAGTTTTATAGAAAATTATTTTCTTTTCTGGGCACTGAAATTTCTAGGAGTCTTAATTATGATGCTGTTGTTGTGTTGTTTTGTAATCATGACCAACTCATTGTTACCCTTTTTTGGAATTTCTTGGCAAAGATAAAGGAATTGTTTGCCATTTTTTTCTTTGCTTCATTTTACAGATGAGAAACTGAGGCAAACAGAGTTAAGTGACTTGCCCAGGGTCATACAGCTAGTAAGGGTCTGGGGTTAGAGTTAAACTCAATAAGATGAATCTTCCTGACTTGAGGACTGGTGCTCTACCCATTGTACTACCTAGCTTCCCTCCTTACTTATTCAATATAGGAATTTTATCTTTTATTTCAAACATGTGGCCAGTCTGAAGAAAAGAAAAATTAGGTACTCTTATTTCAAATGTCTAGTTAAAATAAATAGAGCATTACTACAATGAATTGTGCTATCAGAGGTGTAAGAGACTCATATATACACTTGACAAGAAATTATTTTTAACATGCAAATAGAGAGCACTGTCACTATTAGAAACTAGAATGAAAAGGACACACTTTCATACTGATGCAGAGGGTAGCTACTAATGGAATGCCCTAAGAAATGCCATAACAATGAGGTTACTAACCTTGCTTCAAAATGCCCATATGGTACTACTGCAGGAATAATCTATACATTAACAAATACATTAACCATAACATTTTTCCAGAAAAAATTTCCTACTCATGAATGATAAAACCAATGCAAATATAAGCTTTGCATAATTCTATCCTGTGCTCTTATCACAAAAAGGGAAATATTTGTTTCTCTGTAAGCAATTTCTGATTTGTTTTAATGCCTTGCTCTTATTGGCAAAAGTTTTGACATTAGTCTAAAACATCTTCATATATTTGGTAAATAGGAAAAACATCTGCATATGTAATTTCAACATATAAAAACTACTAAAACATTTTTGAATTCTTATTGATGAAATACCTTTTTCTAAAAAAAAAAGATTAATATGCATTCTCTTACTTAACATTTAAGCTAAATAAACTAGTTAAATTGTTTAGGGGGGCAGCTGGGTTGCTCAGTGGATTGAGATTCAGGTCCAAAGAGAGGAAATCTTTGTTCAAATCTGGCCTCAGACATTTCCTAGATATGTGATCCTGGGCTAGTCATTAATACCCATTGCCTAGCACTTACTGCTCTTCTGTCTTAGAAACAATAAAGGGTATTGTTTCTAAGATGGAAGGTAAGAATTTAAAAAAATAAAAATTGTTTAAAATATTTAATAATATCCTTTTATAAAATTTATAACTTAGAGTCATAACACTAGACTTATTAAAACATTAAACACATTTGCACAGTCAATATTAGGGGTACAGGATATGACCATGTAATAAAAGGAAGTTTCATGGCCCACATTAAGATTAAATTGGATTGGTCTTATTACCATCATCTTCAACGGGTGAAAGAAACTGGCCAAAGACTTGAAAACCATATGCTAAATGTTATAATTAGTCAAGTGATATGTGTGGGTATATATATTATGTATATGCATATACAGAAAATTTAAATCATTTTGTTAATAGAAAAATGTTCCTTGTGTAATTTTCTTATGTAGAATTATTTTTACTATTAACTTTGAGATGAATTAGGTAATTTTTACATGAATTAAATAAAAAACACAGACTAATAAAGAAACAAATATTTCCCTTTATTTAATTATATTACAACTACTCAAAAAAGAATAATTTACAGATGCATAGAAAAAAACTATTATATTTAGTAGTAAAATAAATTTGCATTTCTTGGAGGGAAAAGTCACTTTGACCCCAAGTGAATTTAGCAGAGATTATAACAGTCTATTTTAAATGAAGTAGCTTCAGTTAAAATCAGAATTGTTATGATAAGAGGTTTAAAAAAAATCAACATGTTCATCTTACTCCTTTGCCAACTGCACACTGGTAGGTTTTGCTCCAATAGGTATCCCATATTTGTGTAAAATGTTCATCAAAGTCTCCCTCATATCATTATTGTAGGAATCAAAGTCAAACACATTCCTCACCACATTGGCAAGTCCTTCATTAGGAAATTTCTGTATTAAGAAATAAAAACAACATTCCTTAGACATACAGTTAAACTGAGGGATGCAATAAATTCAAATGGTAGCAAATAACATAGTATATTTAGAAATAATGGGCAAGACAAAAGCTTAACCTAACTAAGCAAAAGTTTAGAAGTAGAAACAGAAATCATATTATCCAGATAGGTACAATCTTAGCATATTTCATATTCACCTAGGTGACCAGAACAATGCTTTTTAAAATAAGAATTCTAATTTTGGAGTTGGCAGCTCCATCACCAAAAATTAAATAATTTCTCTTATCCATATATTCAATGTTTCAAAAATCAATATGTATTCCAAAGTTTGAAACTTTCTTATTTCTAAAATTTGGGGAAAGGGGTTGGTATAAAAGTATAGGAGGCAGAGTAGAATACTTGGATAGAAGTGTTCCACACTTCTTTGCAGCAGACACTGGGTGATGCAAAAAAGATTACAAAAGACATAGACCCAGTTCTTATGTAGCTCATAAAAAAGTCGTAAATGAGGTTACAGTACTATCATATATAGCAGAAAAAAGAGAATAAAGGGAAAAAAGAACAACACAGAAGGGTAGAAGAAATAGAAGAAAAGGAATGGAGCAAGCTGGGGCAGAAATATGGATGAGTTTTTAAAAAAAGAAAGATCATGAAATGAGAACAGAGAGAATAATTTCAGGAGGTGAAGGAAAATGATGTCTATTGATTTACTCTATAAATGAAGCCAAGCATTTATTTAGCTGACTGTAAAACACCCAGTAGTTTTGAAATATTTTAATAAAAAAGAAAGAATAAGTTAACTAAATAACTATTCTATTATATTTCTCCAACCAGGAATATAAAAATCTAAGGGTCTTCATTTTTAAGTCTTAATCATAATGTTTTAACAAATGGGAAATTGAAATTACAATTATTAAATGAAATACCCTGGTCTATATTTTTAAAATTACTTCTGGAAAAACACATAACCACAGGATAAATTTATTTTTGGACATGATGATTTTAAGGTGCTGGTAGGTTGTCCAGGTGAAGGACCCTCAGTATGGAACACTAAATCATCCATCAGCAGAGAGGTGATAGTTCAAGCTATGATAGAAGCAGATAAGATACAGAGAAACAGAAGAGGTAGTGGGGAGAATGACTAACCAGAGGAGGTGACTGAGAGTGAGTGGCTAAATTGACAGGAGAGAAAAGGAAGGCATCTCATAAATGCCAATGGAGGAAAGAAAGGCACAGTTTGCAAGGTCAGAAGCTACAAAAAGGGCATAAGACTGAAAAAAGACTATTGTACTGACAGTCAATATCCTTCTTGTTGACTGCTGAATATTTATAGTTCCTAAATCATGGATGTACTTGCTTGTTACTTCTTTTTCCTCTCTATCCATTGCAAAATTTCTCAGAACCCCAAGGTATGCTTAAAAAAGTTAATACCCTTTGATATGGGGCCTTGCCAACATTTTTATGAAACTGAAACAAAAGGCCCATGATAATGCCCACAGTGCTTTACTGCTGGTTTCACACATTCCCTGTATAACCATATACATCCTGAAATAGAATTGTGAAAGAATCAGTAGGAAAACTGACGTAAATTTTGCAGCATGAAATAGGACTCAAAGATTTCAAATGTCTGTAATAGATTTATGGTGTACCTGTAAGTGTTTGACTATGTTGACGACCTCTCTGGTGGAATATGGATAGTTAATAATTCCCTGATCTGCTAAGTGCCTCAGTTCTCCAAATGCAGCCACAAGCTTCTGAAGGATCGGCTCTGGAACATTTGGTCCGTATTGTCTGAGCATCTCAAGTTCAGACTGTGGTTTAGGATTATCAACTGCATGGCAGCTAAAAATATCACCTAGGAGAGGCAGATAAACACATGATATGCAACGTGTTCATTTTGAGAATAAGAAAAAAGGTACTGCCCCCCCCCCCCAAATGATCCAAAATACAAGGGAAATTAATAGAATTCTTCCCTTTGTCTGATGCGTGTATGTAAAATGGGAAAACATATATACTTTTTACTTTATCCAAGTTCACACTGATTTTTGGCTCCAGTATATGTACATATATAATGGCCAGAGGCTTGAAAGCATCAACAGTACAAACCTGAAAAAGACTTACTCCATGAAGTTGTATTTAATCAGGTAGGATCACAACATGATCCTTCTCTACTTGGGCTTACCCAAGTTCTTTTCTCTTTTATACATTTTGGCCCTTTGCTGCTGGCAGTACATTATAACTGCTGCTATGTAACAGACTTATGCCTAATCTCCCTTATTAGGTGAGCATCTTGACTTTTTCTCTATCATTCACAGCCCAAAGTCAGACTTGGGTCCAAGCAAAAGGGGTTTCATCACTGCAGACCTGACCAGTGTCTCTCATAACATAAGACAGAGACATAACAGGGGCTCAGTACTTATTAGCTGAAGAGCTCTGGGCCTCAATCAGGAATTGGAATTAGATTCTGGAGTAAACTCAGGAGTCCTGGATACCGTGGAAACAAGGCTGGATCAGTTAGAGATAACTATCAGCTTTGCCATTTTCCCCATGATACCTAGAAACTGGTATGACCTAGACCTTTTAAGATAATAGTAAGGCTCAAATAAGTTTAGCTGAGATGAGGCAACACGTCTTTTATCTTACAGGATATTACTCTATTCTGGGACACCATCAGCCCATTACAGAGTCCTTTTCCCCCAGGAAGGCAAGGTAATTACCTAAAGTGCCAAAAAAATCATTGCCCAAGAAAGGAAACCCAGGTCTGTTAGCCAGGACAATCATTCTAAAATCAGGATGAATCACTATAATGTTTTCTCTTCCATTCACATTAGCAGCATCTGAAAAAGAAAAGTATTTTCAAATCTCTCTAAACATATCCTTTACTGATAGCCAGTAATCAACCCTTGGAACAAAGCATTGCAGGCTCTTAAAAAATAATGTGAAATGGCACATTGCTTAAATGTCAAACTTCGTGCTGGTTATAAATTGGTTTCAGAAAATGATAAACCATAAAGCCTACACTATGAGCAATAATTTTCAACACTACATGCATGAGTGACTGTATTGTATACACTAAACTGATACTGTAGTCTGTTTTTTATTTAAAGGCAACAAAAATTATTTTGAAAAAGGAAAAATCCATGACACTATGCAAAATTTGGTTTACAAAATAAATTGCTGGCTTAAATGATCTGTTCTGGAACATGAGTAGATACATAGCCAGGAACAAAACTAGATACAATAAAAACTGCTATTTATAGACTATGGTCAGTCTAGGAGGAAGACATTAGTCTCTTCCTTGGACCCTGCTCTGACCATGGAGTACAACAATAGCTATACTTGAAATAAGTAGCTTGATTAGTTGAGGTCTAGAAATATTTTAATTAGAGGGTAGCTGGGTGGCTAAGTGCATTGAGAGCCAGGCCTAGAGATGGGAGGTTCTGAGTTTAAATCTGGTCTCAGCCACTTCCCAGCTGTGTGACCCTGGGCAAGTCACTTAACCCCAACTGTGGACTTTACCACTCTTCTGCCTTGGAACCAATATACAGTATTGATTCTAAAACAGAAGGTAAGGATTTAAAAATAAAAAAGAAGTGATATTTTAATGAAGAAATCTTATGGGACTGTTAGATAATGAAAAGGTATTGCACCTCATTTTGGCAGAGATATGGAAGGGTTTCAAGTACCAAACTTTTTCTGGTGGTATGTGGGAGAAGGTGGTCATTAAAATTTGAGGGACCTGGCTCCAGACCACTGGTTTTCCTCCAGTAGTCTCCAGCATTCCAGTGCATTAGGGTACAAGGAATCTCTAGAGATTTCAAAGAAATCTTGATTAGTGTTGCTATTTTAAATATGATTCTTCTGTCATCTCCAGGCCTTAGCCCAACAATGCATTAGAGACTGAAGTTCAAAAGCATAAAATTCCTCAGTTTTCAGAATATTCCACAATCCTTAAAATTTTGCAAGCATCTGCTCTAGGGACAGAACACAATCAGGAGGGCAGGCAAGTCTTATTATTGTCATTTTTAAAGCACTTCTTTTCTGCTGTTTATTGTGGCCTAGGAGGCATTTTTAAAGGCAACACAGAGGGAAGATGATGAAAACCTCAAATCAAAACTTATTTACCACTGAAAGCATTTTGACAATGAAATGCTAACAAAGATTAATTTTAAGATTGCTATTTCTTGTGCTCAAAAATGCTGGCAGACATCACCTTCCTCAAGTTGAAAAGCTCGTCTGCTTTATTTAGATGTCCTTTTCAACCACTAAAGGTTAACAGATTACTTATAAATTGTCTCATATTTTCTGTATTCATTGCTTTTGGCAATCTTATTTTCAAATGAATCAGATGTGAATATGCCAGCCTTTTCAGGAAGCAAAACTACCATATAGGAACCATGAAATTTGTTGATACTACCCTGGGTGAGCCCGAATAAAATAGGGTTAATAAAATTGAGTGTTAAGGGGATTAGGGAATAAAAAATTATATCAGGAAATGAAAAAATTACATGCAAGATTTTTCTCTATAAAGATCCCAATAGTCATTAGAGTCAATGGTTCATAATAGGGAAGGACACATTAACATGACCAAGCCAAAAGAACTGATCATTCAAAAACAATTTCTACAAGGCACACTTTTATTATGTGATTTAATAAAAGTCATGTTATTTTCTCATCCTATGCTTAAGCTAATGCTAAAAGTATTTTAATTCTCTAACCAGGTGCTAATAGAAGGATATTGGTGGATAAGCTAAGATTTAATAATTGCTATAGGCAAAGCATGAAGGGGATAATCCACATAGATACTTGAGAAATGGTTATATAATTAAGTGTATAGACATGTATGTGTATATGTGCATATATATATATATATATATATATGTATGTATATAAACATATCTTTAGCTCTTTAGGACTTACAAAGCACTTTCCCTAAGGGAAACGGTACAAGTCTCATCAATTTTACAAATATAATAACTCAGGCTCATGAAACAAGTTGACCCATGTCACTGAGCTAATGAGTAGAGATGTCAGAATTTGAATTCTGTTCTACTGATCTGAGATCCAATGATCAAACTAGAATTGGTGCTGGTTTATTCCCCCTTTTTAAATATCAGGTAAATTTGTAAATTTGATCTCCAGTTACAGAAGCAAAATTAGCACAGTAGCATTGGGAGAACTGTTAATCCTGATGCACCAGTTACCATTATATAGAAATCATTGTTTTGTAACTCTCCTGCCTCAGAAGTTACAGGTCATCAAACACTCCTTAGGCAGGTTGCTACTAAGATTCTGTTTGCCTGGCTTTTTTTCTTTTAAAAACTGTATTTATATTTTATATAAAAATTTGACAGCTTTTTGATATGCTTCTAAAAATTCATGTTTATCTCCAAATATCCCTCTCCCAAATGCAGCAAGCAATCCCTTGAACACTTGTTTGAATTTTAATATTCTGTTTGTATGTAATTGCCTAGTTTGTGAACTAATCATTTGAAATCTCCAAATCACACAAAGAAAAAGGAAACCCTGATAGCAATTTAAAAAAATGTTCTTATTCATTTACCTTTATCAAAAATAAAGTCCTTTTCTAATACTTGCCTGCAACAATTCTTCGTCCATCTGCTAGAATCATTTCTCCATTTTCTACAAGAGTTTTCAAAATACAGGTAACATTTGTTGGGGCTTTGTCTGCCTCATCTACAACCAAAATATATCCCATCTTGACTGCTTTAACCTGGAAGACAGAAAAATCATCAGAACCCAAAGGATCAAATCAAGCACCTCTACAGCCACAATAGTCCAAACAAATGTTCCAGACTCACAACAGCTAATTTGGTCAGTGATTTGTCCCCTATCATACAGGAATGATGCTGCCAGAGTCTCTGCTAAGGGACTGCAAAGCTATAAGCAAAATAGCAATCAGTCTTTCTCATTCAAGAACCAAGAAACCCTCCTTTTTAACCCACATAATACTAGGGATGCCTAGGAAAGCTTTAAACTCTCCAGACATGGCCTATTATTACCTGCCCAAATCCAACAAATGTCAGAAAGAGTAAATTATATGAACTTTTAAAAAATGAAAGCTCTTGGTGGCAGCTGGGTGGCTCAATGGATTGAGAGCCAGGTCTAGAGATGGGAGGTCCTAGCTGTATGAACCTGGGCAAGTCACTTAACCCCCATTGCCTAATTAAAAAAGAAATGAAAGCTCTTAAGTTAGTGTTTAAACACTTTTCAGATTTTCAATGACACTAAAGTGGTGAAATTACAATTTTTAGTTTCAACTGCAACAGGAAGTCTGGGCACGGAACACTGCATACGTCAGACTTTCTGGATATGTTGGTGAGTTTGGCTGAACCCCCCCTCCCTTCTTATTCTTTATTCTTTTTCTTTTCTTCTCTCTGGGAGGAGATAGGGAAAGTAAACTTGAAAATTGAGGCAACAAAAAAAGTTACTCTGTTTTTAGGATTAGGGCAGATTTGGAAGCAAGAGAAGTTCAGGATCCTCACCAAGGCAAAGATTCTGCAAAACCTGCCTGATTTCATTCCTGAAACAAATGCCTGAAGCTGCCCAGTATTCTTCAGGAGCTTCATAAAATAGTAAAATGAAGAAACAGCATCATGAATTGGCTGACAACAAAATTCTCCCCATTCCACTTATTCATCTACTAATTAGATTCTAAAAATAGTTGATTTTACTGAGATAATTTCATAAGGAATGGATAAGAAAAATATATCATTGCATGATTCAGGGACTGAAATGACTTTATATAAAATCTTCCCATCATGAACTTGTACAATACTGGGGAGAAAGCAAGTATCAATATATAATCTTTTTTTTTTTTAACCCTTACCTTCCATCTTAGAATCATTATTGCGTATTGGTTCCACCAGAAGAGTATTAGGGACTCGGCAATGGGGGTTAAATGACTTGCCCAGGGTCATGCAGCCTGGAGGTATCTGAGACCTCCCATCTCTAGGCCTAGCTCAGCCACCCAACATCAATATATAATGTTACCAGAACCAATTTATCGTCTGAACATTCATAATAATTCAATTTAAAACATACCTCCAAAGTTAAACCAAAAAGGATAAATGAATGATTAAAAACCAGTGAGAAGGGACATGAGAAAGCCCCGATGTCCTACACAAGTTCACACCCTGAACTTTATTCTTCTATTCTGGACTCATGGAAACTCCTGGAGGATGTGAGGGGGATTGAATCTGATTCCAGGAGATCCGAAGGTCATCAGTTCTCCGAATGTGCTTTAGAGAGAACTCTAAGAGGCCTTGTCCCTGCCAGAGCTGCTCTTGGAGCTCTCTTTCACACAAACCACTCCCAGGCCAGTCCTGGCTTCCCCCAAATGTTCCAGAACTGGGTAAAGACGAGCTCTCTGACTCGATAGGAGGAGGAGGGGAAGGGACAGAGTCTACTATGTGCTGGCCCTTGTTTAGATATATTATCCCGCTCGGCCTTCCCAACAGCTGTGGGAAGCGGTGCTGGGACCATCCCATGTCACAGCTGAGGACAGAGAGGGAGACAGGCGGAGAGCCAAAGTCAGGCACAAGCAGCATCACGTACAAAAGCCTGTCGTGGCTGCCTGGCCCTCCTCGCACTAGGCCCAGGTCTTCTTCTGCTGGAAGCATGGCTGAAGTGGAACTCAAAGGCCTAAAGAGAGCAGGTGGAGCTGCACACGGAGTCACAGACGTGGCTGGTGGGAGCCGCGCGGGGGAGGGCCGGAACCTGGGCTGCAGCCAGCCTTGTTCTTGATCTAGTTGTGGGAACTTGGGCCTCTCAAGCTCCCCTTCCTCACCTGCCAGCTGGAGACATCCCCCGGCATTCCCCACATCTTTCTTGTGAACAGTGAACAAGAGAATGAACAACAAATTCTGCATAATGACCACCAAGGATCATCACTGTTACTGCTACTCTGAGGCAGGGACAGGATCAGGCCCGGTACCGCCTAGATCACATTAAGGGCCATCTTTGGGAGGGGTGGGAGGGAGGGATCACAAAATGCCTGAAAACGATGATTAAAAATTATACCGATGTGTAAAAAAATGAAGAAAATAAGAGAAGGCCCGGGCCCACGATTTAGTTGGGACAGAGAACTCCTACATGAGAAAACCTCTCTCAGTGCCAGTCAGCTTGTAGCCTCGCGGTTCTGTAGGTTCTTGGTTTGTCAGGGGACTTATCCAGGGACACAAAGCCAGTACATGCCTGAAGGGGAGGCCAACTTTTGTGCAGGACTCCCCAGGCATCAAACTCAGATACAAAGAGATGGGCGTGGGATGGGCCAATACTGACTCAGGGAAGCACAAATTAACATCATGGTATCATACAGGGATCCCTTCCACCTCATGTTGTTATACGCCAGGTCGGCATAAGAAATTAAATGGGAATTTTGGAGGAGTTTTGTGGAAGTCACAGATGGCACACAAAGGCCAGCAGCTGACACATAAAAAAGTTTGCAAGCTCAAAAATGTATAAAAAAATATGTATTTACTCACTATTATATAATATTAATAGATTTTATCTTTTAATACCACAAATACACACAATTTCTTTTTAAAAGTCAAAATAAGTAAAAAAAGTAAACACCCCATAAAAGAAAAAGAAAAGATTCAGACTTCTTCTCTGGTATTATGGGAGGGTTAAAGAACTTTATGTGTAAGTTCCAGATCACAGGGTGCCCTGCCCCCAAACTTCCATGATATGGAAGGGATACCTGTATTTTTATTATTAATATTATTTATATAATATAAATGTATATAATATATAAAATGAAATAAATTATATGATATAAACATATTATTAAACATTATTAAACATATTGTTAAACTTTTCCCAGTGACATTTTAATCAGGTGCTGGGCTGCCTGGGAGTTTAACATCTTCACTTGTGGGCTGCCTAGAGTTTGACCCTTTTGCATGATATTACCCATCATGCCATGTTGCCTCTTTTAATTTTTATCATATCACTAGGGGGAAAAGTCATCACTTAGCCTTCAACAGTCTCTACAAGGACAATAAAATCCCTCACCCAGGAGAGAGAAAAAACAGAACAAATACAAATTATTTTGCCAGGTTTAACATTTACATATTTGATAATACATGTAAAACCCAGTGGAATTGCTTGTCAGCTCTAGTAGGGGGGAGAGAAGAGGGGAGAGAGACAGCATGAATCATGTAATTTTGGAAAACTTGTGTGTAAATTTGTTATTGGAATAAAATAAAGATAAAAAATAATTAAAAAACCATTTACATATCAGCTCTCTAAATTGACATAAAACTAAGGAATTTCCAGTTTTAAAATGAAAAATGTATCCTTCCTAAAAGCTGACTGGCAACTGGCATTTTGAAAACATTAAAAAAAAATATTCACTGATGATTGAAATACTGACCAGTGGAGAGTCTTCATAGACAATAAGACCATCTTTTACAGAAGGCTGAAGAGTAAGTGTCTGTACAGTTGTATCCCTAAAATTAAATCAAACATATTATAAAATAAAACAGAAAAAAGTAACACTCTTTCCTTCCTAGTGATCTTGAGCAACAGCAGTGCTTGTTTCTTTATTCTAAAGCAAGATAAATAAAAATTACCAATTGTAATGTCCTATTTTTAAGAGCCGACAATTTTGTTGGAGAGAATTAAGTCATAAAGTGACCTTGTGTTGAGGTTTATAGATGTAATAAGGATCAAGAGCTCACTTACATAGAGGCCTGAGATATTGCTACTTGGAAACAGACTGTCATCCTAGGAAGGAGTCAGCCTTGTCAGCTTCCTTCTCACACTGGTGTGTTCTTGGTAGGCCCATTTAGAGAAAGGGTCCTGGCCAATCATCCTTAATTTCTGTCCTGGATTTTCCTCTAACTCTCCATATTGACACCATACCCCATCTGTTTTCTTGCCCTGGAACATCCTTCTGCCTCTGAAACCCCCTTTTCCTATTGGTGAGTTCCTCCCAGAGTCTTCGTTTTGGAGAGGAGCCCAGGTGGCTCCTCCTTCTTTCTGCTCTTGGTTCTCATTTTTATGTTCTGGCCTTTGCCATCAAGCCATTTCCTTTCCCTTTTCCTACTTCTCTAGTGTTTCAGCTCCTTTTTATGAGTTATCTTCCACCTTAGAATGTAAGCTCCATGAGGGCAGAGAGGCTTGCTTTTTTTTCTTGTGTTTGTATCCCCAGCATGTATCAAAGTATCGGACATGTAGTAAAAACCTAGTAAATTCTTACTGCTTTCCGTTTGCCTAAAGCACTTTTTGCCATTGTTCAGTAGTGTCGGACTCTTCATCACACTTCTTGGAGTATTCTTTTTTTTTTTAACATTATTTTATTTGGTCATTTTCATACATTGTTCATTGGAAACAGATGATTTTCTTTTCCTCCCCCCAAGCCCCCACCCCCCACCCCTTCCCTAGCCGACGCGCAATTCCTCTGGGTATCACATGTGTCCTTGCTCTGAACCCATTTCCTTGTTGTTGGTATTTACATTAGGGCGCTCATTTAGCGTCTCTCCTCGATCATGTCCCCTCAACCTCTGTAATCAAGCAGTTGCTTTTCCTCGGTGTTTTTACTCCCTCAGTTTGTCCTCTGCTTGAGGATAGTTTGTTTTTTTTTTCCTTGTAGACCGCTGCAGGTTGTTCAGGGACATTGTAAAGCCATTACTGAAGAAGTCCATCACCTTCGATTGTACCACAGTGTATCAGTCTCTGTGTACAATGTTTTCCTGGTTCTGCTCCTTTCACTCTGCATCACTTCCTGCAGGTTATTCCAGTCTCCATGGAATCCCTCCACTTTATTATTCCTTTGAGCACAATAGTATTCCATCACCAACATATACCACAATTTGTTCAGCCATTCCCCAATTGATGGGCATCCCCTCGTTTTCCAGTTTTTGGCCACCACAAAGAGTGCAACTATAAATATTCTTGTACATGTCTTTTTCCTTATTATCTCTTTGGGGTACAAGCCTAGCAGTGCTATAGCTGGACCAAAGGGCAGACAGTCTTTTATCGCCCTTTGGGCATTGTTTGGAGTATTCTTAACAAAGATACCGGAGGGGTTTGCCATTTTCTTTTCCAGCTCATTTCACAGGAGAGAAGATTGAGGAAAATAGGGTGAAGTGATTTGCCCAGGGTCACATAGTCTAAGGCCAGATGTGACCTCAGGAAGATGAGTCTTCCTGACTCCAAGTCCAGCACTCTGTCCCGTGCCCAACTAACTGCTTTTGCCAGAAGCATTTAGAAAAGACTAAAGAAGGCTAACTCCTGAGTGACTGAGGCTAATTGCTTTTGGAGAAGGAACCTGTGTTCAACAATCAGCAACCAGTGGAAAAAGATTCTGTGGAAGAAACACTGAAGAAGACATTACGGGGGCAGCTGGGTGGCTCAATGGATGGAGAGCCAGGCCCAGAGACAGGACGTCCTGGGTTCAAATCTGGCCTCAGACACTTCCTAGCTGTTTGACCCTGGGCAAGTTACTTAACCCCTATTGCCTAGCCCTTACCATTCTTGTGCCTTAACACTAATACAGTGTTGATTTTAAAGAAGGTAAGGGTTATTAAAGATTAAAATTTAAAAAAGAAGATATTCCAAGGAGGATTCCTAATAGAACCACAGTGAACCACAGAACCACCTGCCTTTCATTCCTATTGACATCTGAGAAGAAGAGTAGATAACTAATACTTCTGAAGTGAATTGAGAAAAATGTAATTTTGAGAGGAATTGAATTAACTATATTCTGAAGAAAATAGATTTGTTGCACAATGATTCTAGTGTTTTGGAGAAACTGGTGGGTGATAATGAGTTTGGGAAAGTCCAGGCACTAACTTCTTTCCTTTGCTTCCCTAGCTCACGGTAGTGACTTTGGCTGAGTCCCACAGAAGGCAATACAATGGATAAACATTCATCTATGTTTCTGTATTATTAGTTAATGTTAATAAACTATAAGGCCGTTAGTGTTAATATGTGTTTAAACTATTATGTTCAGGGTTTGAGATTAAGAGAGGGCTAGACTACTGAAGAAGAGATTTCCCTGGCTCTCGGGGTGCAGGCTCAAGCTAATAGATTAAGCAAATAATTAATGAGAGTAATTTTATATTTTAAGTAATTTAAGTAATTTTCAAATATTAAATAATAATTCAACTTTTAGGTAATTAAATAATTTACAATTTTAAGTAATTTCAAAAGAACTGTAAAATAGTGTAAAATAAAATATTATGTCCACATTTAATTCAATAACAGGGTGCTATGCCTCAAAAGGAAAAAAAAACCCTTGATTTCTGTGTTATCATTTTAAAAGCACTAGCAAAAAAAGTTCTAAATCAGTAATGGTAGATAAAATGTTCTGAGTGAGAGTCATGTGAAATTTAGCTTTTTTGCAGGCAGATGGTATGGTACATAAGGTAGACAATATGGGAGTCAAGAAGGCCTGAGTTCAATTTCTTACTCAAATACTTATTAGCAGCATGATCTGGGATAGTCACTTAATATCTGTCTGCCTAAGTTTCCACATCTATAAAATGGAGATAATAATAATAATAATAATAATAATAATAATTAGTTCCCGGGGTTATAAGGATCACATGATAAATCATACATAAGTACTTTGCAAACCTTAAAGTGCTATATAAATGCTATGGTTGTTATTATTATCGCCCATGAAACAGAGCAGAGACATAGAGAGGTGGTATGGGAGCTATGTGTGGGGGTGCCTTAGTTGTTGAGGGGGAAAGAGAAGAGGAAACAGTGCTGGGCTAATCTAGACGGTAATTTAAAGTTACTAGGGATGTTCAAGTAGTGTTTAATTCTAACTAGTGTATCAACCATGTTACTGAGAAATGGAATTGACCGAGGGAGCTGTATTTAGAATATCACAATATCTAATGTGTTGTGACCACATGTGGTATGACTGGTCACTTCACTAAGTAAAGTAAAGAAATGTTTGAGCACAAATAATGCATATTAGAGAGAAGAGATAAAATTAAGGAATTAAGGAAGAAGTTAAAATTAAGGAATATAATTTACATATCCATATAAATATAACCTTCAAAGTAAGATCCCTTAATAGTTCTATGTATAAGCCCCTTTATCAGATCTTTGAAAAACACCATCTGTGTAAGAACATCATCATACTTGCTTTGCCTGAATGCTCATCTAAGACAACAGTTTCCTGTATACATAACAATTTAGGTATTCATTCATTTGCAGGCCACAGGAGCAAATTAAAGCTGTTTTTCTTGACCGAAATTCAGCACCTATCTGAGGCTTTAATAATAGGAATCAATGGTTAAATTTAAAAACAGAGGAAAAGTACAATAATTTGCCCTTGCCAAACATCCATGAAATCTACACACGCCACAGCACAAGAGTTATCTTTTTCTAACACAATGGATTTTTTTAACTAAGAAGTTTACTAGATATTTTAAAAAAATATTTAAAGGTAAACCAAAAAATTCAGGTCCTTCCCAGGTGGCATATTAATGAAGATTCAAACTGTGGGTAATGTTCAAATGAGGGCAAACTGTGTCTTAATAAATGGGAAAAATTTACATTACTATTACCTAACCTGCTGATCAGACAGTAATTCTAAGAAGGGTCAATTTTGACCAAAAATTCCCAAACTGATTTCAGAATTTTGCCAGATAAGTTTCTGAGTCAGTTATGCTGCCATACACACATCACCTTCTAAGGCTGAGTCTCCAGTGTAGGATTATTGCCTATAGCATGACTCCTAACCATGAATGTACTCTGAGGCTTTTCCCTCCATTTGCATGCACTCTCTGTAATCTCATCAGCTTCTATGGGTTTGGCAATCATCTAAATGCAGGTGACTCCTGTTCTTTTTCTTATTCTCCAGTCAAGTATCACAACTGATTACTGAGCAACTTGAACTGGATATCCCATAGCATCTAAAATTCACCATGTCCAAAGCAGAACTCATTCTCTTCTGCCACCTTTCCAAACATTCCCATTTATCTCATGGAGACCAGCATCCTTTTAGTTATTCAGATCCACAAATCTGGAGTCATTTTCCTTTTTCTAGTCCTCTCACGCCAGTAAGGAGTATTTCCTCCAAAGCACTGACAAAGTGATTTTTCTAAAGTGCATGTCTGACCAAGTCACCCCTGTGCCCAGCAAACTTCAGTGATAAAAGTGGCTGTTAATTGCAATTAAGTGTTGAATGATATCCTTTTTTTGCAGGTACATTTGTCTCCTATCCTTCCTTCCCATGGCCACCAGTTTCTAGGATCTCATCACCTCTTGCCTGGACTATTATAATAACCTCTTAACTGATTCCCTAATAAATACATAATAGAAGAGAAATTCTGGTTTGTCATCCTATATTTCCATTTATATTACACATTACTTCCCTCACCCATCATCCAATAGTTTGACTGGCCTTCTTACTGCTTTTTACCCGCAGTACACCATATCTCATCTCTGTGCTTTGTATGGCTATCACCTTTCTTATTTCTCACTTCCTTTGAAATTTAGCTCAGGTAATGTCTATTAAACTAAACTATTAGGTAAACTATTCCTGACCTTCCCCCTCCCCCAATTACCTTGTGATGTGTGTGTGTGTGTATATATATATATATATATATATATATACACATATATACATACATTCAATCATGGAGCGTTTTATGAAGTTTTATGAAGGAAAAATGGGGTGTTCATAGATTAAAATATATATATACATATATATATTTTTCCTTGCTAGACAATAAGCTCCTAGAGGACAGAGGCTGGTTTTGCATTCCCGGGACTTAGCATGGTAACTGACACATTGTTGGCACTTCATAAAACGCTCCATGATTGAATGATTCCTAGGAGGGAAGAAAGGCCAATTGTCTCTTTTATGCTCTCTTCTCTCATCTTCCTTCTGGGATCCTCAGTTAAGAGGGAAAACCAGGTATCAATTCTGACCCCAGGCCTTCCAGATGTACTTCTCATCTCTGATCGTATATCCCTGTCCCTCTACAAGGATAGTTCCCTTTTATCTTACTGCCATTGCAATGCTTATAGCCCCAAACACCATACTCAGTTCAATGGCTCTTTTATCCCCAAACAATCTTGAGTCTATGTTCCTTTTTTGTTCAGGGTTAATTTGAAGAAAAGAAATAATGATAAAAGAAATAGCACTGCAAAGACTACGAAAGAATTAAAAGCATCATCTTATCATAAAAGAGTTAGGAATGGTATCTTTCTTGACTGAGATACTTCCCCTCACCAAAGCAAAATCAATTGACAGGATTTTAAAAAACCTTTACCTTCTTTCTCAGAAATAATTATAAGAAAGAAGACTATCAAGGGTTAGGCAAGTGGGGTTAAGTGACCTGCCTAGGGTTACACAGCTAGGAAGTGTCTGAGGCCAGATTTGAATAGAGGACCTCCAGACTCCAGGCCTGGTGCTTTATCTTTTGTATTACTTAGCTTCCCTTGAAATAATAAAATAGAAGGCATTTTTAAAAATTCACTGATGTAATAGAAAGAAGATTGCATCTGGAGCCTAAGGATCTAGCTTAAAACCTCAGTTCTGTTTCTTAATGCTGCTGCTGAGGTAATCTTGAGCAAAATCACTTCATTGCTTTAGATCTGTTTATTTATTTGTAAAATGAGGGGGGTGGAACAAGATGACTTCCAACATCTCATCAATTTCTAACAGTTTATGATTCTATGACTAAAAGAAATTTTTATTCTTTGGCTAATTTAATGTGGTATTGTACATCATATTTTAGAACAAGTTAAATTTATTCTACTGACAGTAGAAGGAATTAGTTCTCAGAATTACTTATACAGTTGGCATTTTGCAAGAAACTTGACATAGTCAAAATGATTTATTACAATCCACTAGTCCACACATTTTTAGATGAACTAAATAGGACATCCATGTGAATTAAACTTTTTTTTTTTTACACTCCACTGAGCTGCTACTCAATTGATTTTTTTTTCTCCATTTTTCTTCAGGCAGAACATGGTAAATGCCAAACCTTTTTCCACATTAACTTGGATCTATCCCAAATGACCTTTAGATTTACTCATTTAAATGACCTGAATAAATATAATGAAAAATTTATTTAAAGCTAAGCTTTAGTGATAATTATGCATGTTTCTATATGCACAGATAGATCAAAGCTTATTCTTCACAAATTCTGTCATTTTCAGTTTTATATGTAATTTTTTAAACTTAAATTTCCATTTCCAAAATGTACTGGTTAGATAATGGGAAAAATAACATTATGCTAATTCTACTATGAACTGCAATTAAAAGTGAAAGGGAAAAACAACATTTTTAATATCAATCTAAAATGCCTTCACATTATAGTTTAAATCTAAAATAAACACGTGGAAAAAAAGAATCTTTCTCTTCAACAATGTCTCCTACAATTTTTAAACAATAAATCATATGGAATGTCTGTTCATCAAAGTACAACTAAGCCATAAGGATGCTAAAGACTTTGGGAGAGAAAGACTGAATGGGCTCCAGGAGATTAACTACAAAGGCAGAACTGGAAGGGGCCTAGGAAGTCAAAGGCCAAAGGATGAGCCCTGGATTAGTACATTGATGGTACATGAATAGATGCCTTCTCTCAGGAGTTGAGACTGGCAACAGGGATGGGATGGGAATAAGGAGATGGGGTGCTGGTCCTGGCTCTGCCATTTAGTGACAACTGAGATAAGTTACTTCTTCCAAATTTAAAACCTTAATGATGAAAAAAGCAGGGGTAGACTGGAGAATAAGAGTTATGTCTATCCAATTCTATGTCCTTCCAACTCTCAGCTACTATGAATCTTTAATAATTATTCATCATGGAATCAAAGATTCTTACCTCAGAGGCCATCTATTCTTCTGAACAAGCCTACTCCCCACTGTCAGCTAGTCTTTTAGTGCACCTTAGGAGCAGAAAACTACTACCTCAAGATAACTTATTCCACTTATGATCAAGGGGTTTTTTCCTTTATCAATCTTAAATTTGCTCCCACAACTTCTACCCCATAATGAATATTGTCCTCTAAGAACAAGCAAAACACATTTTCATTTCTCTTCTCCCTGAGAGCACATCAAATACCTGAAGACAGCCATCATGTTTCAACTAAATCTTTTCTTTAACAGACTAAACATTCCCTATTCCTTCAACTGGTCTTTACATAACATGATTTCAAAGCCCTTTATCACCTTAGTTATTCACCTTTGCATGCCCCCCAGATTATCAATGTCATTCTTAAAATGTAAAGCCCAGAATAGAAAACAATTCTTGATTTTATGTTTTAATCAGAGCAAAAGAAAATCATACTAGCACCACTATATGCTATCAATCAATCAATCAATCAACATTTATTAAACATCTACTATATGCCTGGCACTATACAAAGTGCAAGGGATACAGAAAAAGACAGAAGACAGTTCTTGCCCTCATGAATCTTAAAATCTAAAGAAAAACATATATCTAGTCCTAGAAAGCATGCTTTTTAAAATGTAGCATTATATTTCTTGGATGCCATATAACAATGGAACTCACTTTTAACTTTTGGTCAATTATGCCAGATTTCTCTCCCAAAGAAACGAGCTAGGCATGTCTCCCCCACACAGGCCTCTCAAAGTTGTTTTTTAAAACTCAGATGTAATTTTACATTTAGCCTTTGACATGTCATCTGTATGAGCGAAAAAAATTCAAGCTAAGAAGTTCTTGTATCCTTTTGAACATACACATTTTGGCATTCTCATAGTTTCCAATAATCTCAGTTTTCTATGCCAGCCCATATGCTTTTCCTAAATGATGATGCAATAAAAACTATTTTACTGAGGTTATGGAAGGCTTGTAACTATAATGCTAATTATATAAGCTTTATTTCTACTTACCTAAGTAGACTAGTAAGTAGGGGCTTTAGGTGGAACAGATATGGATGCTGGTCTGGATTGAGTAGAGAACTGGTCTAAAATGATCATTAACTCAAAAGTAACTGTCACACATTGTGCTAATAAAAGATTAATTTGCATTAAAATTTTCTCATTTCCTGAGAATGAATTATGCTCCATAATACAATAGTATGACTAATCATATTTTTAATATATACATGCATTGATTATACTAATCATATTTACAACCTGGCAAGATTAGTAGCCTTCTAAGAATTATGAGTTTTTACTGGAGTTTCGAGGAAAGCTCAGAGGTTTGAGAAAAGAAGAGTATGCCTTGGTGGATTTAGGTAGGGCTTCGAACATTCCTACTGAATTTCTGAAAAGCAGGGGATAGAGAAGAATCAAGCAGAGCTGATGGCAGGTTTAAGAAGAGTTACAAGAAAGGAATCAAGATTTCATTTATGGGCATCTTAGGGCTACCTACTTTGCCCTATCCTATCACATGCCTTATCGGAAGCAAGTGTATTTCTTCATAAAATCACACATCTGGATCATCAAGCTTACAAGAATTTTCAAGGGCCATCTCATTCCCTCATGTTACAGATGAGAAAACTGAAAGATTAAAGGCATGGTGCTTAACTGAGTTGCCCAAGGTCATGCAGGCAGAAAGAAGCTAGAGCAAAATTTATTGGGCATCAACTGAGAAAAAGAAGGCAAGAGTCAAAATCATGATATCTGAAAAAGCCAAAGTAAAAATAAATCTGATTAAAAGAGATAAGGAAGGTAATTTGTGAATCTAAAAACTGCTCAAACTCTACTTCAGAAGATTTGATTAAGCTATTCCCCATTTTCTACAATGGAAGTACTTGGTCAGGAATGTATTGAGAACTTTAAAATTACTCCACCCTGCTCAGACAGTGCCTTAGGGGAAGATAAAGTTGCAAATTCCTGATTGAACAATGAAAAGTCCCTAACTCATACTTATAGTGAAGCAAAAACCTTAAACTAGGTCTATTTTTAGATCTAATATAAAAGGGTGCTAAGTACCTATAAAGGTTAAATTAATCACTAAAAGGTCAAGCAACTTATAAAAGGCAAGCTTAACAAAAGAGGTGTGAAGTTTTAGTCTAACCAGAGAAGGTGAGAACCAAAGAAGATGTGAACTAAGAATGGGCAGTCTTGGGAAAAAGCATCTACTGTGATTGGTAGATGTGAAAATTTAGGGGAGGTGACATAAGAGAAAATTTCTTTAAAAGGAGAATTCAGTTCAGTTTAGAGGTAGTTCAGTTTGAAAGCTGAATTGGAGGAGTTAAGGAGTTCAGAGGAGGGTCTCTGAACTCAGTTCAGGAGTTGAGGATTTCAGTGAAGGACTGGAGCTTGCGTGATAAAGACTGACTCTCTCTCCCTTAAGGCTCAGGTTTAGGCCATATGGCCTAGGCTCTTTCTACTATTTTCTCTCTCTCTTCCCTTAATTCCTTCATTTGTATTAATTTAAATCTCCATAAAACCCAGCTGACTTGGGTATTTTCATATTTGGTTATTTCCCCATTGCAACCACTTATTTTTATTCTAAATCAAGATACTAAAAATTCTATTTACAGTTTGGCTGAAACCTTTACAGTTTTGGCAATTCATAGTCTTGGAAACCCACATTTTCATGGTTACAAATTACATCCTGATAAAAGGCAATATAAACAATGAAAAAATATCAGTATTTGATATGCATGCACCAAATGGTATAGCATCCAGATTTATAAAGGAGAAACTTTTGGAGCTTAAGGAGGAAATAGATAGTAAAACTATACTAGTAGGAGATCTCAACCTTCCTCTATCAGATCTAGATATATCAAACCAAAAAATAAATAAGAAAGAAGTAAGATATGTAAATGAAACCTTAGAAAAATTAAAGTTAGTAGATATATGGAGAAAAATAAATAAGGACAAAAAAGAATGCACCTTTTTTTCAGCAGCACATGGTACATTCGCAAATATTGACCTTGTACTAGGGCATAAAAACATAGCAAACAAATGCAAAGAGCAGAAATAATAAATGCAACTTTTTCAGATCATAATGCTATAAAAATTATAATTATAGTTTACATATTATTTTAGCAAGTAAGTACTAATTATATTAGGCCTAGAGACGGGAGATCCTGGGTTCAGAACTGGCCTTAGACACTTCCCAGCTTTGTGACCCTGGGTAAGTCACTTGACCTTCATTGCCTAGCCCTTACCACTCTTCTGCCTTGGAACCAATACACAGTATTGATTCCAAGATGGAAGGGAAGGGTTTAAAAACAATCAAGTGACAAGAGTCTGAAGGCAGGTCTTCTGGGAGTACTTCTTCTGGGAGTTCAACTTGAACTTCCACTTCTGCTGGAGTTCTACTGGCAGTTCTACTAGAGTATAGAATAATTCTTCACTCAGAAGAGTGCCGACTGGACCTGTTTTTCCTGTTGACCCTGTTCTTTTGAACTGACACGTGGTGAGTATAAAGGCTGACTCCCTTTTCCTTGGCCTTTCTGGAGGCACCAGCCTCTGGAGAGGCCCATCATCTTGAGACTCATTTCCCTTGGCTAGGGCCTCTGAACTCCTGCCTGGCTCAGAGGAGGCCAGAGCAGCTATTTTTCTCCATTTCTTCTCTTTTTCTCTTTCTTAATATCTTCCCTCTTTATTGTAAAATAAACTACCATAAATTCCATTCTGACTTTAGTAACTCATTTGGGATTTAGTAATTAAATCCCTGGCAACCAACTAAAATGTTATTCAGTATAACAATAAATTTAAAAATTGGCAAATAAAAAATTAGTTGGAGATTAGATAACATGATTCTCCAAAACTGGTTGATTAAAGAACAAATCATAGAAACAATTAATTATTTCATTGAAGAGCATGACAATGAGGAAACAACATATCAAAATTTATAGGATGTAGCCAAAACAGTATTCAGGTGAAAATTTATATCCCTGAGTATGTATATCAACAAATTGGAGAACAAAGAAGTCAAAGTATTGAGCATACAAACTAAAAAACAAGAAAGAGAACAAATTAAAAATCTCCAGATAAAAACTAAATTGGAAATTATAAAACTCAAAGGAGAAATGAATAAAATTAAAAGTAAAAGAACTATTGAACTAATAAATACAACTAGGAGCTGGTACTTTGAAAAAAACAAATAAAATAGATAAAGTACTGGTTAATCTAATACAAATGGAATAGAAGGTTAGTGGATGGTGAAAAATACATAAAGAAAGCATCCAAAAATATTATTTTTAAATGAACGGGAAATAGAAAAGGTAGATGGGGTCACAAAGAGCAATTTTGCTACAGTGCTTCAAGTATATGTATATAATTTATTATAATTTGCATATTTTAACTTATGCATGTATATATGTGTATGTACATTTCTACATGTATTATGTATATACATATACCTTAAAAATAAATTGCACATAATGAATCACAGTTCCTTAAACATTTTTGTTTTTGTATACTGAAATATGTTTATAGATAATTAAATTCACAATAAAAGTAAAATGTAGACAATGTAATAATAAGCCATTACTGACAAGCTGATATTTAAAAAAAGGTTACAGTAAGATTAACTAAGGAACTCTGGCAAGTTAGTATAAAAGGAAGCCACAGGTAATAGCTCTGCTAGAAAGAATTATTATTTGAATTACAGGTATTAAAATTAATTGTGTTTCAGACTGATAATATATTAATTAGGTGGTCTCCAGGGATTTAATTTCTAAATCCCAAAATAAATTACTTAAGTAAATGGAATTTATGGTAGTTTATTTACAATATTTCCAATAGAAGGAAGATATTGAGAGAGAGAGAGAAAGGGGGCGGGGGAGAGAGAGACAGAGAGAGACAGAGACAGAGAGACAGAAACAGAGAGAAAGTGCACGAACTCTGACTTCTTCTGATATCAGTTAGAATCTCTAAGCCCCAGTCAGGGGAAGAGAGTTTAAAGAAGTTGGGCCTTTCCTGAAGGCTTCATGCCTCCAGAAAGGTGGGGTCACTAAGTCACTTTTCACTCACCAACGGAGACAGTCTTAAAGAAGTCTGAGTGTCTTAGTGCCCAAATCTCCAAATGAATGTCCATCTTCCCTTCAGCTCCAAGTGACTGATCCTTCACTCCAAGCCTGGGTGACTGACTGTTCCTTCTTCAGTCTTTGTTTCCTCTATTTAAAGACCTTTTTCTCTTGTGTCACTTCCCCTAAATTTTCATGTCTACCAATCACAGCAGATGCTTTCCTTCAGGACTGTCCATTTTTTAGTTCTCACTTTCTTTGGTTAGATTTTCTCCAGGACTGTCCATTCTTTAGTTCTCATCTTATGTGGTTACATTTTATCTTTTTGGACTACTTAACACCTCTTTTGTTAAGTTTGCCTTTTGTAGTTACTTAACACCTTTTTGTGGTTAAAATCTAAAAATAGATTGTAGCTTACAATTCTAGCTTCATTATAAAGGAAGAGCTAAGTATCTTCATTGTTACAATCAGGAGATTACAATTTTATCTTCACAATAAAGAAAGAGCTAAGTATCTTCATTGTTACAATAAGGAGATAGCTAAATCCAATCTTCACAATCCCCCCTGAAGACCATTGAGAGACTAGTCTCCCCATTGATCATTTAATATAATCAACTTGTAGTCCTAAAACCTTTTAACTACAGATGTATACAATATTTCACTTTTTAAGAGGAAATTACAATACTTAGAGAGAAATAGAAAAGAGAGAAAAAACCAAAACCAATGTTTTGCTAGGCGCATTGACAAAAAGCCAAAATTAGGGGGCAGTCCCCTTTGGCATAAAAGTGTACATTTACAATAAATGTTCAATCCCCTTTTGTTAAATTGATTGCATCCAAAAGTTCATTATCGATCTTCTTGATTCAGTGTAGGTTTCTGCAAGCAAAATTTCTTCAGAGAGTTCATTCTTCTGGATTCAAGGAGTTAGAAAACAACTTTTCCTGGAATTTTTTCTCAAAGAAAATGTTAAATATTGGACATTTAAAAAATAAAAATACAATACAATCCACCTGAAGAGAGTGTAAATCAACACCCGAATCAACTCAAAATGGTTGGTTGAATTATGGGTTGTATGAGTAGTTATCAAAAGAAAAAATCAAATACATAAAAAATAATGGGAAAAAATTAAGCTTTTGAGAGAAATAAAAAGGTCAAAATCAGAATAAAAATATCAAAAACTATGTATATAAACTTTCTGAATAAAAAAAGAATAAATTCATAACAGGCCCTTGTTATTAGGGTCCAGTTAAAGTAAATTTTATCCCACAAGTCTGTAGGGGAAGAAATTGCAGTAATGTTGTATTTACCCATTATAAGTCAGGACTATAGGAAGTTGCCATATCTTAAGAAAGAAAAAACAAGGACTAGATTTTTGTGTAAAAAGAAAGTGTCATTCCTTAGTCTGATCATTTCATCATTCCTCAGGGAAAGGGGAGCCAGACTGGCCAATTGTTAGATACTTTTATAGAAAGTATGTTAAATGGAGTGTAGTTCAAGGAATCCTGTGTCTTAACATATGTCAAGAGCCACAACCTCGAGTCTCACACTAGGTTTAAGTCCTTTCATATTGGTGTAGAAGTTCATCAATTCCACATGGAATAGTTTCCTTTTGACCTGTGTGCTCTTTTGGCACTTTTCAGGTTAAATTTGTGCTTCTATTGTACTATGCAGATAAAATCTGTGCTCCTTTTTAAAAATCCCATTTTCTAGAATCAGACACAATCATTAATAATAGTTCCATAACATTTATCAATAAATGGCAGGTTTCCATAGTGTAAAGCTTTTGGGGTATGCAATTTTATGCTAAGCAAATGGATATCTTAGCTTATTGCAAAAATCTAAAATAGTTAAAAATATTTTCAATACAATTACATGTGCTTTCAAATGCAAAAATAATGAAAGAAGAAAAAATACTATATGGCACAAATAAAATGCAATAAAATAGTACAGATCCATCGATAAGGACATCTTATCATAATCAATGGTTAAATACTATCAATGAAGTCAATTATTCAATATCAACTGAAAGTATAATTTGTCACAGAGGTACTGTATTCAAAAAATCCATTTCTTCTTTGCTACTATTTAGAGGGGAGACAAAACTGTAAAGGGTTAATATCAACAAAATCAATAGAGTCTAAGGGGCATCACCTTCTGGCCCATGTGAAGGGACAGTAGCACCCTGAATATTTTTTGGACAAGCTCCATCTTTTATATTTATTGTTTGATATTTTGTTGGGTATATTCTTTTGTCTCAGTTTGAACATTGTCATTTCCCCAATTTCTATTTCTATAATTTCTATTTCTAAAATTTTGATTCCTATGGTCATTATAGTTATTTCTATCAGTTCTAAAGTTGTGATGTCTAAGATAATTATCATAGTCATTTTTATAATTATTTCTAAAGTTATTATTTATTTTTTCCCAAAGCAAGTTCCTACAGACCATCATTACATGGCCTCTTTTTCCACATTAAAGACATATTATTGATTTATTTGTGGATTCCTATAAAGGGGTTATAGACTCTTTCTGATTTTTCAGTTTTATTTTTAACATTTTAATTTCTTTATGTAAGTCATCCACTGATTTACTACTTTCCTTGTCTTTTTATATGGCCCTTATAAACATAGCTTGCTACTCTCCTCAATTCTTTGAGGACAATAGAGTCCTAGTTTGGGCAGCTAGTTTTAAAGTATTCTTTTACAACTAAACAATAATTCTTAACAAATTGTCAACATATTTGTCTTGTGTCTCTTTCTCTGGATAGATCAAAGTCCATATATATGTTCCCCACATCAATAAGTCTGTCCATAAACTGAGATGGAGTCTTTCTTGTTTGATGCTTTCAAATTTAGACCATAAATATGATTTATCAAAACACGCTCTCATGTCAATAATGCTTCTCTGACCTGGTTTAGCTTTGTATAATCTGGTTCAACATTGGGGTTCCAATGTGGATCTTCAGTTGGCCAATAATTTGCTCCCTTTCCTTGCTTCTGATTAGCCAAAGATCTAGATGACTTTATTTTTCCCTCTGTTTGTCAGAAATTTTTCTAATAAATTTTCAATATCTATCCAAGTGGGGTCAAAAGTTTTGAATATGTTCTCCAATCTTTTTATAATTAATATTGGCTCTTCCTCAAATGAGGGAAGGTCTTCCTTTAATTTATTTAAATCCTCAGGACTGAAAGGTGTATGTTGTTTTATAGATACCAAGTCCCCATATTTATTGAAGGTTGGAATTTCCCTTAAAGGGAATAAACTTCTATCTGAATTTTCTTGTGTTTCTTTCTGTAGGCTTCTTGCTCCATTCTCAATGGGGTAGGTATGAGAAAGGGAAGGGTTGGGCATGCTGAGGGGGAGGGTTTGTGGTCCCATAGTGCAAGAAGGATGAGAGGTAGGAGCAGTATGGGAAATAAATTGGGCAGGGTGGGAAGGAGGGGCAAAGGAAGAAGGGTCAGTAGCTGGGGGAAAGGGTGCAGAGGGGTTGGGGAAGGGGCAGACTACAGATTATTACCTCTTATTCCTTGTCAATACACTGGTGGCTGGTATTACTTTTATCATTATTTTGAACTATTATTTCTTCTCTTTTAAATTAACCCTGAGCAAAAGAGGCACATAGACTCAAGATTATTTGGGGATAAAAGAGCCAGTGAACTGAGTATGATGTTTGGGGCTATAAGCATTGCAATGGCAGTAAGATAAAAGGGAACTATCGTTGTAGAGGGCCAGGGATATAACATCAGAGATGAGAAGTGCATCTGGAAGGCCTGGGGTCAAAATTGATACCTGGTTTTTTATCTTGGCCTTGACACTTATTTTGTACCTTTGGAAAAATCATTCAGCTTCCTTTCAGCTCTGTCTCTTTATCTGTAAAATGGGAGTGATAATACTTGATTTTCCTAACTCAGAGGGTTTCTGTGGTAAAAATGTGATTTATGCAAAATACTATATAAATCAATGAGCCCAAAGTGATAATTAAATATTGGAGGTCTATCATATTTTGATACTGTCATGGTCCAATCAAGATGGATTTCTCTTTGTTCCTCCATCCTAAGTAGGCACTGTGTTTTTGTCCATGCTTTCCTTCATTTGTGGAATTTCTAGCTCTTGTAGCCCAATTCCAATGCTATCTTGCTTCCTAGAAGAGTTCTTGATCCCTTGATTGGTAATGACTTTTCCCCTCAGACACTGTAAAATACTTTGGTTTTTATTATTCTGAGGCCTATCATGTAATATTGTATATCATTGCATGGTAACTAGGGGATGTGCAGGAGTGTGGCCAGGTATCATTCTATCTCCTAACACTAGCAATCAGCTCAGTGATGACTTACTACAACTCAAGTACCCTCAAATCCATTCATTGCCCTCCCATGGGCCTATTAAGCTTGCTCCCCCTAAAGGCAAGCAGTCCTAAGTTCCCTGATGGCAGAAGTGGCTGCCTTCCCTATAGGGCATGACCTTCTGTGCTCTTAGTCATTGGGGGGGCCTTCAATATCTATGGGTCAGGGATAGGGGTTCATAGCCTGGGGTCTGTGGATTTAAAAAATTGGTAAGCATATTTCATTATAATTAGTTTCCTTTACAACCTTATATTTTAATTTCTGGGTTTAAAACATGGTCAACATGATTCTGAGAAGGGGTCTATGAAAAAAGGTTAAGAACTCTTGCTGTAGGGGAATGATGAAAATTTTCTTTTTGGCTCCAAGCTTTCCTAACTCCCCTAGCTTTCACTGATGGGTAAAAATTATTTTTATTTCCTTTAAATCAAGGAAGAACTATAGTCTTCTCTCTTTCTCTTAATACTTCTCTTCTCTGTCATTAAACAGACAAGTCTGTGCTAGTGGCTACCAAGTCTCCCACTGCTTTAACCTGAACTTTAAGCCTTACTATATATACAGCAATCCCTCACCTATCATGGGGTTGTATTCCAGAGACTCCCACGATAGGTACCCACAAAGTAGCAGCATTATATTTATTTTATTATTTATATACATTTTATAAATATATTGAGTATATATTTATAAACCCTTCATGCTCTCCTATAAACCTTTTCCATGCTCTTACAATCACTGAACCAATCAGCGTCCAGGATACAGAACATAGAGCGCTGCTGGTCGCCTTTCATGCCATCAGTCAATAGTGTGTCATGTACAATCTGATGTTGGCAAACTTATACAAGCAGTAGTGGCCCACTGCATTTCCATTATGTACAGTATGGTATTCATCAGCAAAATCCCATGGGATAGATTTTATAGTTAGAAATTCTTGAACCCCTGAAACTACATTACCCCAAATTCCTTTCTGTATTAACTAGAATCCTTTTTCCTTTTCTTGTGTCCTCACGTTTGCATGATGGTATTTAAATTTACTGTGACTCCTCCCATGCCCTCTTTTACTCACAACCAGGCTGAGTTCAGGTTAAAAAATAATAGTTATTAGATATTAATTTTAATATTTACAAGAGAAAACGCAGTGATAAGGAATTATATATATATATTTTAAAACCTGCAACACAATGAAGCTACAATAAGTGAACTGCTATGTAGGGAGTGTCCTGATTCCATTGTTTGCCCCATGATCTGCCATCACTGACTTATGTAGAAAATCAAAAGCTCATAGTAAGGAACATTCTTTACCAAAAATTTATAAAATTTAAAGGTATTTTGTGCATGAGTTTGTTTATAAGCTTTGATATTTCTCTATTTTTTGTTTCTAGAGACTATGAAGTAATTAATTCATTTTTTAATACAGAGTATTCCAAAAGACTTAGTGCAGTTAATTTTTTTTTAATTGCATTAAGATTTTTGAGACACCTTTTTGGTGCATATTTTATTAACAACCAAATAATCATACTGAAATCCAAATTTAAATCTATCTTTAAATTTCAAAACAAATCAACAGAGATCAATCATCCTTAAATCATTCTGCTCATGTTCTAGTATTTCAGGAGGAGGACAACGTAGGAAGATAAAGAAGAAAAGACTTTTTATAGCAACATAATGTGTTTCTCACCCTAACTGTCACATACTTAGCATCAACATGACACTTTTCAGAACTGAAAAGACAAGAGAAACTCTTCCATCATCTTCAGTAAAAGAGACAGAAAATCAATTTTTTTATACTTTAATAATTATATCACTTCATGGTAGCACAAAAATCATGTCTTCCAAGTGAATTCAACTCTTAAAATGGCAACTGAATTATTCATCTAGAGCATGGATGAAAAATAAAGTGCATCACTCCCCAACCCCCAGAGAAGTAGTGATTTCTAAATGGAAGATACTGTATGTATTGTCAGATTTTTGTCTTAATTGTTTAGTTTAAGAGAAGGTCCAATGTTGGTGGGACAGATTATGAGAAAGTGACCCTGGTATGAAATAAGAAGGCAAAGAAAATAAATCAAAGAAAAAAGTAATTGGTGTCATCTTCTAACAACTGCATTCTTATAGCAACACAACTAGTTAAATTAGTTTTCCCCTGAAAGTAGAAATAGAACCTTTTGGTTTATTTGACCATACACAACTTCTAATCAACAGTAAGAAGAAACCATGATTTTGTATGAAATATATTTTGATAAGGATAATTTAGAGAATTATAGCAACTTTTGTTTTGTTACTCATCCTTTTTTTAAAAACCTTACCTTCTGTCTTAGAATCAATACAAGTATTGATCAGTTATAAATCAGTTCTAACTCAGAAGAGTGGTAAGGGGCAAGGCAACTGGCTTAAATGGCTAGCCCAGAATCACACGGCTAGGAAATATGTGAGTCCAGATTTGAACACCAGACCTCTTGATTCCAGGCCTGGTGCTCTATTCACTAAGCCACTTCACTTCACCTATACATCCTTTCCAGTTGCCCTTCAATGAAAAAGAGAAAAGGGTTTGTTTAATAGAAAATTATATTTTGTTTTATGTTTAAATTATATAAAATTATAAAAATAGTTTACATATTACTTTAGCAAAAGCATGCGTACTTATAAAATGCAAAAGATGTCTTTTAAAAAACATTATAGTAAGTATTTGGGAAAATTAGGTTGATTGTACTAATTTCCTAGGAAGAAGAAAACATTCTGAAGTTGAGTTGTCTGTTAACTATTTGCTGCTGAGGATTAAAGAATTTCATGGCCTGAAAGCCTTAATTTATTCACACAAATGAGATTCTGACTCATCACAATTCATGATTGCTATAATTTGTTCCCCGTTTCTACTGGATTAAGCTTAATGACCAGTAATCTAATGTATTTAAGGAAAGCAACTAATGGCTATTAAGATGGGACAATTCTGGAAAATCTTGCTAGAAGAAAATGCAAAAAAAAAAAAGATAAAAAAATTTCTACTTTTAATTTGAGTGATATTATAGTAGGAGCACTCCCTTCCATGTCCTTGAAAAATGCTATGGCTAATACCCTGAAGGTTGGTGAGGAACCTCTCCTCTGAAATTTTGGTTAGTTGTTTTCTAAGTTTATCAGTTTTTTGCCATACCTGGATGTAAAGCCTTTCCAGGCTGGTAGGAATTGTCAATTTTTTTTTGCTCTACCAGTAAAGCCTTTGAGAATAACTTAACACAACAAAGAAGAATCATACTAGGAATTTACTTGCTTATCAATTTACCTAAAGTAATTTTTCTTTAGTCAGTAATTTTGAAGATTATTGGAATTAAACATATGTGGTTGTTATCTTCTGACATCTTAAGGTACTACAATTTATTCCAATAATACTATAATCAGTTAACAAAAATTTATTAAACATTTCATAAGTGCCTAAGCTCCAGTCTAAGCAATGAGGAAACAAAGAAAAAGTAAAAACAGGCATTACCCTCAAGATTATATTCTAATCAGGGGAGTGTGAATGTAAATAGGAAACATACATAGTAAATGAACAGTTATTTTAGGAAACGAAGCCAGAGCAGTCTATGATAAATTAAAACTCTGTAAGACACCAGGAGGGATCTAAATTAGAAAATATTTTAGGAATTACTAAATTGTTAAAACTCTCTTTCAAATTTGTGACAAAGAGTTTTTTTAGTTAAAGTCATTAAAGCTTGAAGGATAATTTTAAATTATGCCAATTTCAATAAAAATAATTAGATTATGTAAGAACCAAGCAGTTTGTAAAAGTAAGGAAAGAAAATGAGCCTCTAAAGGTTCAGCACAATCTGTACCAAAACATTGCCTGTAGAGCCCATGAATTTTTTCATAATGACATTTTAAGAAAAAGTCTACATTTCTTCCATTAAATTCTTTCTACTCTAATGCTTTATCATTGTGGCATGCAACGGGTACTGTGTTCTTAGGCACAAGCTCAGGAAGGTCCCACTATATCAAACAACAGTTTTGAATACTCAAGCTAAAGTCAAAGAGGCTTGACATTAGAAAACTGGCCACCAGGTGTTAATTTATTTTTGTCTAGATCAGTTCTCTAAATTCTCTACAGTGATGAACTGTGTTTTTCATTAAGAGAAAGAGTATATTACTATAGGAATGAAATCATAGATCTATGAAAAATCTAACATGAAAAATTTCACTGAAATTCAATGAAAACTGAATATACATTGTATATAATGGGGGTATTAATTGTAATAGTTTTTGTTGCTGCCTGTTGTGTTTTCTTTTTAGGAAAACCATAAGGGCTACACAGAAAGTAAAGAAAAATCAAAGGGGGTTTCAAATTGTTGACAAATTTTTCTTCTTGCTTCTAGACCTTTAAGATGAAAACAGTTAACTTCAACTGTGAAAACCCTTTACAAAGAGAAAACAAGCAAAGAATGACCCAATAATTTTTAAAAATAGGTCACCCTTTATAAAGTTAACATAATTACAGTTATCACAATGGAAAATGAACTAGGTCAGACTTGAGGGTCCAGATCATAAACTAGGTCAGTTGCAATGTTACCAAGTTTCATCGTTTTTATTATTATATATATATATATCATATTATATATAATATATATTAATTTATAAAACAAATGAAATAATTAATAAAATAATAATAATAATAAATAAAAAATATTAAGCTCTTCTCCTAAAATCCAGAGAACTAACTGTTTGCAGAAAGCAATGTTTTGCTGGGCACATTGACAAAAATCAGCATTTTGCAAACAGTTCATTCTCTGGATTTTAGGAGTTCACAAGTTTCTTTCCTTGAAGATTTTTTTTTTCAAACAAAATTTTAAATCTTGGATTGTTTAGGAGTTGGAAAGCTTCTTTCCTTGAAGAAGTTGCAGGATAACCTAATAAAATTTAAAGGCAAAGAAAGTAAAGTGGGAATATTTGTGGAAGTAAGTTATACATATATATATATACATATATATATATATACACACACACACACACACACACACACACACACACATATATATATATATATATATATATATATACACACACATATCCCAGTATACTATGCTAATTATACTCAAAAGCACAATTCTTCTAACAACAAAAATTATACAGAGGGGTTTAAGTCTTTTGACAAACTGTTGGTTCAGATAATGTTATAGATAGCCTAGTACTTAAAACAATTTTCAGAAACCTGACCAGAAAACTATGATTTTAGTGCTTGGCCTAGAATACTTATTTATTTATTTTTAAATTTTCCTAGTAGATTAGTTTTCAGGGATTCTTAAAATAGTCTAATTTCTTTGCTTAAAACTACCTCCTTGCTGTTCCACAAACAAAACACCACATGTCTCTATTCTGGACATTCTCTCTGGTTGTCTCTCATTCCCAGAACATTTTCCCTCTCTAGCTTCTGTTAGGTCCTAGATAAAATCCCTATTTCAACAGGAAGCCTCCAAACCCTCTAAATTATAGTGCCTTGCAGTTCTATTAATTATTTCCTATTTATCCTACATATAGCTTGCTTTATATATTTGATTGCATGTTGTTTTCCCTATTAGAATGTAAGCTTCTTGAGGGTAGGGGCTACCTTGTGTCCCTTTTTGTAACCTCAGCACTTAACATGGTGCCTGGCACATAGTAGGTACTTAATAAGTATTGTTTGATTCTTTTAGGTAACAAAGGAAGTAGCTAGATCTATTTTTCAACATATACAAAGAAAAATCAATGCTAAAATCTGCAGAAAGTAATCTAAAGGAAGGACACGAGTAAAAATAGTTATTAGAAGCTTCTAGTAGAAGATGGCACTTGTGATGAGCACTTAATGAATTCAGTTAAGGATTCCTTGAGGATGAGATGAAGAAATAATATATTCTAGGTACAGAGATAAGGGGGTTTGAAACAGCATTTGAAACATTACATGTTCTTCCCTAGGAGAAGAAGAGAAACTTAACTGGGAAAAAATATCTTTGCACTGAACTGTCTGATAAAAGTATGATATACAAGAGAGGTAGAGAATTAATATAAATGTAAGTCCAAGAACTATTTCCTAGTAGATAGTTAAAGGATATGAATAGTTTTCTAAAGAACTGCACTCTATTAATATGCCTATTAAAAATCAGATGAAACATTGCTACAAATTACTATTAAGAGAAATAACAAATATTTTCATAGCCATAAAACTGGTTGCAATGACAAAAATTAGAAATAGTGAATGTTGAAAGGACTATGGAAGACAAGCAAATTAATACACCACTAGTAAAGCTGTGAACTGGAGTAATAATTTTGGGGAAAAAATTGGAATTCTGTGATGAAAAGGATTTAAAATATCTGTAGTTTTTGACTTAAGAGACACCATATGTGTGTTGAGCATATGCCCCCCCATGAGATAAAAGGCAGAAATAAAGGTAATTTATATGTATATATATATACACATATATATATATATGTGTGTGTGTGTATGTTTATATGTATGTGTGTGAAAATACTTACACACACCACAAAGAGAAATATATGTATATATACACAAAAATATTTATAGTATCTCTTCCTTTTCAAAACTTTCTTTCTTGGTGCTCTTGTCAGTTGTCACTGCTTCTATTATCATTTTTATGTAAATGGTTCCCAGATCCATATATCTAGCTTCAGTCTGTTGAATTCTAGTCTCATTTCCCAGTTAATAGTTTTACTTTTTATTCTACCTGCATTGGTTATGTTTATACAAAGCCTCTAAATGGTTAAAATGACTATGTAAAGGCAGAGATGCATTGTGCAAATGGAGAGAATAGCCACGTTGATGAAAAAAATAGATTTAATAAAATAAAGGAGTACATAAAATCTTGGGCAAATCACTAAACTCCCCTGAGGCTTAGCTTCTTTATCTGTAAAACGAAGGGTTTGGACTAGGTACACACAGCATTGGAGTCGGTATGCAGTAGAAGTTTGGTGAATTATTGAAGCCTGGTACCCTGAAGAAGAAAATAAGACTAATTCTGATGACTTTAAGAAGACTATTTAAAAGCAAACACAGTAAAACAATGTATACAAAGAAAACAACACTATAAATAAAATATTATTAATCACGAAAACTGAATGCTGTAATCATGATAACCAAACTTGTCAATAAAGAAGAGATAAGAAAATATATCTCCTTCCTTTCTTTGCAGAGGTGGAAATATGGGGTACGGAACATTAAACATACTGTCAGAATTTTCATATTGTTTATTAGATCACTGATAAATATGGAGAGAGCAATGAGTTCAGAAGACTGCAGAGAATTAAGAAGAAAATGAACTTAAAGGAAGTAGAGGATCATATCGTAGACAGCTTTCTCATGAAGTTTAGCTGCAGAGAGGAAGATATACATAGGATGGCAGATAGTGGGGATACATGGGCCAAATGAGGAAAAGATAATGGAGAGATGGAAGGTGAAATTTTCTGGGAAGACAGAATATAAATGGGATAATTTGTGCAAATTGAGACATTTGCATTAGCAAAGAGAAGGACTAACTTTTATTAGATGTCAGGGTGAAGTGGCAGAAGGAACTCGAGTGATATGAGGTGAGGACAGAAGAGGGGACTACTAGGGAATGACCTCAATATTTTTAGTGAAATATGATGCAAGGTTCTCAGATGAGAGAGCATAAAGAAGAAGAGTAAATAGGAAGTTTGAGGAGGAATGAAAATTTCTGGATAATGATTTTATATCAAGGCCCTGGAATAAATTAGTGAGTTTGGATATTAGGGAGAAAAAAAGCTGAATGCAGTTGTTAGCTCATAATCTAGTATCACAATAGCTACATATAATGAAGGATAGCAATAGATCAAATAATAACTCAAAAAACTTGTTAATTAGAGAGCCTAGATTTCTTCTTAGTCCAGTGTTATTTCTACTGAGCTGTTATCTGTAGATCTCATAATGAAAACTAACAATGTTTCATATCCTATTCTGTCCCTAAAAATATAAATCCACATGTTAAGGCGTCCTAGTTTCAACACAGTAAAATAGACAGCTATGGCCTCAAAAAGAAATATCTATACATAGGGAAAAAAAGGATTTTTGCCATTATATAAGGAGACAGGCTTCATTCTGTAGCTCAAAATATAGGAGAAAATGTTAATCCAACAAAAGTAATAAAGGAAGCTATATTTGAATGTCAAATATTCTGTTTAATGCTGGTCTTTGCTTCAAGAATGCTTAGAAATCTCTTTTATTAAAAGACCATATTTTCTCCTGAAAGGATATAGTCAGTTTTAATGGAGAGGTGATTCTTGGTTGTAAACCCAGTTCCCTTGCCTTCCAGAATATCATATTACAAAGCTTCTGGTCCTTTAATATGGAAACTGCCAGATCCTGTGTAATCCTGCCTGGGGCTCCATGATATCAGAATTGTTTCTTTCTGGCTGTTTGTAGTATTTTCTCCTTGACCTGTGAACTCTTAAATTTGGGTATAACATTCCTAAGAGTGGTCTTTTGGGGATTTATTGTAGGAGATTATCTGTGGACTATTTCAAATTTTTTTTACCCTCTTGTTCAAGAACATCAGGACAGTTTAGTTTTGATAATTTCTTGTAATATGACTACATTTTTTTCATGACTTTCAGGTAGTCCAATGATTCTTTTTCTTAATATTTTTTCATTTTTATTATGAATTTAACAATCATTCATAAAAAGAAACATTTTGATTACAAAGAACAAAAAGAGGTCAGGGATAAGATTTGATAGGCCTAATCCCCCCCCTTTCACCCTTTTCCCTATTTATCACCATTCTTCCCCTCCCCCACTCCCTTGCACCTGCTAGAACTCCAGAACAAAGCAAGTAGTCCCACTTCATAAGGTACTGTTACTACCCATTTTGTAACTTGACAAATGCACAATGGATTAATGTTCTGGACTTACACTGTCTGTACCATACTAAGAGCTATACAAGCCTGGGAACCCCAGGCTACCACCCTATAAAAGATTGCCCTTTAGGTGTACATGATAAAGTTATCCTGAGAAACAGATATCTTCACAAGCAGAATTTTTTGTTGTCTTTATGGCAAAAGATCCTTAACATTTTTTGTACAATAACACCTTTTGCTGTCTGCTGAAGCCTATGTACCTCTCCTCAGGATGTTTTTAAATGCTTTTTAGGCTTCTCCTGGGTCTCCTGTTTGAACTTCACATCTTTTGTTTAGGATTGATTTATTCCTCAAGAATGTTTGGAAATTTTCTATCTCACTGAATGTCCATTTTTTTTCCTCTGAAAGAATATATTTAACTTTGCTGGATAGCTGTCTCTGGGTTGTAAAGTTAGATCTTTCACTTTCCTGAGTATCATATGCCATGCCTTCTGAACCTTTAATGTGGAAGAAGTAATTCCTATGTGATCCTGATCGTAGCTCCATTGTAGTTGAATTGTTTCTTTCTGACTGCTTACACAATTTTCTTCTTGGCTTGTTGGCTCTTCAATTTTGCTATTACATTTCTGGAGGTTGTCATTTGAGGATTTCTTTCTGGAGGGGATCCGTAGATTCTTTCAATTTCTCTTTTATTTTCTTGTGTGAATTTTAGACTTACTCCAACCTGCTTAGTCTTTAGAATTTTAGCAAGCAAGAATGTATACACCCCCACTTAAAGATTAAGTGTGGTGGAGGAAGGTCTATGATCCATGTGTGCTAGCAAGTGACAAATCAGAAACAACTGATTGACCCCATAGGCAGTCCAAAGTCAAGTTTAAGCCACCATTGGTACATGTAAGACACAGGAAGTTGCGCAAAGAACTGCCTTTATATTTTGTGTCACTTCCTGTGAGAGGGACTTGGTAGTGGAACTTGACCATGGAGGAGCTCCAGTGTGAGACCTCAGACTGCTTCCCCTAGACTGTTACATGGTGAGTGAAAAGGCTGACTCCACTTTCCTTGGATTTTCTGGAGGCACCAGCCTCTGGAGAGGCGCTTCTCTTGGGACTTCCTTTCCCTTTGCCTTCTGGAGTCATTAGTCTCTGGAGAGACCCCTTATCTCTTGGAGGAGGTTTCTGAACTCCTGCCTAGTTCAGACCAGGCCAGAATCTCTCTCTCTCAATCTCTCTCTCTCTCTCTCTCTCTCTCTCTCTCTCTCTCTCTCTCTGAATCTCTCTCTCTCTCTCTCTGTCTCCCCCTTAATTTCTTCCCTCTATTGTAAATAAACCACCATAAATTCCATTCTGACGTGAATATTTTCATATATCCAGTCCAACCATGAAATTTACCCCTTATACTTGTTCAAGAATATCTGGGCAGTTTTCTTTGATAATTTCTTATATTATGATGCCCTAACTTTTTTTTTTTCCTTATCATGGCTCTTAGGTAGTCCAATAATTCTTAAATTATCTCTCCTCGATCTATTTTTTAGGTCAGCTATTTATTCAATGAGATATTTCATGTTTTCTTCTATTTTTTCATTCTTTTCATTTTGTTTTATTGTTTCTTGATGTCTCATGAAATCATTTGTTTCATGTTCCTCAATTCTAATTTTTAATGTCTCATTTTCCTCTATCAACTTTTGGGTATTCTTTTTAAATTTCTTCTTCCATTGCTTTCATTTCTTTTCCTCACTTTTCCTCTGCCTTTATTGTTTTTGTTTGTTGTTGTTGTTTCTGTCTGTTCATTTTTTATAGGTAGGCTCTGTGATCTGGGAGGTTAGGGTACCCTCTTAAACTTTAGTCCTTCCTTGATGCCACCCTCAGCTTTGTATCTGGGTTTCTGCCATTTTTAGTTCTTCTAAGATGGTATGATGGCCTGAAAGCTGGGATCTTTGAGGGCCACCTCCCATTGCTGATCCAATTGACCACTGAGGGACTGATAGCAGAAATTCTCGCCTCAGGCTTAGGTGTAAGTTTTTGGTCTTATTATGGGCTTGATCTTGTAAGGCACACCATAGATTGGCTTATCCTTGGGGCTCAGTCTTGAGCTTTTAGTAAGAGGATTAGGAACATACCCCTATTCCTTTGGGTCTACCTGGGATCTATGTCCTCACCATCAGCCCAGACTGGGACTCTTGGATTCACTCATGGCCCAAAGAGATCAGGCTGCTTCAGGACAGACTGCCCTAGGCTGGAATTCTATACTTCACTGCAGATTTGGAAATTCAAGGGGTATAGGTTGGTTGAACCTCTATTTGCCCAGGTAGGGTCTCAGGATCTGTGTGTTGGCTTGAGCTTGGGTTCTGAACCAGGAACAGCAGAAGTAGGGTCGGGGTATGTGGCTTGCTCTGCACTGCTTGCTATAGTCTCCTGCTGACTGTGCTCCCCTCTCATCCCAGTGCCCCAGATGTTCTATGCTTTTCTCTTCTTGAAAGTTGTTTTTCTGTCTCCTTGTTGGTTCTTTCACTCCTGTATTCATTTTGTGGTGTTATTTTAAGATTGGCTGGAGAGGATTCTCATGGTGACTTTGAGATTCTCTCCTACTCTGCCATCTTGGCTCTGCCTCCCTCTCTCTCTCTAGTCCAATAATTCTTAAATTGTCTCTCCAGGTCAGTTGTTTTTTCAATAAGATATTTCATATTTTCTTCTTTTTTATTGTCAGTATTGTTTCCTGATAACTCATGAAGTCATTAGCTTCTATTTGCCCAATTCTAATTTTTAAAGAGTGAATTTCTTCCATGACCTTTTGATCTTCCTTTTCCATTTAGTCCATTCTATTTTTAATAAAACTCTTTTCTTCATTGATTTTTTTTGGTCTCTTTTTCCAGATCAATTGTTTTTTAATAAATTATTTTCATTGGATTTTTGTGCCTCTTTTTTCAACTGACCAATTTTGATTTTAAGCAGTTATTTTCTTTTAGCATTACTTTCATTTCCTTTTTCCCACTTTCCCCATGTCTCTTTTATTATTATTATTTAAACCTTTACCTCCTGTCTTAAAATTAATACTGTGTATTGTTTCCAAGGCAGAAGTGTTCCATCTCTCTTGTTTGAATTCTGAATTAATTTTTGAGTTCTTTCAGTACCTGAGACCAATTCCCATTTGTTTTTTGTTTTGTTTTGTTTTTTAATTTTTGCATATGGTTGCTTGGATCTCAATGTCTCCTAATGACTCTTTGCTTTATCTTTGACTTCACAGAAATTTTCTATAATAAGGCGTTATTTTTGCTGTTTGCTCATTTTCTCAGCCTTAGTTTGCCTGTGGACTGTCAGTTCTGAATGCTGCTGATTCTGTCTCCTCTACTGATGGCTTACAGGACTCAGCACTCTGAGCTATTTTGCCCTGGAGCTACTGCTTCACTGCAGTGCATGCTTGAAAAGGCCCAGCAATATGGACATCCAGGTCTCACTGTGGGCTTGTACCTGGGCTTGGGACTTCAAGGGGTGGGGACAGGATGGGGAACGTTCTATTGTTGGTATAGGCAGGGTCTCAGGATCCCAAAGTTGGCCTATGCCCAGGCTGAGAACCTGCTATAGTCGGTGGGGAGTAGCTGGCCAGGACTCCTCTTGTGTGCAGTTTTACTTCTGGTTCCCCCTTATCCAGTGAAAATCAACTCTCTTTGCCTAACTTTCAAGTTTTTTTTCCTTCTCACTCTGTCTTGCTGTTGGTTTTTGACTCCTGTTATTTTGAGATGTTTTAATGATTGTTTTGGAAGGATTCTCAGAGCAATTTCAGCTTTTGCTACTACTAAGCCACCATCTTTCTGTTCTCATAAAAGAAACTATAAACCATTCTCAGTAAACTATTTTACATGTAATTAATACTTTATATGCCTCAATATAATTTAAATTCTATGAGAGCAGAGATTGTATCATAATCTGACTTTTCCTGGAACATACTAGAGGCTTAATTAATGTTTGCTGATAAACTGATTGATTTTTGTCTATTGAAACCTGTCCTCACATAAATATTTGGGAGAATATAATCAGTATTTATGTTGCCAATGACATCAAAGGTGCATGGGGAAAATAGGATCTGTTGAACTGTGAAAGGAACAAACAAGGACCAATCTAGAATACAAATTACAAGTTCCACTGTCCCAAGTCAAAGACTTCTACTGAATAAGACCAGAAAAATACCAAGTAGTTGAATCCAGTTCCTTTGAAATGAAATGTTCAAGGCTAGGTCTAACCCAGGATGACTCTGAGGCTTAAGTCTTTGGGGATTTTGGAATTTTTTCTGATCGCTTTATGTCAATAAAGTCATACTTCTATGTTTCACACCATTACATCTGAGGGAGTTGAGGAAGTTTCTGAAGGCTATGCTCTAGGACAGAAGTTTTTGCAAGTCAACCAAACTGAGAAGGATTTTAGTATGGGCCAGTAATAGTGTATACCTTTATTTTCTGAGGAACAATATAGCTAAATGTTTGACTTATTACCAGAAGGTTGTACCTTAGGTAATGCAATGCAATTCATAATATCCATCTATTAACACATATGGAGGTTATAATCTACATGGAAGAAGTAGTCACATGAACAAAATCACCAATCTTTAGAAGTATTTAAAGTACTAAGACATGTTTGGAGTCCTAGAACATCAAAACTATCACAACCTAAAGCCTAGGCTAGACCTCCTCTGGCTGTTGCTGCTCCAGATTACAAAAAAAATACCCTGTCTTCAGAGCAAAACAAATTTAGACCTGAATCCTGCTAGGATGACTCTAGCACAAAGGGTCATGGAAACTTTGCCTTAGGAAATCTAAACATGTCTTAAAGTGATTACCCTAGCTTCAACTTCATTTTATTTCATGCTGAGACTGACAAAGAAGGAACATTATTTATGAAAATCCTCACTACAAATCTGATGCCTTCATAATGGGCCCTTAAAATTTATGACTATTTAATTGTATCTTAACCATTTATTTTCCTATCTATATTTATAAACACTCTTACTTTGAAATACATAAAATGAAGTCTATTTAGTATAGGGAGGGGAGGGAGAAAAGTATCCCTAAAATATAATAATTAGTTTAGTAAATGATTAAAATATACAATCTGCAAACTGACTCTACATCCTCTAATAAATCATATTAATTCTGTATAATTTTTTAATTGACTCTATTTGCCAATGACCAATTTTGTCCTGTAACTAAATCATGGTTGTCTCTAAATTTATTTCAGAAATTTAGCTATCCTATAATGAGTTAAGTTTAGAAATTCAGTTCTCTTGTTAATCATTATAATATTCTTTTGTCAAGAAAAATTGTTATACATACATATATATATATATATTCATGTGTATATATATCAGAAAATCTGGCCTGTTATCTTTATATTACAATGATTTCCTTCAAGGATGTCTGATTTGTTATCCAAAGAAGTCTGGTCCACTATATCTAAGTCTACAGATAGACTCAAACAATGAACATTTCTTAGTCATAGGAGAGAAGCAATAAATTGTTGCTAATCCTTCATTCCTAATTTCTAATTAATCATATTGTCCTCCATTCCTTAGCTCTGTAACCAATCATACTGATTTTGCCCTTTATGACACAGAGCTCTTCTAATTAATCATAACTTATTTCCTACCTAAGAAGTCTTATTCTTTGTCCTGCACTTCCCTAAAAACTATAAAAAGGTGGCCATTCCTCAAATTGGGGTCTTAGCTTTGCTGGGGAAACTCAGATTCTATTTATTGGTTAATTTGTGCTTTACTAATAAATTAATGATGCTTAGAACTTTGTGCCTCAGTTTACTTCCTTTTAATTATAGCAATCTTTAATTGTTTTTTAACATTACAAATCTATTACTAAATGATAAAGTAAACTTAAAATATCTCAAACTAGTGGCCTGAAAATTCTATGCCAAAGAAAAATTAAATAAATTAACTTACCCTAAAGTAGATGTCTGTATTTTAGAAGAACCAGAAGATTTTTTATATCCCTTTTTTAGTCAGACCAATGATAGATATCAAATCCAAAAACAAATTGTTTTTTTTTAAATTTACATAAACTTAAATAAAAAACCATTTAGAAGGAAGGTAACAGAGTAATTAAGTTTATCTTATTTTTTTTCTGCTTAGATTCTTGATTAATGTAACCAATTCTGCCTCTTCTCTTCTCAATAAGACAGCTGACTAGTCTCTTTCTATTTGTATCAGAACCATCAAGATGCAAGTTAAATGGCAGGCAAATTGCTATCTGTAAATTATAGGCTAAAATAGTCTGAAAGTTAAATATTGATGACTCAAAAAGCTGAGCAGGATGTGAGCATGATTCTGGTACCACAGATGTCCACTTTTATTCTGAAAACGGCTGGGGTTTTCTAAGTCATCACTGAACACAGTAAGGATGGCTTGGGATGATAGCAATGCAGCAGCAGCAAATCAGTTAAGGGCTGGCAAACTCATTTTTCCTAATTCATTTTTAAAAGGAGAAGTCTGAACTAAGTAAGCTGTCATGATTTTCTCACATACTGACTCACACTTTTGGGCAGGCCACCTCAACCAGTGGTACTGATAGAACCTCTACTCCTGATGTCTTTCTATTGCTGAACAATTGCATGAGCCATTCTCTCAGATTTAAAATGTGCCCCTTTCTTCATATCTGGTAAAATTCTTTTCTTTCATGGCTCAGAGAAGATGCTCTAAAACTTTTAAAAATCTCTCCAGGCAAAAGTGACCTCTCCCTTGCTCTATCAGATTCTAAATCGAATTACATTCATATGTATACATGTCATATCCCATAGATTGTAAAATATTTGAGAGCAAGGAAATGTCCGTTTTCATCTTTGTAATCATGGCACCTAAGTTCCTTGAAATTAGTAAGTTTCTACTGAATTGAGTTGAAAAACTCTTAGTAAATGGGAAGCATGTAGCTCAGAGTAACTGTGACTATCTATAGTTTTTCAATCTAGATACAAACCAGACTTTGTTTAATAGTGAATATACTGACTATGGCAGAAGAGATAAAGGAACTGATTTCTACTTCTAAAACTATTTTACGAAGGTTATTTGTACTCATCTTTTTAAAATCACCAGATAAAATATATCTGATATTTAAACATATATAATATTTATAAAATTATATATGATTAATGTTTTATATTAGAATTATAACATTATACTCAGTAAAACTGTATATATAAATATAATAAAGCAACATTAATTAGAACAGTTAAATGCATTTTTAAATGCATTTTAAGTAGCATCAAGTAGCAATAATAATCACAGGGAATAAACAAAATAAAATGACCTAAGAGGGAAAACAGAACATTCTGTAAACTATAAAAGCTTTAAAAATGAAACTTACCTAGTACCTTACCCTCAATTATAACTCAAAAATATTAGAAATACAAATGAGGCCTTTTATATCTCCTGCTAAAATCAGTGCATCCACTATTAAATCAGTCCCAGACCAGGAGGTGAAGTTTGAACTTAGACTGAAGAGAAAAGGGTATAAGCATTTATACAGCACCTGCTATGTATCAAGCATGGCACTGGGCTAAGCAGTTACAAATATGATCTCATCTGATCCTCACAACAATCCTGGGAAGTAGATGCTGTTAATATCTCCATTTTCCTGTTGAAGAAACTGAAGCAGAGTTAAGTGACTTGCCCAGAGTTATAGAACTAACAAGTGTTGATGATGGATCTAAATTCAGGTATTCCTGACCTCAGGTCTAATGTTCCAACCATTGAGCAATTAGCTGCCTCATGCTAAATGTAGATAATCTCAGTGATCTTATTCTACCAACTTCTCATTTTCTATAAAAATTTCAATTCGATTGGGCTGAAATTAATTAAATTAGCCACAAGTTCCAAAATACATGTTCCTCCATCATTACTAACTGACTCTGAGAAGACAGTAGAATGGGGGCTTGAGATGGCAGCACTAGACACTTCCTCAAACTGACTTGCTACCCTGGGAACCCTGAGGGATTGCACGTGTCTTTCTAATGCAGTTATCTCATCCCTACAACTGCTGGAAGGGGGTAGTTCTGCTCTGGGAAACCAGCCTGCTATTGTGCTTGTGATATAACATAGTTGTCCAGGGTCTGATGACATTTGTTCTTTCTCTTCTAAATCACTATCCTTTTCTCTTTCCCTTTTGTCCTCTCTTACACTTTCCCTCATTTTGATTCTACAAATCTCTTTTTCTCCCAAACCTTTATTCTCTTCCTGTTTAAACGGCTATTGCATAGAAGTGAACCATATTGTTTATTTGTTTTATTTAGTGAATTAGAATTTAGAGCTGGAAGGCATCACTAATCCATTCCCTTCATCTTACTCATGAGGAAGGTAAAGTCCAGGGAGATGCTAAGTAACTAGTGATGTAATATGGATAGTAAGCTTCAAAAGTAGGATTTAAACTCCCAGCCTCTAACTCCAGATTCACTATTCTTTGGTGCAGAAAGGAAAAAAAAAGTTCCCTACTAACTTCCTGTAAATTCCATCAAAGCCTGGAGAATCAGCCTCATTTAATAAACATTTCTGAATTATCCTTTTGACTAGACAGAGAAATGAATAATTTACAAGTGCTTTAAAAAGACTTGAACTCTTAGTACATCCCCTTTCCCCTCAGGTATGAGATAAACTTTTATGTGACTCAAACTCATTTATGTTTTTTGCCTACATCACAATGATTTCTATTCTCTGAATGCTTTTCTACTGAATATAATGCTCACCAGTCTCTTTCCCCCATAGTATCTTTTAATCACTATTTTACGAAAGCACCCATTATTTAAAAAACAATTTTTTAGGTTTTCATTTCATTATATGGAATGGAAAAGTAAATACAGTAAGAATGAAAAAGAAAAAAATGGTTAATAAAATGGGTCTTTAAGGAAGTATTTTTAAATTGTCTAGGGATAACAGCAGACTATTAAGCCAGAAATTTAATGGAAGAATGAATTTATTCTCTTACCTATGGAGTTGAATATATTCTCTAGGTCTGTTTAGCAGGTGAAGGAATCTGTCAACAATCTTGTTTTTTCCTACACCCTGTAATTAAACAGAAAAAGTAATAAAATATTTTTATATTTAAGGTATCTTCAAAAGGCAAACCTCAAGTTTTACCATATCAGATTGAATCCTTTTTGAAAATGCATATTATACATATATACACATATGTTACAGTAAATCATACTGGCAATTATATATACAATAATATAGATACATCCTGTGTATTTTAAGACTTTCACATTTATTTTCTTGCCACATATTTTTTTGAAGGAGTGTATATACATTTGCTATTTCATTGGTTGAAAGAATTCCTGAGTAAGGAAATTCCCTCTAGAAATACAGATTGGTACTTGGCAACTTCTAGATTAGAATGTTGCTTAGGCCACTGAGAGCTTATGTTTTTCCTAGGGTCACACAGCAAATATATATCAGCAATGGAACTTGAAACCAGGTCTTCTTGTCTCAAAGACAGAATTTCTTTTCACTATTACCATCCACATTACCTCTTTTACTGATCTAATTTTTACAAAAATCCTTTTGTATTGAATTTTGGTAGTTCCTATTTTGAATTTCATGTTCTAAATAAAAGCAAATACTGCATCAGGAGAAATTAAGTGAACATCTAACAGTCGTCATTCTAATCACTTTTCTTGCCAATTTATAAAACCTTCAAAGTACTGTTTTCAGTTACAAAAGGGTAGCTATCATTATGTTTTCTTTTTCAACATTCCACCCTTATTCCTACACCTTATTCTAATTCTACAAAAGTCTGGTGAGATAAAAGCATATCCCATGTTCAAAACAAAGTAAATCTTAACTATACATGTTCTTTCTAGACCTACTCTCATTTCCTTACCACATGCAGTTTCAGAGAAGATGCTGTTGTTTTATAGGAAACAGAAAGGAGCAGATTAAAAAAGGAATCCACCCCCATGCTTTTTCCATTTTCAAAGTTCCAACCTTAAAGGTGGAATACAGCTGATAAAGGGTAAGATTTTAACAAGGAAACATATATGGCCACGGCAAGAAGAAGGTATCTAAGGATAGATTCCAAAGCTAGGTTCTGTATGGTAACTGGCAATTAATGCTTCTTTCTGGATGAACTTGCTTATATGAAATCTCTCTTAAACCAAAGTGAATTTTGGGCATTTAGGCTCTCAGTTTAGAAAGGCCCTTTGAATCCTGGGAAGCACTGCTGAATGATTTCCTTTAGGAAAGTTTTTGGAAGCAGAAAATATACTGAAGACTACTTAGAAACTCTTGTTATTTGGCAATTCTTTATCCTAAAAAGATATAGGTAATAAATCATGGCTCCATAATTTTTCCAAAATATGAGTAAAAAATTATATTGCAACAAAAGAATGGGCTTGAAGTTTTGCTTCTTCATAATAGTATGGCTCCTTTTCCATCAGCGACTATTTTAAAAAAAGAATTATAATCTTTCAGAACTAGAGGATGATGGATTTATATATCAAAAGAAACTTAACATTACTGTAGGTATAAGAAATTTTCAGATAGCATTTATTTCATACCATCTCCCTGCCCACTCCTCCAACCCTACCCTCACCCCCATTTTAAAGACAAGAAAACTGCAGGCCAGAGAAAACATGACTAATTAGTGGCTGGGGATCACATTGCTTCACCCACTACTATACCCAATTCAGTTTTAGAACCATTTTTGTATGCTTTAGTTTGGGAGTGACTCCCCCTCAAGACCTATTATGGTTCAGTCTCAGACCTGAGCCATTTCTAGGCAAAACTCTTGAAATTTAACTTACTTTTCAGTCCACAACATAAGTTCTGAGGCTGAATGAATGGTACTGCCACTAGAAGAAATGAGGACTTTTTGTGAAATCCTTAATCTTAGGTAACAATGATAACCTTTTCACAGGGACACAGTACAGGTCCTTCTGGAATATTATTTTGAATTTTAAAGAGGTGGATGACTTGTTAATGAACAGTTTATAAAGATGTCCCTCTCTTTGAGACTGTTAAAAAGGAGCCAGGTACAAAACATAGTTGCAGAAATAGATAGTTTTTGTGCTTTATGAGGATTATTTCATAGAAGACAATATACTTATAAATTATTTCTAAGAAATGTGTGCAAACTTAAAAGTTCTAGGTAAACTGTTGGATGAACATGTACATTATCAACAATGAGAAACTGGGAGTCTGGAAAATTAAGTATAAACTCTGGGCAAAGATGAATTGCAATGACAATTAGGATTTCCACTTTAAGGTTTCCTTTTAAGCTGGCAGCAGTGGCAAGTACATGAGGAGGTTAAACTAATGAGAAAAAGGGTAGAGAATGGATCAGGTTCTACCTTTCATCTACAGAAATTGCATGAGCTACCAAAATTAAGAGCAAAACTTGTTAACTCCACAAAATATGAGAAGATGATTTTATCTTTCAGAGATCTTTGTTTAATATCTAAATACAACTAAATCTAAAATAATTTGAACTCTAGTAAAGCATCATAAAAAAGAAAATATTTGCATGCAAAATATAAATATGTAAGTTTTAAAAAGCATGTTGCAGTAAAAGAAATGAAAGTAGATATTTAACTAAGAAAACAAGACATCAGAAAAAAAAACAACTAAAAAACTCCCCACAAACCATAAAATGCTTCTTTGGGTCAATTTGAAGTTAAAGTGGGAAAGAATTTAAAAGGAAGAGAACACCATCACTCAGAGACTAAGATTAGGCAATGAAAGAAGACAACTTGAATACTTTCCAGAAACTCCTTGTACAATTTATCAAAATTCCTAATGACTGATGAGAAGAGGAACCCAGGCAGGGCATTTACACCTATTTATTTTACCACATTTGTGAATTTGTGAATTTACCAAAATGGAGTAAACAAGTACCTACCATTTTTTAGCTCTGTTAACCCTTTTATTACTTACCCTTTGGTCTATTTATTTCTTCTGTTTTGAGAATCATGAATGATTCTTTGGATTTGATTCATTATTATATTGGTTAAAGATTTTCCCTATACTGTATCAAGCATGGATCATTTCACTGGAAGGGTGCTATATAAATTAAATAACATTTTAAAGAAAGCTGTACCATGGCAGATGAATCACAGGTTTACATTTTAAAAATTATACAATGTGCCTTCCTATTCTTTGAAGCAATAATTTTTTTCTTTAGCTATCTTTAAAAAATTTATTTAGAATATTTTTCCATGGCTACATGAGTCATGATTTTTTCCACCCCTTTTCCTTTCCCCCTCCCAGAGCTGACAAGCAATTCCACTGGGTTATACATGTATCTTTGTTCAAAGCCCATTTCTAAGCTATTCATATTTGCAATAGAGTGATCCTTTAATGCTAAAACCCTAATCATATTCCCATCTAACCATGTGATCGATCATATGTTTTTCTTTTGCGTTTCTGCTCCTACAGTTTTTTCTCTGATTGTGGATAGCGTTCTTTCTCATAAGTCCCTTAGAATTGTCCTGGCGGAAAAATCTATTACATTCAATTTTACCATAATGTCTTTGTGTATAATATTCTCCTGGTTCTTCTCATTTGAAACAATATTTTGAGATGTTTAAAAGAATATTAAATTATGATGAATGTAGAGTCTAAATTTTATACCACTTAGTAGCTTAGTTATTTAGCAAATTAATCTTTCTGGGTCTCAAATTAGTTACCCGCAGAATTATAGAGTCAGATTAAATAGTCTCTGAAGTCTCGTCTAGATATAAGATTCTATTCTAAGAAAAGCAGAAACTGAGGGTCAGAGCAAGCCTTCGAAGAAGCAAAGCCTCTACATCTATAGGAAGGGCAAATAAAATGGGTGTTAGATAAGTGTAGGATGCTCTGAATCCTATAGCAGGAATATCTGGGAATCAGATAAGAGAGTGGATTTAACTCTCTGAAACTATATACTCAGATAAAAGTAGGAAGCAAATTCTTAAATGGTTGACCAATTTATGTTGATTTAAATCCACTTCACATGGATTGCCAAGAGTTTCATTGAAGAGACAAGAGGAACACTGGTTAGGGTCATTGAGAGCAAAATAATTAATTGAAGGACTGAATGAAAAGAAAAACTAGAATAAAGGGCCTTGTTACATATAATTTTTTTTGTTGAATATAAGGGGAATATTCTTCTATTTTGTTATGTTATAGTACAAATATTATTCTATAAGATTTAAAGACTATGCATCTTAGACTCCTAGATTTTCCCATATAATTACTACAATTTAGTAGAGGTCATTTTCTGTAACATAGACATAAAATATACATATACATACACATACACACACACATGGAGAGAGAGTTTATAAAGCATTTTCCTTGAAAGAACTCTGTGAGAAATAGATAGAGAATTCTTTCCTGTTGAAAGAAGAAACTGGGTGTCTTTGAAGTTGAGTGGCTGGCATAAGGAATCATTGCTAATAAGTGTTGGAGCCAAGTCTCAAATCTAGGTCTTGTAGTAGACATCTTCAGGGAATTAATAGGAACCCTTAGCCCTTGTGGCACCTAATCCATCAAGTATAAATAGTGAAATCTATATTCTGATGATCCATCAATCAGTTTGGGAGAGATGTGGATAATAAATTAGTGATATAATTCTAGCAATAAGACATTGGTATCATCAAAGCAGCTAATAAGTATTGCTAAACAAATCAAAGGAATCTAGTGTCTGAGAAAACAAAATGCAGACCCAAAATACACAGGAAAGAATTGTTAAGGAAACTTACACAGACAAACTGACTTAGGAGAGAGAGTAGTAAAGAATATTTACATATTTCCACTATTTAAGCCACTCAATTTTAATGGCAGAAGATTTGAGGAGGAAAGAATAATCATTTCCTTGGATGAAACTGAATGCTTCACAGCCAAGGGACTACTCAGCTTCCAGAGTCAATGGAAGAATACTTTTTAAAAAGATTAATTCCTTGTTGTCACTCCAAGCTAGAGCTAAAATGTGAAACATTTATGGCCAGATTATTCAGTATCTCAGCAGGCACCAGATACTCCTTCATAGGACACAAAGATTTTTTCAGCTGCCACACTCTGTTAATAGTTTTTTACTATGGTTAAATTTAAATGTCTGGTTATTTTGAAAACAAGCTGAATTCAGTCAAGCAATATTCAGTTGCCTTAAAAATTACTGGTTCTTTTACACAATTCAACCATTTCTTTTTAAAAGTAGTTTGTGCCTACTGATACAAGATTGGAAAAGTTTCTCTTTCTCAATTATTCTTGTTTCACAAATATTTATCTAGTGTCTACTATGTGCAAGGCTAGGTAATGGGGGAGGATGAATGGTATACTAGACTACCTCTGACCTCAAGGAGCTTACAACTACTAGGGGAGACAAGACATAAACAAGAAATACAAAGCAGGAGTCACAAATTCCATTAAGAGTGGTGGTTCCCCATTTACAGGAATTCCCAAGTACAAGATCACTTGTAGCTATTCATAATTGAATAGGCTTAGGAGGAAGGTAGCAATTGAGATGCTGAAGAGAATAAAGGGATAGAGAGTAGAATATGGCAGAAGGAACAAGAACAGTCTCTATCAAAGGGAAAGAAGGGTAGAACAACTTTAGTAAATAGCATATAATCTAATGTGCCTGGAGGAAACATAGGGTGAGATAATGGAAGAGAAATAAATGTGAAGAGTTGAAAGTTGGTCTGTCATCTTTATGCTCTTAAGTAGGAAGAAGAGAGTCCTTGAATATTTGTTAGCAGGAGAATAACAAAAATATAAAAAATTAGCATTTACACAGCACTCTAAGGTTTGCAAAGTACTTTACAAATGTTGCCTCCTTTTAGCTGCCCCACAACCTTAGGAATCGGATGCTCTTTTACAGATGAGGAAAGTGTGGCTGAAGATTTGGGACATGCACAGGATCACACAGCTAGAAAGTGTTTGAGGCAGAATTAGGACTGAAGTTTTTCTAGCCCCAAGTCCAGCAGTCCATCTATTTTGCCATCTAGCTACCACCAGAGCAGAAAGCAATCAAAGTAGTGCTTCCTAGGATTGCTATTTCTATTATGGATCAGAAGATTCCATGGGAAAGGGAAATAATAGGTAGAATAACAAATATTAAAATATGAAGAACAGACGTTAGAAAAGCTATTTTGTAAGAAAAGCTGAATGTAGCTTCTTTGTGGGAAAGGAGTGGTCTGGTAGGGCAAAAAAAAAAGAAAAAGTATTCATATAAATTCATTCAAAAACATGTTAAAAGTTGGCAAAATCTCACCAATTACTAGAATGAAAATGGTTACAATCATTATCACTTATTATTGGAAAGTCTTATAAAGCTTATAATTTAAGTTACTTCAATGTTTTATATCATCCAAATACCAAGTTCCTAACTTTGCCACGGATTAAGAATTACACAGTAATTTGTAGATAGATTTGCTTCTGTTAGGAATGATTGTATTTGTAAAAACTCTTATAGAAGCTATGAAAAAAAATAAACTTCAAATCATTATATGGAAAAATAAAGCATTAGAAAATATTAGATGAACTCTGCTCATTAAGTCTTTTTTCTTCTACTACATCTATCCAGTATTAGAGTAATTTTCAAGGTAGATAAAAACATTCTGATTACAAATATAAAATCTATAGCCCTGAGTTTTACTGAGTAAAAATGTACAGAAAAGCTCTTATTTTCAAATGTGAATGTTTAAATCAAACAGAAAGCATTTATGGAAGAGTGAAAGGCAAGTTTATTTTGGAGGAAGCATTTGGGGCAGAGAAAAAGGGCTCTCCTGAGGAAAAATGACCATTTCTTCTTTTTTCCCTTATACTTTGCCTGAAATAAATAGAAAGCAATGCTATGATCAGGAACAGCATGAAAGTTACAATTTGTATGAAGGCCTAAGTGCTGCTATAATTACAGTAGGAGGAAAATAATGTGTACTTCTCCTCTACTGCTGTGGTTCTATGATATTTATTAAGATAACTGAGTGGCCATTTGATGCATAATTTTGGGGCGATCCTTCCTTCCTATTTTGCCCAAAGGTAGCAGTTGCACATGACTTCCTGAAAGTGCCATATTCCAGGCTATCAATCCTATTCAGAATGTTGTCTCATGGTACAAGGGCTAAGAGAGCTTTGAACATTACTTTGCTGAAATAAGATACAAGCAGCAAGATTTTTTTTTCATTTCAGTATTTTGTTGTGATCTATAGTTTGTAAGTCTTTTAGCTACCCAGCACATGTGAATCTCATCCAGTATTGTAAATTCCTTGAAAAGATGGTGTTATCTTTGAGGAAAGGGTGTGTCTGAGTTTAAAATACCTCAAGTCAACAGTTGTTCTTTTTAATTCTCTCATTCTAAATGTTGCCATGGATAATAGAGCAAACTTACCAAGCACATCTAAATTTACAATTTTAACACTGTTTAGAAAGCTTCTTCCAGGGCTTTCTGCCAGTTGCTAGTTTGCAAACAGACAACAAAGTAGTCTATATCTATCTAATGGCAGTTTCATTTTTAAAGGGCATTCACTATAATTTGAAACAAAATACCATCAGCTCATTTTACAGACTCTAAGCTATTTAAGGGCAGGGATGATTTCATTTTTGGCTTAGTATCTCCAGTGCCTAGAACAGTACCTCACATATAGAGGGAGAGGAATGAAGGCTAGATTTCACTGATTTAGAGGACTCCCTCAACCATGTCTTAGCACCTTCTCTGCAAGTCTGTCTAAGAGGCTGCTTAGAATAAAGGCTGCATGGGGCCCACCACACACCTGAGTACAGCCCAAAAGAGATTACGCTCCAACTGGGAAAGGCTGAACAAAATGAATAAATAAAACAAAACAGAGATAATATGACATTTTAGAACCAAGTCAATATGCTGCCTGCAGAGATTTCCATGCATGGATTAGTGGTCCCCATTTGTGCTTGAATTAGATATCATTGGCCAAGGGTCACACAATAAGTATGTTTGATATGGGCCTAGAAATCAAGGTCTTTCTGGTTCCCAGGTCCATGCTCTATTCATTGTACCATAATATTTTTTGTAACTTTTGGTTTTCATATAGAGTAGGTAGGCACTTCATAAATGCTTGTAGATTCATTTTGAATATATTAGGTTAGGAATCCAAAGCTTCCCCCTCAGGTGGATTTTGGAGTGATGATCATCTAATATTTCACAAAGAAAGTGAGAAGTACTATTGGATATGGGTAATGGTTCACTGTGCTTTTAAAAAATCATATAAAAAGGTTTGCATTTCTGTTTCCAGATGGCTGTCACTTTATATGTAAATGATATTCTGACTATAGGAACTTAATGTTTGAAACCTTAAACTATCCTCTCTCCCCCCACCAACTTTTGCTTTTTTTGATTTGTTTCTATCATATTAAAAGGGAAGCAAATTTTGGGAATAAAGTACATAAAAAAGCCTTGGAATAAAGAGGGGAGAAGAAATGAGCCAGGGCATTTATTAAACTTTTGACAAGACATCTGTGCCAGTGATTACAATGGAGCACATAAGAATCAAATGAAAACTTCCAAATGAATTGGACTCTGATGGAAATGCGATCAAAGAGGCACAGAATGTAAAATCTTTTCTTGGCAGCCCTCTATTTCCCATCCCCTGACTTGGCTTCATGGTAGGCCAGTTGTCTTGGGTCTAGACATTATAAAAGTTTCTCTAAATTTAACTGGATATATTTCTGACAGCCTTGTTCTTGCTCTCACATAAAAAAAATGAAAGAGTGAAATCAATGGTACCCCCATCAACTCATGTTTTTTCTTATAATGGTGTCTTGAAAAGTTTCCTACTTCTGCAATGTGGCATATAGAAATTGAAGGAAAGCTAGAACTGGAACGGGTGAAAAGATGCTCTACTTAGCATCTTATACTAGAAAAGAAAAATGTTATGCTTGACTCAGATGGTAATACTTTTCTAATGAGTCCCAGGGATGATTCCAACTCTGTGCTCTTTTATGTCTATAAGAGTATATGTTTTTTTGCCTCAGATGGGAAGCAACACCAAGATCATGGGTTTCTGATGAAAGTATATCTTCTACTTAATGGATACAATCTTATAAGTGAAGGAATTCAGAAAATCTGATTGTGAATCTTTTGAAAGTCATCAAACCAAGTTTAAATTATTTCCAAAGAGCATTAGCTACATATATGGGCATTATTCTAAGAAGGTTCGTAACATAAGATACACATTCATTAATTCATTTTTATTGAACACCTAATTGAACACCTATTGAACACCAAGAAACAATAAGAAAGGCAAAGATGAATAAGACAGTCCCTTTTCTTCAAGGAGTTTATAATCTAGCAAAGAATAGGATGATAAATTCATAGATTTAGATCTGGGACCACAAAGGCCACATTTATTTCTTTTACAGATTTTTTTTGGGAAATAAAGTCCGGGGATGTTAAATGATTTGCCCCAGGTTATAACAGGTAATTAAATGGCTATATCATGGAAACTTACAAGAGAGGCAAAAAGTACAGTAGGAGTTCAAAGAAAGGATAGATCATTTTTCAAGTCTTCATGGAGAAGGTAACTGATAAACTGTTCTTTGAAGTAATGGTAGGATTGAAATAGGCAGGATGGAGAGCAAAATGAGGGAGGCTGTGGAAACAAAATGAATAGTTGGATGATGGAAAGTACATGGAGTATTTAGGAATGGCAAGTAGTTTAATTTGAATGGAGGAAAATAACTGAAAAGATATAAATTGACAATCTATTCTCAGGATTGAAAAGCTTTTATAGTTATAATCAAATTAAAACAAAGCCATTCTGAAAATGTACATAAAAGAGTAAATGCTCAATGTAAACATGCTCTTTTTTTTCTTTCTAAAGTTAAAAGTTCCATTTATGGAAGATGATAGCCAGCGATATATTTTCGGATTTCCTTCCTGGATTTCAAAAGGTGAAAGCAATCTATGTCATATAGTGAAAGAAATGAAGCATGAATCATTAAAACAATGCAGTGTTTCATTAACATGTTAAATGAGTTATTTAATAGTCATACTACATACACCAGAAGGCAGATATTTTTTGATGAATGAGAGAAATTCCAACTTTAGATACATTCCAATAAACCCAGAAGCATTGATCTCAATGAACATATAGGGGTAACTTTGACTTGACAATGTATGTATGATTAGTTTTTATCTTCCCACTCTATAGGTTCATAAAGAAATCAAAATTTTATTGTAGGAAAGCATATTATTTTTCCTATGTATGTATATACACATGATTATGTGTATTGTTCATATTGGCCATGCCCAAAACATTTTTTACTCACAAATTTTATTCATCAAGCAACAACAAAAAAGTCATGAATAAATATTTTGATCTGAATGTTATAGTTTCTCCTTTATGAAATCTGGTAAAATACCAAACACAGAGACTTCTTAACTTTTTCATTTTAAATTCCTATTGTTTACATTTTTCACTTTCTCTCTGAATCCTAAAATTTTGCATTCTTGCTCATACTGAAAGTGATCAGATTATACAGATCAATTCACCCTTAAGGGAAAGAAGAAAAAAGAGAGAGGCAAAGATAAGAAAGGTTTTTCTTTTTCTTACCCCCTTGTCCCATTTTTGTTTTTATGATATTTTTCTTTAGAGAGAGAAGAATGATTCCAAAATGGATCACAAGTTGTTGAAGGAGTCACCAATAGATGTTCCTCCTCCCACAGAAAACAAAAAATGAACTCTGAAGATCAGAAACGTTGTCTAAAACTTCTTTATGAAATGTCTAACCTGGATGCCTAAAGTAGAGAGAACAGAATTCCCCACAAGGCACATAGGGATTATTTCATCATTGGTGACCCATCAGTTAGATGATAAGTATTTATTAAGTGCCTACTATGTGCCAGGCACTGTCCTAAGGGCTGGGGATACAAAGAAAGGAATCCTTGCCTTTAAAGAGTTTGCAATCTAACGTAGGAGACCACATAGAAACAAACATGGACAAACAAGCTATATCCACACAGAGAGGAAAATTAAGAGAGGGAAGATAGTAGAATTAAAAGGCTATGAAAGGTTTTCTGTAGAAGGTGAGATTTTATTTGGGATATGAAGGAAACCGGGGAACCAGTAGGTAGAGAAGAGGAGGAAAAGTATTCCAGGTCTGAGGAGAAGCCAGAGACAAGGCCCAGAACTGAAAGATGGAGAGATATATTGCAGGATTCTCAGCACAGAAGCCAGTGTCATTAGACTAAAGAATTTGTGATGGAGAGTAAGGTGAGAAGATTAGAAAAGTAGAGGGCTGGGGTCCTAGGTTATAGATGGCACTAAACTCCAAACAGAGGACTTTGTATTTGATTGTGGAGATAACAGAGACCCACAGGAGTATTAGGGGGATGAATTGGAACAGCCTGCACTCCAGGAAAATCACTGTAGTGGCTGAATAGAGGAAGGACTGGAGTGAGAGAGGCTTGAGTCAGTCAGACCCTTCCCAGCAGCCTACTGCAATAATCCAGATGTGAGGTGGCAAAGGTCTGCACCAGGGCAGTGGTAGTGTCACAGAAGAGAGGAGTATATTTAAGAGAGATTTCCAAGGTAAAATTGGCAGGCCTTGACAACAAATTGGATATGGGTGGTAAAAGAGAGTGAGGAATTGAGGATAGCTTTTAGGTTATAAGCCATCTGGTGGTGGTCTCATTCAAGTCTCAGACTTGATCTCTTGTCTTGTCAGTACGTCACTCTATCCTCATCAGGCAGGACAGTGAAGTCACTGGCATTACAGGGAGACAGGCTACTTGGCTCTTTCCTCTGTATTCCTTTTATAGCCTGAGCTTTTCATCATTCAGCTCCTTTCAATGCCTACCCTCCTATGGTCTGGTGTCTTTAGATAACCCAAGCCACAGAATTCAGCAGCCCTACCTACCAAGACCTCTCTACTCTCAGGCTCCATGCTAGATCTACTTTTGGTCACCTCATACTAAAAGGCTAGCTGGATCAACACAGAAGATTTTTAACGGAGAGATTTGGCCCACATGGGAATAGATATCATTGTGGGGGAGTAAGACATAAGTTTGTATCTGCAAAGAATTTGGCCGCATGAGGGGTAAGACAAAGTCTTACGCATCCTTCTATCCTTCCCAGGGCCCCTATGTGGAAGGGCAAAATAGAGGATCATGGGTTTTGGAGCTGGGAAGACTCTTTCTTCAGGCACCCCCAGCCTATAAGTGAGATATAAAAGTGAAAGCGATTTGATAAGGTTGATACACCACAAGTAGCAAAGGCAGGATCTCTGATTCCAAATTCGGTGTTCTTTATATGCCATGCTGAACAGCAATTATATATCATTATAATGTAAAGGTAGTCTTGAGGGGAAGTGAGGCACAAGTAGTCATAAAGGCCTGGCTTCAAATTCTGATGACATCTACTAAATAGAAGACTGTGAACAAGTTCAGCTTTAATTTCATTACCTGAAGGGAAAATAACCCATGCAATACCTATCTCACCAGGCAGTTGTGAGGATCTAATGAAATCATATATGAAAAGCACTTAAAAAACACTAACATACTCCATATGTCTATTATCATAGCAGAAATGCAATTTTTGGTTTTGAGAATCAGGTGTTATTGATGATGGCACTAAGCCCTTTACCTAGGATTTATTAACATGGCACCATGTAAGTTTTCAGAACCTCCTAAACCTCCTCTTCTTTCAAGGAAGTGTATCTATTTTACATAAATTCAGATGCATCTCAAAGAAATTTACTAGATGCTGGTTGTCTCCATGTTGGAATTCTACACATGTGGGTTCTGGGGCTCTTAATAAATCACTTAAACACAATACTTGCTTTGATTCCAAATTTTAAAGAGCAAGCAAATCTCTATATGAACCATACGAAAAAAGTTACTGAAATAGTAGACTATAGTTCTGTAAATATAACAAGAAGATAACAGTAGTTGCTTAAACTCACCTGGTTACCAACCAACAACAGATGTTCTCCCAGAAGAAAATCTTTGAGCATATCTTCCATTAGTATCATGTGCTAAAGAAAGAGAGTAAATCAACTTCAAGTTAATAATGAATTATGGGCCAATGATCTTTTATTTGACATAGAAATTACTTTGAGGACAATGGAAAAAGAAAGTTCTCTTAACAGGTACCAAAAATTTATTAAAAAGATAATTATAAGCAAATAAATAAAATGTGCATAATCAATGAGGGCACTGATTTTGAAAAATTCTATTTCAATAATGCTAAATTAATTGGGAAAGACAAGTTTTCCAAGATGTTTGTACTTTAATTAAAATCTTCAGTCCTTAATTCAGTTTGTCTATTAAAAATAACAACTATTCTAACAGTGTTAACATCCCCATTTAGAGTTTGCCAAATTACTTGGGCTTTAATATATTAATTTTGAAGAATTACCTTTGATAAAGATGCTTATGCTAAATTAAGATGCTAAATGTTTACAAAAATACACATTAATTTATTCAAATGGTAAAAGTGATTATCATAAAATTAAAGTTTTTTTGTGAGCAAATTCTTCCTCAGGAGAAATCCCATTTCTCATCATCATATTCTGCAAATATGTTATCAGTAAGTAGGTCATTAGAGACTCTATCATAACATGCGATTTCCTCCTCCCTATGCCCTTTTTCATTCCTTTAAAAATTAGTAATTTGTAACTACTGTTTATACCAAGCCATCTTTTAAAGTATGACTTTGCTTTCAAAACAAAAATAGTAATTTCTGAAGTAACATTGAATATATTGAAATGCTTCACTTACAGTTCTTTAATCAATGTTGCTAATTTTGAGCAAAGTAAAATGTTCTTAGATACTTCAGTTGACTAGATTTATTAGACATTATTCTCCTCCAAGCACACTCTCAATCAGCCTAACTTGGCTTTCTTTCTGTTCCTCATTCATGACAAATCTTCTCTTCACGCCTTTACACTGATTGTTGCTCATGCTTGGACTCTCTCCTCATTTCTCTCTCTCATAATCCCTACTCTTCTTCATACCTTACTATATAGTTTTACATGCCTCCAGATCACCTTGTACCTGTGTTGTCTATACCCTTTGGAGGTAGAACCCTCTTCCATTTTGATTCAAAGTTTCCCAAGGACAGAGACTTTGTATCCATTCTTTGTATCCTCATTGCCCGGCATAAACTAGGCCACTGATGGTGAACCTTTTAGAGACTGAGTGCCCAAACTGCAACTTTCATGTGAACCCCTGCCTTACCCTGCACAGGGGAAGGAGGAAGCACTCCCATTGGGTTGCTGGGCAGAGTGGCAGGTGATGGGAGAAATGTCCTTAGGCACATGTGGAGAAGTGGAGCAGAGCAGCCCCCTCTGGCATATGTGCCATAGGTTCACCAACATTTTACTAGGTCCTTAATAAATGCTTCTAGATTGATGGAGTCAAGAGGAAAGTTGTATCATCTACTTAAGAACAGTCTCCACAAAAAATATACCCCTCCACAAATTCTGCTTTTATGAATTATGTAGTCAGGCTTTTGGTATTGAGTCTCTCTGAATTTAGCAAGGCTAGAAAACAGAAAATAGATCCAGTCTATTTCTAAACCCACACTTGAAGATTTTTCAGTTTGGGAGAACCTGGCAGAGTTGATGCTGTACTCTCCTGGCATAGCCATTCTAGGATTATCTCTATTCCACAATGAGTCACTGAAGCATAGCTTTAGTGGAAGACTCATTTGTAAAGATACAAAAGATGATGTGGTTGTTATTGTTTAAAGACTCCCTAAAGGAGCAAATTGGCTTAATTTTTTAAAAGCCCATGCTTGCACAAATGGCAATTAATGTTTCAAAATCTTAATCACCCACACCAAAGGAAATTTTTTCTTAAACATGATTGCCTTTTTAGCTGATTGGCTAATTATCAGGACTTCTTAGAAAGAGCTAAAAATGGAGCATAAGACAATTCCTGAGCCAACTTGATTTTAAAAGCCAAACAGTTAGATGGCATGTCTTCATTGTAATAGTATTTTAAACACTATTTGGTGCCTTTGATAAATATGTAACAGATTAATTTCCCTTATGGAATTCTTTTCCTACATAAAAACTCTCCTTAAGCCCCTACCATTTCCTTTGTCCTTTCTCACAGCAGATGATCTCACCTCCTACTTGCATAAAAATAAGGTTTTATTCACTCCTTTTGTTTCTGCATCAGGCATTTTTAGATAAACACCATGCCCAACATGCTCCAAATTGAGCACTTCCCTGTCACAAGGAAAAACAGCTATGTAAATACAATATAATTGCTGCTTTTGACAAAGTATGTAACATTTTGCTGAGAGATTCATCTTCTAGGGACCTGAAAAAAGATGAGGGCATCCACCATGAGTGCACTCATCCACAGTTCACTTCCTCTTAGCAAAGAGGTAAAGTATGGTCTTTGGAGGGTTCAGATTTGTAATTTGATCATATTTAATAGTTGCATATCCCCAATGGGTAATTCCCTTAACATTTCTATTACTCAGTTTCTTTATTTGTAAAATGAAGGGATGATAAAAAATAAATGCAACTCTAAATCAATAATGTGCAAGGCAATAGGCTAGGTACTGAACATAGAGAATTAAAATAAAAAATGGTCCCTCCCCTCAAGGAACTTACATTAAACTAGGGGGCAATAAAAGACATCTGTAGATAAGCAAATACAATACAATTTGAAGAGGGAGAGAGACTAGCATTTAAGTGGGTCAGGAAAGACTTTGCTTATGAGGTGACAGTTGAGCTGAATCTAGAATAGGGATTCCTTAGACAGGTTTCCAGAGGCCTCTGCAAAATTTTTATTTTTACTACCTTTAACTGAAATTTAGCATTTCCTTCCATTCAAAAATGAATTGAAAAAAAAAAGGACATTATTCTGAAGGGTCCTTAGGCTTTACCAAAAAAATTTATGACACAAATATTATGACTCTGCTTTAGCACAGTGTCAGGATTCTATGAGGTGGAAGGGAGGAAGATCTTTAAGATATGAGATATGATCTATATACAGAGGCAGAAGAAGGATTATTAAATTTGGAGCACAATTAGTAAGCTAATATAACTGGAAGGGGTTGGTTAGAGATTAGTAAAAACTAAATAAACATCTATAAAGGTAGGTGGAAGTTTGATTTGAAAGGGCTTTCAATACTAGGCTGTATTTTGTCCTAGAGGAATCAAGGAACTATTGAGGATTTTTAAGGGTAGTTATTGAGGATTTTTAAGGAGGATACTGTCATAATTTGACCTATGCTTTTGGGGGGGGGTGTTGGGGGAGATGGATTTTGGCATGTTGATTTCACTAATAAACGTATATGAGGAAACTCTTCCTACCAGTGCAAATTGGTTCTGCAACTTTATAGCCTGAGAAATGTCTCAAATGTTGAAAAGTTATATAACCTGCCCAGAATTACACAGACAGTATACATTAGAAGTGGGATTTAATTTAGGTCTTCCTGACCTCAAAACCATTTCTGTATAAGGCTACACACCCTGCAGCTTCTAAGATCTGTGCAACTGTATGGGCCATAGATTGGAGACAAAGAGAAACTGGAAGCTGGGTGACTGAAGAGAAGGGTAATACCAAGCAAAAGATAATAATGATATTTAGATTACATAAAAAGGCAACACTAAAAAGCACTCCGTAAGTCATTTAGTCATCTTGTATTGCAGTACTGATAAGCTCACACAAAAACCCAACATAGAGATAATTGTAGGTCACACATCGATTCCTTTTGCAGAAAGGATGAAGAGATAGAGAAATTCTGCTTTAACTTAGTGGACCCTTAAAATTAAATCAACATATACTTTAATATTCAGTGACTTCAATGTAAAGATGAACATGAGAGAAGGAAGGCAAAAATATGTTGGAAAACATGGTTCTGGTGTAGTAAAAAAGATAAACCTGTAAGTCCCATGTGTATATTGCCTCAAAACCCAGAACACTGCAGAATCCCTAAACACAATCCACATTTAAGAGTTTGGCTGAACTAGCTACACAGGCAAAACCAAATAGATTAAAAATGCCAATTGTCCACACTATCATATGCAGTTAGATGGGTAAGTCACTGAGCTGTTCCATAAGATATAGATAAATATATAAATGATATTGATATAACTTGGGCTGTTAGTAAGGACAATGGGAATGGAATAATAAGAGGATGTGCTAGATTTCTTTTTAAAAACTGGGCAATACTTTTAGTGACCCCAGCTTTCTCCCTTTTTAACATCAGTAAGTTTCTGGCATTGCTACATGGCTATGAGTTACAAAATGCCCAATTATCCAAAGAATTAAAGTTGCAGTTTACCCAAAAGGCAATAAAGAAGCCTATAGAAAGCATGAGGAAGCTGCAGCATATTATCAATAAAGAACTGTGCAGGGGAATTAACATAAAGTACCTGCCCAGGGAGATTAATTTCAAATAAATGGTGGGCTGATTATCTAGTAAGCAGACATAACCAATCGTGCATGCTTTACTGGTACTCAGGAAAAGACAATATATCTAGAGAAAGGTCACTAACAAAAGAGGTATTCCCTTACTTAGGACATGGACAACATAGCTGACACATTGGCTATGCTGTGCACCTTCAGAATGAGTCCTGAAATCTTAGGAATCACAAACCCATCAAAGCCAACATATACTTGATCTGGTGACATTGGCTGTTCCCCCATGAGACACTCCATCTCCAGCTCTGTATATTCTCTCTGGCTGTCCTCTGTGCCTAGAATGCTCTTCCTTCTCTGCTCTGACTACTGACCTCTCTGGTTTCTTTTTAAGTCCCCCTCTAAAACTCCATCTCCTATGAGGATTTATCCTGTATTTAGTTTACTTTGTATATATTGTTTGCATGCCGTCTATCCCATTAGAGTGGAAGCTCTTAGGAGGAAGAACAACATATAAATTTTAAATCAGTAGTATCTTTGCTTTTACTTTATTTTAGAAGAGCCTACAACATTGCCTTCAAATAAAAGACTGTTCCCAACTATATAAATAGGTGGGCAGTGGTAGTCTAGCAGGGGAAAAAAGTAGCAGAATACCTGAAGTGAAATAATGTTAGTAATGTCAGAGATCACCAGGGACCACCTGTTTGGGGGTCTGGAGGGGCAAGAAAGTAGGCAGGTCCAAGAGGGCTGATGGTGATCAATGACATGGACCAAAGATGCTAGAGGCAAGCAATGGCAACTTTATTGAGGGGTGTGAGGACCTTTATAACCAGCTGGGTTACTACCCAAACTTTACATATCCATGGTAACAGACACATATTTATGTGGTAACAGAGAACCTTCCATTTTGTATGGGGATTGAAGGATGACGTCTTCCTTATGGGGATAGGAGGACCAAAGGACATTCATGGGTTGCATGAACTTGTTGGGACAGTTCTTAGGTGAAGAAGGCTGGGGGTATTCTGGAAAGGTGTGTGGCTTCTTTTACTTGGGGATCCTATCAATGGGTCCTACCAATTGTAACTTTCATGGTAAACTAAACTTTGTAGAGTTTAGACTAGGCATGCTTATTGCTCTAAACTGGAGGCTCAAAAAATTGAATGTATAATGAAGAGCACACACGCTGGCAATTTTATCTCCAGCAATATATCTACAAAATTTCTGTTAGCAACAAAACCTAACACTTAAGGAGAGATGGTTTAGGACCTAGTCAGATAGCCAAATTTGGTGTCACATAATGCTGCCTGGTGCCACTGAAAGAGAATTGTATTTAGAATCAAGGGTCTGGGGTGCAAATTGAAGAGCTTAACTTGCATTTGTTTCATTTAATTTCTTCATATATCATTTATTAGGAAACTAATTCATCTTATATGTAATTAAGTGTTAGGCTAGTTCCAGTTATTAATTAACTGTGATAGATGAGGAGAGAGTTAGCTTATGTAAAGTACATATCTTTACTATCTCCTGATTCTGAATAAATATAAAAGAAATGATCATAGAGTCACTTGCAAAAGTAGGACTACTATTTGCTTTTCTAGGGATGTATGTCAATAGTAGGGTCCTAGATTTCACAGCTCAAAGAGACAACTTTGTTTGTATCTTTAAGTTTTCTTCTTGTGAGTTATTGCCTGTTATAATATTAATAAGTCTTTTCTTAAAATATTGTTTGAAAATGGTAGTGACAGGATCAATAAAGTGCTTGGACGTTGTATCAGAATGTATTAACTATAATAGCTAACATATTTTGAATATGTAGTTTTTGCTAATCAATGATTTGTATCAACTGCCAAAAGCCTATATAAACAACTGTAAACATCCACAAGATGTCTTTTATCATATACTGGAAATGGTGATGGACCACTATTTACTTGGGAATAAATCCAGTTTTCAGCTCAAAAAAAAAAAAAGAGTGGAAGCTCTTTTAGGGTTGGGATTTATTTTTTGCCTTTTTTTATTTTTTATTTTTTTTTGCATTCCAAGTAATTAGCACAGTGCCTGGTATGTAACAGGTACAGTAATAAAGGTTTATTAGATGGATTGAAACTAAACAGAAAACATCATCCTGCCTTTAAACAAGGAAGTCTGATATGCTTCATCCAAGAAGGGCATGTACTCCTCTAGAATGACATAAGGAAGACACTGAAGTTCAGAAAAGAAAAACTAAAATGGAGGAGCAGAAAGGATTTCATACAAGGGCAAATTACAGAAAAAAAAGGAAAACCAGGGAAGATGTTGACAAAGTAGTTAATAGCAATCAGCAAGGACATCCTCACACACTTAACTGAAAATGGTTCACTAAATCTGTGTACTAGAACCATAGGATGTAGCTTGAAAGAGGTATTTTTAGTATTAAGAAGAGATATTTTACATTCATGAAATCTGTTACCCACAAGACACAGAATGGTGGAAAATTATTTTAAATTTTAGCAGATTTCACCAAGGAAAAAATCTGTTATTCTATGGATGCACTCCCCAAAATGAATTCTTAAAAGATGATAAGAATTTGGGATAGCCTGGTCTATCTAAAGAACACTGTACTTGGGAATTAGGAGACCTGGGTTCAAAGGCTGGCTCTGACAATTATTCTATTATTCAATTTCTCTCTGCTCCTAAATTTCTCCCCCCATGAGACTAAGGAAAGAATAATTCTACTAATTATTTTATGTGGTTGTTTTAAGTGAGGGACTTTGCAAACTTTAAAGTACTATAGCAATAACTATTTAGCTATTATTATTATCACCATGCATAAAAATTCCAGTCGTTTTATATGACACTGTCCTGCACTTGGTTGATCAAGGAAGGGAGGAAGGAGGAAGGTGAAAAGGAAGGAAGAAAAATCAGGTGCTATTATTATTCTCATTTTACATTTGAAGAAACTGAGGCTGACTTAAGTCAAGTGACAAACATGCTACTAAAAAGTATCTGAGGAAAATTTAGACTCGGGTGTTCCTGTTATGATATGTTCTCTTTTCATGTCTTGACATCTAAGGCAACTTCCTAATTGTACTTAATCACAAACTCCTGAAATACCAATTCTTTACTTTCTGGCAGAGGTAATACTAATTTAACATATGAAAAAAGCAAATTTTATTTATAATCATTGTCTTTTTCTATTTGACAAGTGGAATTTTTCATCTTTGTGTTTTAAGGATAACATGTTATTAACTTTTTGGTTCATTAGCTTCATTGCTTGCACTGTAGAAGCAATCAGATGAGGAAAAAATGTATAACCTAACTAGGTGCAGAGAGGGAAAAGAAAAATGGCGTAATTTTCTAAAGTAAAAAACTGTAGTTTGTATAAATTATTTTAACATAAAATATTACTTATTTACAAACATTATCTACACCTAACCTTGTAAAATAGCTACAAAGAGTCCTAGAATGCAGCACTGTTTTCCATATATAATAGAAAGAATCAGTACCTTGGAGGAAGAAAGAAATGGTTACTGTACTGTGTGTACATGAATGATTCCTCTCTTTCACTCCTACTCCTATTTACTTGCCAATTCCTTAGAAAAGAGATGAACAGTAGCATTTTTATTTTATCCACAGCTTTTATGAACTATGTCTTTGTAGTAAAATTTCTGTTTCCTACAGATACTGTGGCAATGTGATTTCACTTGTATATAAAGATGACTATGCTAAACAAAGTACCTTTCTCTACATTTTGGGCATATTTTGGGAAATGCTGATAATATAAACAGGTACACCTTGTGTCATAAAAACAGATCTTTTTAATTTATCAATAATGCTAAAACAATACAGACACATTTGTGACTGCTGCAATCAAATATAGTGGGGTAAACATTATTATATTTAAAGTAATCTACCCTTGAATATTCAAAACCAAAGCTCTTACTTGGAAATTTTCATAAAATAAAACATCAGGCACTTTCATTTTCTCATTGGTATTATGGACTGGTATGCTAATATTTCCGATCTTCAGAGATCCAGATTTTATTTCACCTAAAATAATATACAAAGCAAAGAATGAATCATAGTAGTATTGATAAAAACATCAGGTTAATCACACATGATTTTGGGTCCAGACCTATGACATGATTAAGCAACTGACAAAGGGGATGAATTTTGGACTAGAAATCAGAAAGTGTGAATCCTACTTCAGATATTTACAATTTAAGTGACATGGAACAACTTAAACACTTTGAGTATCACTTCCCTCCTTTGTAAAATAGGGATAATAAAAGCACCTACTTCTCAAGGCCGTCAGAATCAAATGAAATACTGTATGCAAAGTACTTTGCAAACCTTAAAGCATTAAATAAATGTTGGCTATCGTAATTGTTGTTGTTATTATTAATGTGGTTTTGTAGATTATTTATCCAATGTCCGTAATGGGGAAACAATAAAAATGGTAATAAACATCAGAACATCATATGCCACATAAAAAAGAAAGAGTAAATAGCACTTCATGACATATCAGATCTGTCTGTGATTTCCTTGCCCTGGGGGACTTAGCTTTGTTGCTGCTTTTTTTTTAAAATTTATTTGTTACATTAAAATTTTCAGTTACTTCCCTCCTTTTTTCCACTTCCCACACTAAAAGAAGGCATCATTTGACAAAACAATATGTATATATAAAACTATTTCCTTGCTTATTTCTATTTATCAGTTCTTTCTCTGAAGGTGAACAGACACAAGTCATTCTTCAAACAATATTTCTATTGCTATATATAATGCTCTCTTGGCTCTGCTCATTTCATTCTTCATACTCTCATGTAAGTCTTGCAATATTTTTCTTAAAATTAACCTGCTTATCATGTCATATGGTGCATTAACATTCCATCACAATCATATACCACGACTTGTATTCCCCAGATGATGAGCATCCCTTCAATTTCCAGTTTTTTGCCACCATAAAGAGAGTTGCTATTTTAGAACATCCAAGTTTTTTTTTTTTAATTTTGTGTCAGGTAGACCAAACAAATGTGGGCCCACAGGATGTTGAGACCTTTGAATACAGATACTGATCCAGCAGTTGGGAAATTGAACTTCTGTCTGGTATCATGCACCAGCGAGGTTAGCTCTGGCTAAATCCCTGATCCAGTGATCTCTTTCCCTGTGATTCCTGACCCAGATCTTACCAGATGACAAATCAGTTGGACAGGACTTTGAAACACAAACTGTCCAATAAGAAAAGATTTCCATCTATCTCCTTGAATTTGAACTTGGGACACTCACTGTGCAGCCAAGAACCAGAGTCCTCTTTATTCTGACCCCAAGGGGTTAGGCGAACTAAACCTGATCTGCCTTGACTTTGGGGGGAAGGATATTAGTTAGTTAGGGTCCCCTTCTCCCTCCTTCCTTCCTGAACATCAATTCCTTACCCTCTACCTGCCCTGTTCCCTTTTCTATTTCCCTCCAATAAATTCAGTCAAGAAGATTCAGTAACTGACTCAAACTATTACTAGACGGAACCTTGAGAGTGAGGGGGAGAGAGAGTGACATTTCTCTCCCCAAGAAGAAGAAAACTTCAACAAGATCCTACATAGAAGTCAAAGGGAAGGCAGCTATAGTGGGGGGGGGGTGTCAGAGAGTGCTGAGGGGGGAAAAGACAAACCCATTTCTCCTTTCTCCTGGGCTCATCAACATCACCTCCTCACTCTGTCCCTGCCTTAGAGGGGGAAGACTCCATTCCTTTTATCAACCTTTTACTCTTATCACAAATCTCTCTTCCCTTTTTACCCTCTATTACATTTATGTAGATAATTATTCAATCATAAATATATATTACTCAGAAATCTTAAAGAGTTATCATCCCAGGATGTTTTCACAAAATAGGTTCACAAAGAAGAGTGTTTGTTTTCATAATAATAATAATAATAATAATAATAATAAAGCTAAAAACAACTAGCATTTATATAAGACTTTAAAATTTATAAAGCCCTGACATGTTAATTCACTTGATTCCCACAACTTTCTTCAGTAGGTGCTATTATCTCCATTTGCAGATGTGGAAACTGAGGCTGAGAGAGGTTAAATGACTTCACCAAGATCACTTACCTCCTAAGGGTCTCAGGAAATATTTGCACTCAGGTCTTTCTGATTGCAACTTCAAAAATCTATCTACTGTACTGCTTTCTTCCAAAGTAATAATAAGGGGTAATTAAATTTTTTAAATTAAATTTATTTTTTATTCTGAACTTAAACACTATAGAAAACGGGCATTTATGTTTACATAATAGAACAGAAAAAGAGAATTATACATATAATTGAAGAAAGTTATAATGTATAATTTGCTGTATTTAAAAATATATAATGAATTCAATATGTAACTTTCAAAGTTGCCCTGTTAGTGAATTTTTTCTATTAATTTGTTTTCTTCTGGGCAATTAAAAATACTTCAACTACTTCCTTTTCTATTTTTTCGTTCTCTTCTTTCTTTCTTTCTTTCTTTCTTTCTTTCTTTCTTTCTTTCTTTCTTTCTTTCTTTCTTTCTTTCTTTCTTTCTTTCTTTCTTTCTTTCTTTCTTTCTTTCTTTCTTTCTTTCTTTTTGTTGCTATCCCATCCCTATTTCTTTTCCTTTCTACTTCTTTATTGGAAAAAATGTAAAAGTTCTTAGTCCTAAATTGATATAAAACTCTTTTTACAACTCTAGTCATTTGTCCTAAGGAGAGTTGGGAACATTTAAAAAAAAACACCTAAGGCAGCGGAGGGAAAAGCAGAATAAAGTAAGGCTATATATTCTGCCTGATCTGACATTGAAAGAAGAACACAAGGGAAAAGGAATAACAGTGGAGCCCCATGTTCATCAGCTTTTCATTCTGTCCTTCCAAAAGAATTCTTAATGATGAGGCCTTTTATAAATGTATACATACACACACACACACAGAGCAGTAAGAAGTGGAGTTCCATTTTTTTGTTTTTCCCAGTAACTGAGTAGGGATGCTATGACATTATTTCATTGAGATAGGATGACAGTATAGATATAGTAGAAAGAATACAAGCTTGAGAGTCAAGAGGGACTGGAGCTTGAATGCCATGTTCAACATTAACTAGGTGGGAAAGCCTGACAAAGTCACTTAAATTTTTTTCAGCCTCAGTTATATCATCTGTAAAATGGGAATAAAAATGCCCCCCCCCCATGGGGCTAAAAAAGTAGAGTACTTACTTGACAAGATAAGGTAAGAATCAAATAGGATAATGAATACATAGTATTTTAAAAACATTTAGGAACTATTTAAATGTGAGCCGTTATTATCATGCTTATCATGTCCCTCAGGTGATACTGAATCACTGGTATCATTATTTCTTAGTAACTTTTTGGGTTAATTTGAACACTGGGATACTTTCATTTATTCACTCCATTCATTCATGCATTTGGCAAGCATTTAGAGCAAGCATTATTCATTGCAGGAAATGTAATATTGCAGGGTAAACTACAAAGTAAAACTCAAGATGCCAGCTTTTGAAGACCTTAAATATATCATCATATATATATGTAGTTTGTGTGAGGAAAAGTAGCTTCTTTGAGGGATGAATATGAATGAATTTTGCCTTTCAAAGTAAAGATGCTAACTCAGAATTTCCAGTCTCCACAAAGGGTCCAGATGCTGCAGGTTGGTATACCTCCCATAGCAAGCCCATAAGGATAATCTGTTGTGCATAAAGCAGACAATATACCATCATACTGGTAGTAAACACAATCACAATTAATTTTTAAATATGATTTATGTTCTATGATCATAAAACAAAATGAATTTCATCAGAAGAGAAAAGTGTCTCATGAGACATCTAAGCCAAAAAACAAGACAAATCAAGCCACTGATAAGTATTGGGGGTGGGGTGGGGGGGCGGATACTTCAGTATCATGGGAGAAATTGAATGAAATAGCAAGAATTTTTAAAAAACTCCTATCTCATGGGTTGTGACTATAAAATGAAAAACAACTCAAAAGGGATCAGAGACTTTCAAAAGTAAAATTCTGGCAACATGATTCTAATGATCCCAATGAGGAAAGAAAGGGAGGAACCATGGTGATGTGTCTTTACACAAGGACTCCAGATTTTAATAGAATGGGTTAAAGTCAATGGAGAAGGGACAAGTAACTAAAGAAGAATACAGATGAAGCTGAAGCCTAGAATGAGTAAAGCCTTGAGAAAAATATGAAGAGCAAATTGTCAACATCTTTTCAAAATTCTACCCTAGATAAGAAGAGCAAAGAAAGACAAGTATGTTGCTTGAGATACATCAGAAACTACGAACAGGTAACAGAGAAGGTAGAACTTTAACTTCTATTTAAAAAAATTTTTTTTAAAAACCCTTACCTTCCACCCTGGAATCAATGCTAGGTATTGGTTCCAAGACAGAAGAACAGTAAAGGCTAGGCAATGGGGGTTAAGTGACTTGCCCAGGGTCACACAGCTGGGAAGTGTCTGAGGCCAGATTTGAACCTAGGACCTCCAGTCTCTAGGACTGACTCTACATCCACTGAACCACCCAGCTGCCCCCGCTCCTATTTTGTTCTATTTCCCTTAACTAGGAAAATGATTATCAGACTGAAAAGGGCAGAACAAAAATGGCTGAGTGGGATTTGAAACTCAAGCTACTGAAGGGGATGGAAAGAGAATACCTAAGAATGGGCTCAAATAGGTAGTCCTGGTAATGATTAGACAGGTACCTTTTATAACACTTGATGGTTTTCATGAGCTTTTCCTACAAGATATCATTTGACTATCTTAAGAGCCTGAAACAGAGACTACAGGTTTATCATCTCCACTTTGGACTTGAGAAACTGGGGCACAGAAAGGTTAGACAAATAATAAGTGAAAAAGGTAAGTTTTGAACATAGGGCTCTCCAATGGCCTCTACATATCATCCATGCCTTGACACTACAGTCCTTGCTCTGAACTGGGGGAAGAATAAAAAAGATGTCGGCCGTTTAGAAGGAGCGTCAAACCTAACTAAATGAAATTAAATGGTGTTTATAATAGCTCACATTCATATAGCAGTGAGAGGTTTATAAAGTGGCATCTTGTGAGGTGGATGATGTCAACAAGCACTGGCACGATTTTACACAGGACCAAAGGAAACCTTGGAGAAGTTTACATGACTTGCCAATGATATACAATATCTTCACCTCAGTCTTCTGATTTTCCATCGCACTGTTCCTTCCACAACACCATGTACGAAGTTCTATATACAGGCTAAAAGAGACCCAAATCGGCACAAACACAGCGTGGGGAGATTTGACTTCAGAGTCATTTGCAGAAATAAGATGCAGAGTTTTAAATTGACTAGAGACTTAATATTAGCCAACAGTGTAAGGAGGCTGCCAAAAGGAGCTGATGTGATTGTAGGCTCTATTAATAGAATGCAGCCTGGTCCAGCTACAGCTGGAGGGCTCTGCTCAGTTTTCTGAACCACATTTGGCAGGGAAACCGACAAACTAAATCACGTTCAAATGAGAGTAATGAAGATGATGAGGGAATTCAAAACCATATCATATGAGGAATTGTCCAGGAAACCGGAGATACTAAGCCTTGAGAAGTTTTTGGGTTTGTTTAGTTTTTGAACTGAACCTGCGACTTCATCAGATTAGGGAGGAGGGGGTGAAATATTTCCTTATCCTAATGAAGATCAGCAATAACTCTGAAATTTATGGTGTAATGTTGATTAGTGCACAGAGGCTTCATGAGTGGCCCAGGGTCAAGTGGCAGTATATGACTGAAGGAGAACTTGAATTGTGGTTTTCTTGAATTCGAGAACAGCTGTCTATTATGAAATACTGAGAAATTACATAGCATTGACTATTTGAATAGCTGCCCTGTGGATGGAGTGTAAGATTCAGGTGAAGCATCATGGTATGGGGAAAGAATGCTGGTCTGGGAGTCAGAAGGTTGGACTTCAAGTTACAATTGTTCCCCCGACTAGTTCCTTATCTAGAGAATGAGTTGATTATGCTACATCAATAGTATCAAAGAGAAATAGTTCCCTATGGTGGCATATTGGCTTAGAAACTTATAAGTGTAACAATATCTAAGTTGTATTTCTATTTATTTTGTTAACAATTTTCCAATTACACTTTAATCTGGCTTAAGCAGCCGTGAGTTTGACATCTCTGTACTAGAAAACTTTTAAGACCTCACTTGAGGAAGCCAGTTCTTTTCTATCTGGTTTTTCCTGCTTGCTTCCAGGAGAAATAACCAATGGGTAGAAATTACAGGAAGTCAAAATTTCTAGTCCTTACAGCTAACAAAATGGAAAGGGCTTCTCTTGTCAAATGATTAGTTTATCATCACTATAAATATTCAAAGATTCAATAATTTCCCATCAGGGATATTGCTGAGAAGTTTCATAGGGCAGGCAGGTGTTTGGACTAAATGGAGTAAATGCAATGGCAAAGAGCAAGGGAGGCCACAAATATTCATATGTGCAAATTGTGGTAAATGAAGTATTATCAAGGCAGGGATTAGCTGCACTTGTATAGACATGAACGAACTTTCAACTATAATCAAAGTAAAAGCTCATTATTTAAATTCTAATGCAATGTTGCAGTACAGGAAATGATACTTGTACAAGCATACAAAATATAAGGTACTGATTGAGAATTCTACAGATTTTTAAATGTGACAAAAGAATATGGTATAGTTTTATAAAAAATTTAATGTACATAAGTTAAAACACTAATATATAAAACGCTATAGGTAATAATATGGGTGATGCAGTGGGTAGAATGCTGGGCCTGGAGTAAGGGAGGCTCATTTTTCTGAGTTCAAAAAGCTGGCCTCAGACACTTACTAGCTGTGTGCTCATTGGCAAGTCATTTAACCCTTTTCACTTCAGCTTCCTCATCTGTAAAATGAGGCAGACAAGGAAATGGCAAAGCATTTCAATACTTTGCCAAGAAAAACCTCGATGGAGACCCAAAGAGTTGGACAAATGCAAAAACCAAATGTAATAGACTATCCTATAGTGAACTGCTAAATGTGATGATAAACTTCATAGTGTAAAAGAAGAATTCTATGAAAGGAAAGATTCAGAGGGATTGCTAGAATGTAGGACTTTCTGGACAAAATTGTATCCATAAAGGATGGGAATGATATAAAGAGCTGCAGAGAAGTGATACATTTCAACTCGGGAGAGAAAGAGATTGAATTAGAAAGCACAGGTTGAGGGGATAATTAAGAAACTAGCTCTACTATAGCAGAGAGTTTTGCTGAAAAATAAAGGCTTCTGTAAGTTTGGATGTGCTGAGTGGGATCTAGGTTACCAAAAAACTTGAAAAGTAGGTGGGGATTCGATTTGAAGTGGAGAAGAATAAGGAACTAGTATGGGTCCTCATGTATAACAGACATAAGAAAAGCAGTATTCCAGGAATGTTGCCTTCTTGTCTCTTTCTTTGGTCCTAGGTCAGCCCAGAAACCCATTTGGGATGTCTTGGTAGCAGGAAGACCTTTTTCCTTTGGCTTTTCTCTGTTACTCTCTGCCCTGGCTCACGTGGAATTTATCCCAGTGGCTTGACTGACCACAAGACTTAGATAAGAGAGAAGCCTCCAATTTTATTCCTTTTCTAATGATGAACTACGAGCCTTTACCATCTACCTGGATTTTATGACTGGAAGAGTTCTGGTACTATCTTGTTTTCATGATGTGAACTAAGGACTTCTGGGTCTTGGCAGCTGTCTCTGGGACTTTTTACTTTCTTTTTATGTACTGTGTCCTCAAATTTGAGGGCAAGCTCCTTGAGAGTTGGGACTGTCATGCAATTTTTCTAATTGCATTCCTAGTACCTAACATAGTATTTGGCACACATTAATTGCTAAATAAATGCTTTTTAATTCAGTATTATTTGGATAGGAGAGGAAGTGGGAGAAGATCAATAGTATCCCAGATCTGAAAAAAATCTGTACTCAAAGGATGAAGACAAAGTGTAAATGAAGCTTACATCTATAATCCTTTGGTTCTGGTTCTAGATGATTATCAGTGGTTGCTTCAATTCTAGCATCTAGTAGATTCTTCTCTAATGCTGATCTTGCAAGGCTTGGTAAAAACCTTGGAAAAAAAGAAACAAAAATTTAAACAGAACATCCTTTAAAATTCAATAATCTCAAACACTGAAAAATTATGTGTTCAATATTATCAAAATCTTTTTGCATAGCACAGTCTCAGAGAAAGGTCATTCCAAATTAGAGATATCTGCAGTACTTTACACTATATGTAATTTCTTTGCCTTCAAATATATATTACATGAGCAAAGATTTGCTAAGTAAACCCAAGGACTAACTTTGATGAGTAGATAATAACCATTTTAATTTGAGGTATCCTCTTATATACAAATATTGTAGAAAATTCCCAAGAAATAGTTTCTACTCATAAACAAGTTAAGAGATTGTAATCATGAGGCAGATGTAGGGATGGCTAGTGGAAATGGCCATTTGTGGGGAATGTTTTGCTCAAGGAACAACCAAAAGGCCAGTGTTACCAGAAGTCTGATTATGTGGGAGAGAATGAGGAGTAAGAAGACTGCAGTAGGAATTGCCCTCTATGGAAGGCTTTGAATGCCAAAAAGAGGTTTTATATTTGATACTGTAGATGACAGGGACCAATTGAGCAGGGTGTTTGAGACACAGTTAGACCTGAGTTTTAGGAAGAGCAATTTGACAAGAGTAGAGCATGGTCTAGAATAAGGAGAAACGTAGGTAAGGGAGACCAACCAGAAGGCAATTACAGCAGACTAGGAGGGAGGATCTATAGCAGAGTGGTGGCAGGGTCAGAAAAGAAAGAAGACATATGTAAGAAATGTTATCAAAGTAAAATTGAAAAGACTTAGCAGACTGGATCTGAGATGGAGAGGGGTCAGAAAGTTGAGGAATCAAGAATAACACCCAGACTGTGAGCATAGGGGACTGGGAGAAGGGTGGTACTCAGTAATAGGAATATTAAGAAGGAGGAATGATTTGGAGGAAAATCTGATGAATTCAGTTTTGGACCTGTGTAATTTAAGATGTTTACAAGACTTCTAGTTCAAGATGTCCAAAAGGCAAATGAAGACATGAGATTGGAGGTCTGCAGAAAGGTTAGGACTGGATAAGTAGATTTGAGAATTATCAAGATAGAGATAATAACTGAAGCTATGGGAATTGATAAGGTCACCAAGTGGAATAATATAGAGAAAAAAGAGAAGAGGACTCAGAAAGAGAAGAGCCCTGTAGGGCATTACTATTAGCAGATATGACCTAAATGAAGATCATAGTCAGATGTGTAAGAAGAGAAAAAGGAGAAAATAAAGTCCTGAAAATCCAGAGAGAAGAGAGAATCAAGAAGAAAAGATACTACAGAAAGGTCTAGAAGGAAAAAAAGACCATTAGATTTGGAAATTAAGAAACCTTTAGAGAGAAAACATTAAAAAAACAGGGTTGAATCATGAGATTAGAAGTCAGATTATAGACTCAAGAAGAGAGTAAGAAGGAAGTATGATTACATGTGTGTATGTGTGTACATGAGCAAAATGCTATATGTGCATCAGTAGAAAGTAAACCACATAAAGGCAAGTGCTATTTAATTTTTCTCTTTTATCCCCAGACTTTAGCACACAGTACTTGAAACAGAGTGAGCAATAAATTAATGTTTGCTCTCATTGCTGTTGTATTTCCAATGATATTTAGTATGAAAAATTCATTTTGGAGACGTTTTAAATCAGTGCATCCTTGAATATTTTAAATCTAAAAACTCCATGGAAATGGGAAAGGCTTATGCTGATAATAAATCTTAGGGATAAAGGATTGGTTTTCTCTACCAATTAAAAAATCATTCAGTACTATGCATAGAGTGGGTATTTAGTGTTTACTAAATTAAAAAGAAAGTACCTCTGAAATGTATTGAATGGGGAATATATCCCATTTTTGACATTTATAATTGATATACTTTGAAAATGAAACTTTATTCAGTTTCTCCCTGTTTAAGCTGTTAGTGCTCTAATGAGTTCCTAATCTTGTCCATTACTCAACAACACTAAACTGTTATATAAATTGCCAGCTATGGAAATATATACAGTGCCATAGGTTTGGGACAGAAAGAATTTCAGCTCAAGCTTAAAATGAAACCAAATTGGATTTAAGACAGAATTTGTTTATGGAAAACATTTTAAAATGAGGCTGATAAATGCACAATAACTTTAAATATTTTCCAAGGAATCAAATTCCGTGGAGGTTTTTGATGTTGGCTAAAAGTAGAAAATATTTTTCTTTAATTATCATATGCACGCCTTTCAGTTTTCCTTGTTGCCCTCAAACATTGTTCTTTGCAGTGAGGGTAAGCAGAAGAAATTGAGACATGGTGGTGATGAAGTTTAGCTAAATTCGACAGATGGTGCATAAACAAGGTAGCTGTTTTATTATTCAGTTCTGTTTGTAAAGGGATATGAGATGATGACAACTCAAATTTTACTGTGATCACCTGAGAATGAATAAAAAATTAACTTATCTTAGATTCTGTGAAATATGTGTGAGTACAAAATACAAGTGTTGAACATGAGTTATTTTCACTTTGGTATTTTTTTATACACATTCTGAAAATATTTGGGTTTCAAGGGATGCTTATCAAGTTTACTATTCTAATCCACTGGTTTTATGATAAAAAAAAAGGAGAATCTAGTTACCTTTCATCAATACAACTTTGAAACTCTAATTACTAGTAGAGTATAACATGGTTAATGATCTCAGGATAGCTTATTCCATTCACCATTCCCAAACATTGCTAAATATTTCTAGTATTTATTGTATAAAATTAAACTCTCTTATTATATGTTATTAATTAAACTAGTAAACATGACGATTCTTCCTCTAATCTCTAGTAAATAAATGATCCTCAGTTGTAGCTGTTTTACTTTTGGATATAAACTTAGTAAGGTGTCTTAATTTTTCTTGAATTTCTTAATTTTTCAAAAAATTCATCCCAGGATCATAGATTTAAAGTTGGAAGGGTCTTTGGAGGTCATTGCACATGTGAATATCACCCTCCAATATCCACACAATCTCTTCAATTGACAGAAGAGTAAACTAGGACCAATAGTGATTATGTGATTTGCCCTGAGTCAAACACTACTGAGGATTTGAGGTGGTATTCAGTCCCAGATATTTCTAATTCCAAGGCCATTTTCATGTTTTCATCACTTATATTAAATTCCTTCTAGAGTCTGAGGACATAGGTTCAAATTCTACCTCAGATGCTTACTATCAGATGCTAGGCCAAGTCTATTTAACCTACCTGGGTCTCCATTTTTCCAATTACAAAACAAAGGTGAATTGGGTAATTTCTCAGGTCCCCTACCCAACTTTAGATCTATGATCCTAGGATTTATATATTTATTTACTTTTATTATATCATTACCTTCTGTCTCAGAATCAATACTGTGTATTGTTTTCCAAGGCAGAAGACCAGAAAGGGCTGGACAATGAGTGTTAAGAAAATTGCCCAGCATTACGTGTCTGAGGCCACATTTGAACCCAAGACCTCCTATCTCTAGACCTGGCTCTCAATCCACTGAGCCACCTAGGTGCTCCTTATGCATTTATTTTAGAGAAATGGATCATAAGATCAAAGATTTCGATTATAAATGACTCAGAGGTCATCTCATCTAACTCCTTCCTCTTATATATGAGAAACTGAGTCCCAAAGAGGTTACCTGACTTGCCCAGGATCACACAGCTAGTACTGACAGAGGTGGGATTTTAACAGGTGTTCCTTTTGCCAAGTCCAGCATTCTATTTACTATACTATAGATAAATGAAACAAATACAATTTGAAAACTGAGGTAAAAGCAGTACTTTAGGGAACTGGGTTCAGGGCTGAATATTTCATTGCAATTGATGTCAAGTTGATATTTACTTTTGGATGCCAAAAAACATGTATGTTAGAGTCTCAGGTGAATATAAGCTATGTGAAATCATCCATAAAGAATTCTGTGGTAGAATCAGCCTTGTCTCCTCTTTTCAAGCTTGGTTTAAGAAATGCTATATGATTTATCTAAAATTATGCAGAATGACTATAAATTTTAAAAGAACATTTATGAATTTCAAAATTAAATATCATGGTCCTTGTTTATTTGAAGAGTTAGGAAACAAGGTGCTGAGAATCTGGGCACAAGGGTATAAAATAGTAGGGAGAGTAGACTTCAATTATCTAGACATAGGTCACATATCAGAGCTAGAGGGGATCTCAAAAAACTATCTGATCACCACTGGAGCTTTGACTGTTAAAAAAAAAAGTATAGTTAAGAAGTTCTTGGTTTGTATTAATGATCATTTTAGCCTTCAATAGGTAGATCAATAAATGAGGTTAAACGTTAATCTGAGTCACATTCTTATTAACAAAGAATGAGCATCAGAAGTAGAAATTTTGGTAATCTTTTGAGGAATTTGTCTGATGTGAATTCTAGATCTTATGGAATAGATTTCAAAGGTCTCAGAGCTGACAGGTAGAATCCCACGTAATAAAATTGTCAACACAGGAAAGATAAGAAGTATATAAAAATAAAATTCTAATATAAAAGAGGAACAACTACAAAATTATGAATAGGTAAAAGAAAGCTTAAGGAGATCAATATCTCTCTCATCAACCAACATGTACTTTAGAAAGACACATAACAGAAGGCAAAGTAAAATTAGGTTATGGAGGATTGATAGGTCAGAATATGACGACACTAGTAAAGAATGCTAAAGACAATGATCATATTGGGGGTAATAGCAGGATTAAAAAAGTTGAAGAATTAATAGAATAGGATATATGGGACTATGACAGTTTCTTCAGGAGAAGACAAAACTAGTCAAGTCTCATTTTGCTTTGGCTATGGCTGCTAGGATAATCTCTGACTTGGAAAGAACAAAATAAAAACTGCTAGGAGGGAATGGAAACTGATTATGATTACCACCATCACCACCACCATCATCACCCTCACCATCACCATCACCATCACCACCAGCAGCAGCAGTGATGATATGAACTTATAGTTACTAAGTACTTTATATACATTGTATCATTTGAGCCTCACAGCAATTCTGAGGTAGGTACTATAAATATTGTTGTTTCTGTCTTACAAATGAGGAAAATGAAATTCAGAGTGGGCAGGTGACTTGCTCTTATTCACATGGCCAGTCAATACCAGAGCTAGGATACAAGATCAAGTCCTATTAGGTTCAAGTACTGCTAAGCAGAAAAACAGTAAGAAGACACATAAGATGTCTCTAATAAGTGTAAGTTATCAAGCCTAGATGAATTAGACTGCAGGATACTGAAAAAAAAAACCTGGCAGATGTGAATGCTAATTCATTACCAGTGACCCCAGAAAGGTTGTGGAAAACAGGACAGGTGCCACAGGAATGAAAAAGAGCAATTTTCAAAAAAACAAAGGAAGAGAGTGGAGCCTGCAAACTCTAGGCTAGCAAGCTTGACTATCTTGATACCTGTCAAAATTCTTGAATATAGAACTATAGTAGTGAGTGAACATTCAGAAAAGGAAGTGACAATCACAGACAGCTAGTCTGTTTTCACTAAGAACAGTTCATGCCAGACTAAACTTGCTTCCTTTATTGATAAATTGGTAGATTAGGAGCATTTTATTTTTTTACCTAGATTCTGAAAAAAGTATTTCACAAAGTTTCTTCAGATAAGCTTGCAGAAAACATGGAATGATGTGGTCTAGAGAGGGGAACAGTTAGGTGGGTTCAACCCTGGCTGAATGGAAAAACAAAGAATAGTTACTAATGGTCCAATTTGGAAGGAAGACTCCTGCATCTTGCCCCAGAGATTTTTGTCTGGCTTTGGGTTTAATTCCTAAATGAAATGAATTATAGTCAACATGCTTATGAAGTCTGCCTAAGACAGTAAGCTAGCAGAGAAAGATAACATTCCCCAACCAAACTGTGACAGGCTACATACATACAACAGTGGGTTGAATCTAAGAAGATTAATTTTAATAAGAATAAATATAAGTTTTTAAACGAGTTAAACAAGTCAAATTTTCAAATAAAAGATGAAGAAATTTGGCTAAATTTGTTGAATGAAATATAGATCTGGAGGCTTTTGGGTTCTATGACCTTTGATATTAATAAGAGCCTGAAATGGCAGACATAAAAGCTAATGTGATCTGAGGCAATATTGAAAGAAGCAGAAGATCTAGGATAAGAGAATGGTAGTCCCACTGTACTCTACTCTGGTCAGATCCCATATGGAATGCCGTGTTACATTCTTGGTGCTATAGTTGAAGGGCACTGATAAACTAGAAAATATACAGAGGAGGACAATTACAATGATGAAGAATTTCAAGGGTTTTTAAGACCAGCTGAAAGAACTGAGAATGTTTAATCTACAAAAGAAAGAGAAAATTGGGGTATGACACATATATAAAGCATATAAAATGGAAAGATGTTCATTAGAGAATATGGAGAAAAGATTAATAGCCTGATTTTGTTTGGGTCCAGAAGAAAAAACTAGCAGCAATGATTGGAATTAGTTGAATGAACTGTTAAGAGTCGAAATGCAGATCAAAGCATATGATTTTTCACTTTAGTTTATTTGGCTTTTTATTTTAAAGTTTGAGGTTTATATCATTATTCTCTTTCAAAAATGAACACTATGGAAATACGTTTTGCATAATAATACATGAATAACCTAGATCAAATTGCTTTACAACCTCAGGAAAGGGAAGGAGGGGGACAATTTGGACCACATAACTTCAGAAAACTTATGTGGAAAACTATTATTACATATAATTGAAAATAAAATATTTTTACCAAAAAATTAAACCTATCCATCCTCCTGTGCAGAGTTCTTTTTTTTTAAGTAATTAGTGTATACTGAGACTAGGACTAAATATAAGCAAGAATTTCTAACAATGAGAGCCAGCCCAAAAGGGAACACTAGCTTGGGAAGTAGTGTGTTCCCTCATTAATAGAAAGCTTCAATCAAAACCTGGATGACTATTAACTTGATGACTATTAACTTGTTATATTACACAGGAGATTCTTTTTCAAGTAAGATTTGTACTAGAAGATTTTGAGATTTTTTTCAACTCTGAGATTCTCCAAGAGACTGGAGACTAATTGGTTTTCAGACACAATGGTGCCACAACAAGGCTTATGCTACAAAATAACAAAGCTAACAAATTTAAAGAACTCCCCAAATGAAAGAATTGGTTTCTGAAGAAAGGTGCTTTTTAGGTTTTAAACAAAAGTAATTTCTCTACCATTACCTACAACAACATGGAAGAAATCTTAGAGGTCATTTAGTCTAAAATTAAACTCTCTTTTTGACAAATGAGAAATGATGTGATCAACACTACAGAGTTAGTGGTAGAGGTAGGACCATTATCTATTCAGGCTTCCTGAGTATCAGTTCAGAGTTCTTTCTATTGCCCCATGCTAACTTTTCTATTTTGTCAGATTTTAAATGTTTTATCATTCCATCTCTCCCTGTGCCTTATGATCTTTAACCCTGCTCTTTATCCTCATTGTAATCTCTATTTCCTCTACTTCTCGGGTTTTTTTCCCCTCAAGCTGCATACTCCATCTTTTCCTATTTCTCTCCACCTTAATGAACCAATTCGACTCTCAAATCCATTATTCCTGTAGCCAAATATCAATCCTGTATTACTCCCACCACCTACCTCCTTCACTCATTTGCTACTGAATGGAGGTGGAGAAAATCATGAAATTATGCTAACTGGGCCCACAACAAATTTATGTTCTCAACAATGCCCTCAGCTAAGCAAAGCAAATTTCCTATTCCTTTCTAATTGACTCACTACCCCACTCTACTCAGTAGCTGTTCCAAACTATATCTTCAAGACTGCCATAGGACCTATTCTCTATCCTCTTGGCCAAGGACCTTGCCTCAGTCTCAATGCTATATCATTTTCCAGGAGTGCCCCTTTCTCCTCTCTTCATTTCACGTCTCTCATACTTTTATTATCTCTATTTTCACGCAAGTAACAAATTAAGAAGTGGCTCATGTCTTTACCAAAGTCAACCACTTTATGTGTGCTCAAATCTTGTGCTCAATATTTTAGAACCTATATTCTTTACATCTTATTGATCCTCATTTCTTCAATTATAAAATAATACTAGTCAAAGAAAGATCACTTAGGTCCTTTCTAGCTTTAAATCCTGTAAATCTATGACTTTTACCCACTACTGACAGTCAGTCAAACTCATGTCAGTATCTTAGCAACAAATTATTGATGATTTCATTTTGACAAGAGCATATAATATAGATACCTTGATAGGCAAGCTTTATGTACAGCTTTGTGAAGGCTTTCATCAGGATACTTTGATAATCGACGAGCAATTCTTAACAGCTGTCGGGTAGACAGAGAGGCTGCAAGTGACTGTGCCTATTAAAAAAAATGGGATTATTAGTATTTTCTTTCAATATGCTATAGATGCTTTCAAATATTTATGACAGATTATTTTACAACTTCCAAAGTGAAAAGCAAAACTAATATTAAAAATCTTAAAATAATTAGAAATAAAAACTCATAAATTTCTAAATCTATCAATATGAAAACATTTATTCATTTGATTTAATTCAACTAGTATGCACTGAGAACCTTGTGCTACTGCTATTTTTGTTGACACAGAAAATATCACAAAATACAGGATTGCATGCTAGTTGTCCATTTTTATTATATATTCAGTATATATAATGTATACTGTATATATTCAGTATATATAATGTGTGTATATATATATATATACAAATGTATAAAAATTATGTGCAAAACCACAAACTCCACATTGTTTATAATTTGTTTAAAATATATATAAATTGTATGTTTGCTGATATAAACATCTGCTTTTGAGTTCTCTGGATTTCTTTTACTTGGACTTTTTCCTCTTGATTTTGTGGTTGTTATTTTTTTTAATGTAATAATGGGATGTATTATTTTTATTCTCTTTTCATCTCTTCATATTCATATTTTCTTTAGATTTATAATATTTGTCATTTCTAATAACATACAATTCATTACATTCAAACATTATGATATATTCATGTATTTCTTCCATTCACTGTATTTGTTATTCACAATTATTTTGTCATCACAAAGCTTTCATGAATACTTTCATATATACATGGGTTTTTGTCCTTTGAATAATGCCCTTAGGGCCAAACCTTAGAAAGGAGATCTTTAGGTCAATGAGCATGAACAGCTTTACAGCTCTTAATGAATATGTCCACCTTGTTTATGTGAAAATGGAATTATCTTTCATTTTTTTAAACTTATTCAGTCAGGAACTTGAAGACCCTTTATCACTGGTTGCAAGGAAGCTCACACCCTCAGAGAAAGGAAGTTCACATCCTCAGAGACAGGAAGCTGATCCCACAGGCACTGCACCCTGGGCAGTAGCAGACAAATTAGGGAACTATGATTGGTTCCTGAGGTGTGACATGGGATGGGAGAGAGCTGATGGATGGAGAAAACTGTGTATAAGTGGGACCCAGGGACCGCTCAGTCTCTCTCTCTCTCTCTTTTTGGTGTTGGTGACTCACTTGGGTTGGTGATACTCTGACTAGAGACACTCTCTCTTGGGTTGGTGACACACTTGCTAAAGGCTCACACACAATGACATCTGGCTAGAGATTAGGATCTGAGGGAGTCTTTGTTGGTACTGAGCTGGATTTCATCAGATCAGCATTTTAGGGTAAGCTTGGCATCTCCTTACCTCTTTCCTATATTTCCCTCTTGTTACCATCTCTACTTTGATTAAACTAAATTGTTAAAGCTACTAACAGCCTCATAATTTAGTTGTAATTATTACAATTAGTGACAACACCCTTTTTAACTCTTACATTTTCTAAAAATAAAATTCAGAGTTGCTGTAGCAATGTAATAGGCTTGTCTCTCCATGTTACTATAAATATTTAATTTAATCACTTACTTATCTGGTTCTCAGTTAACATGACCAGGACCAGTTAATATGACCATGATCATATTTTGCTGGATTGGTCCTTAAGCAGCAGACACAATCTCTTTCCAAAATGAGCTTTTCCAGTTTGGTCATACCCAGTGAAACTTTTGTTCCAGTACCACAATCCCACAGGGATGTAGGATTACCTCCATAGTATGATGTTGAGGTAAGATTTTTGTAGAATATTTATGCTCTCTAAGCTATTATAGAAACTATGTTTGGATTATGTGTATGCTTAGGCTTAGATATGATTCTAATCTCATGTAGGTATGTTGGGACTTTCCAGATATCTATCTTATTTAACTTATCTAAGGTTCTATTCATTTCTTTATCTTTTTCCTTATTCATTTTTGGTTACATTTATCTAGTTCTGAGATGGGAAAATTATAAAGTCCATTACTATTATTTTGTTATCTATTTTCTATATCACATTTAGTTTTTCCTTTAAAAATCTGGGTAATAGAACACTTGATGCATACAGGTCCAATATTGATAATGCTTTACTATCCATAGTACCTCCCCCACAACATAATATATAATGTTTATTTATTTCAATTATATACATTTTAGCCCCAGCTCCATCAGAGACCATGACTGCCAACCCTACCTTCTCTGGATTGGCTGAGGCACAGTATATTCTGCTCCTGTCCCTCATCTTTACTCTATGATGACCTCCAATTTCTAATTCTTTGCCACCATAAAAAGAACTGCTTATAAATATTTTTATACAAGTAGATTCTTTTGCCATTTTTATGAACTCTTTGGTATGCAGACAGAATGGACACACTCTTAAAAAATCCTAGCAAGAAGCTGATAAGAAAAGAAAACCCATTTGCTATAGGTAACTCACAACTGTAAACTACAAATTTGATTTCAGTGGTTCATTCTGGAACATCTGCCCTCCCTGAAGCTATTTTTCGGTATATATTCTTCTAATGATCCTTATCACTTTACAGCCAGGCCAATCCTATTCTCTTCTACTCTCAAACCACTTAAGTATTTATAAGCTCTATAAACTGCCAGTGAGTTGTAAGCCCAGTGCCCTTCCTTTTAATTCAGAGAAATGCAAAATTCTGTAGGCTGGTTTTCTCTGGGCAATGCATTCAAGGTAAAGCAGCTGTCTCACCAGGATGCTGTATTGACATATTAGTTTGCAGCAAACAAAGCACAGAAAAATATCTCAGATCAACTCTTTGGGCAAGACAAGACCATCTGGCTCTTCACTTGCTATGATTCTGTGTTGACCAATCAGCTTGTAGCCAATAGAACTCATAGCAAAAGGTTTTCCCCTCTGATTTCCCCCTTTAAGCCACTGATTTAAGCACAAGCTACATATGAAATGCTTCACTTCTCAAATTCCAGATGATCCTCAAGAGCATTTTTGACACTGAAGCTCTTAACTAATGATTCTGAAACTCTTTCCAAGCAATCAGGAATTCTATCAGCTGACTGTTAGCTACTATTTCTTTAGCTCTAACAAAGCTGGCCATTTTATTCATTGTCATTTCTTTAATTTTCACTTGCCAGCTCTTTGTTCTTGGACTTACTACTTTCAGTGGCTCAAATCAGAGACTCAAAACACTCCATTATACACCATTCACTTAGGAGGCAAAACCTCACCAAACAACTCCTACAAAATCAACAATCCTTAATGAATTACCTCATGGTCTCCTAAGTTATTTTACTTTATAGTTTGAAAGTTCTACCATTTTAAACTTTAAAGTAGTTAAGTGAAAATGACCTGAGGGACCAGAATACAGTACACCTCCAATCATTTGGTAGTCTTCAAAGAGGTTCACCTCTAAGAGTCTATCTTTGAAAATATTTTCCTAATAATTGAATTTTGTCAGTTTTTAACAAATAGAATATTTTCTGATCCATTAAACCAAACATCTGAAAACTGTGCTACTTTAAACACAGAATCTAGTACTTTTATCAAGCTAAGTTTTTTTTCTGTGCCTTTTGGAAACCAATCTATGAAACCATCTATGAAAGAAACAACTTATATCCTACACCAACTGAACTATTTCTTAAAATTTAGAATATTTTCCTATGGTTACATGATTCATGATCCCTCCCTCCTTTTTTCCTCTGCCTCCTGGAGCTGACAAGAAATTCCACTGGGTTATACATGTATCATTATTTAAAACCCATTTCCATGTTATTATTAGGAATAACTAAGCCATAGGGCTAATGAGGACCATTTGGAACAGGGGTTCCCAAACTGTGGCCCCCTGAGGTCATGTATCCGGCCCCCACTGCACTTCCTGAAGGGGCACTTCAGGATGTGGGGGTGTCGCTCACGTACAATACTACTTCTGAGGACATAATCCTTTGCATGGCGCCTTAAAAAGAGGAGCTGCGCTAAGAATTATGTGGCTGCACAAGGGAAGAGGTCTTCATGGTTGAGTGGGGATCTCGGGGAGGGGATTCCGTACTGTGTATACTGCTGCCCGGTTAGGGTTAGGTTTAGGGTTGGGGCTAGGTTTTTATAGTCCGTTCCTCCAAGGGTCTAAGGGATAGTGAACTGGCCCCCTGTGTAAAAAGTTTAGGGACCCCTGATTTGGAGTAACTGGGATCTCAGCAGCTAAGGACAGGGTAAAGAATAGTGGGTAAGGTTTCTTTAAGGCCAGACAGAATCTTGGGAAGGTGCCTGTTGGAATTCTGGGTAGCCTGAGTCAGCTGGTTTCCCAACTACCGACCTGCACAGCAGGGGATCTCCTGGAGGGTTTTTTGTTTTTTTTTTCCTGAGGAGAAGGCTGGTGTTTCTGTTCCTTGGAACATTGAAAAGCCCAATGGCAGGTGAAGGAGGAGAACAGGTTAGAATTTCTAGAATAAGTTTGTGGGGAAAATAAACAGAAAAGAGAAAGAAAGAGGCAGTTTTTCCTCTGTGTGGCAGCTGAGAGGGTCAAGTCATTTTGAGACCTGCTTAGACAGGAAAGCCTAGCTGGGCCCAGACGGGCTAGCAGTTGGCATAGAGAGTGAAGAACCAAACTGATTTAAAGCTGAAAGAGATCTAAGGAGACAGTAAACTTACTTATATAAGAAAGAGAGAAGCAGTTTTTCCCCTCTGTGTGACTGCAGAGTGAGCAGGGCCTTTGAGGCCTACCGAAGGCTCAGAAGTCTGACTAGACTGAGAAAGTACAGGAAGTTGGAGGAGAGATCTGAAGGGATATAAGGAGGCAGTAGATTATACATATACATACATATATATATATATATATATATATATATGTATAGGCAGTAGATTTTAATTTTAAATTTTAAAATAGGTAATTTAGCATAGATTCTGGGGATTTAGTTCAGTGATAAGGAGTTGTAAATTAAGCTCAGGGAAGCCTGAACAAGAAGCAAATTCTCGCGATCTAGAAGGGACATGGATAAAAGCTTAGCTCCTGTAAAAAAGGAGATTTTGAACCCTAGACTTTAATCTCCAGAAGTCCTTGGTATTTCCCAGAATTCCCTATAATCTCACCTGAGCCTCCACCTGGGCAAGATCACAATTAGTATTTAACTGGCAGTACCGCCTCACAAGCTCTCTCTCTGCCAATGCAATGATGATGTAGCAAGTAAGCTAAGCGCGAGGATTTGAATTGGCTAATCAGCCATGGGCATGTGGGTTTTATTTTGTATCTTCTTTATTCCTTGATTTCTAATAATCCTTAATAAACCTCAGAAAATATAATATTTTTATAAGAGATATAATTTTAAATTTAATATCCCTAATATATTTAGGGATCCTAATCCTCAACCTTTGTTATCTTTCTTCAAACCTTTTCCAATATTTGTTAAATAGAGGGGTTTTTTTACATCTGCCTCCAGCAGCTATCCATTGCGCAAGCCCAAATGGTTATATGGAGTTCCCCCCACTAAACATTCTTATATTAACATTCCTGGCTGTTTTTATTTACAACATTCTAGGCAATAGATTACAATTAACATTCTTCATATTTGCAGTGGAGTGATCTTTTAACACCAAAACCCCAATCACATCCCCATCGAACCATGTGATTGATCATTTTTTTTTCTGCATTTCTGCTCCCACAGTTCTTTCTCATAAGTTTCTCTAAATCATCCTGGATCATTGCATTGCTGCTAATAAAGAAGTTCATTACGTTCGATTGTGCCACAGTGTTTCAGTCTTTGTGTACAATGTTCTCCTGGTTCTGTTCCTTTCACTCTGCATCAATTCCTGGAAGTTGTTACAGTTCACATGGAATTTCTCCAGTTCATTATTCCTTTCAGCACAATAATATTCCATCATCATCAGATACCACAATTTGTTTAGTCATTCCCCAACTGATGGACACCCCTCATTTTCCAATTTTTTGCCACCACAATGAGTGTGGCTATAAATATTTTTGTGCAAGCCTCTTTCCTTATTATCTCTTTGGGGTACAAACCCAGCAATGCTATGGCTGGATCAAAGGGCAGACAGTCTTTTAAAGCCCTTTGTGCATAATTCCAAATTGCCCACCAGAATGGTCAGGCCAATTCACAACTCCACTAGCAGATGAACTATTTTTTTAAAGCAAAAGGTATTGTTTTTGCTCCTTTAAGTACTAAACTGCTCCATGACCTTAACAGGATAATATCTGATATCTACCTTTTTCTCTAATTGATAGTTGCTTGCATAGAGAAAAGCCTGATCAAAGCACAAATGCAAAGGATCACAGATTGGCATCTGGAGTACTCCATCTATATCCTCATGTATCAGGAAAGAGTGAGGGAGGCCTCTAGTATTTTGGCTAGAAATACTACAAGAAACTTATGGGGGATATAGACAAAAGCCACACAGGACAAGGAAGGTTTGTGATGCACATCCTTGGTAAGAACTTGTATATCTACAAGACCACAATTCATTTAATATTTATTAATATTATTTATTATATTAATATCATTAAATATATTAATTATTATTCAATTAATTAAGTATTTCTTCATTAATAAATAACTTATTAATGTTATGAGTATTCAAGACAAAAGACAATAAACTCTGAAATGAATTTTTTCTCTTTCCAGGTTATTTTTAAAAATCTATCATGAATAAACACAGAGAATCTAACTATATCTGATGTTGGTGTTTACCTTCTAAATGTTGTTGTAAAGATTCCCTCCACTAAATTGTGATGGTGTATCAGTGGAGTACAGGGAGATTCACTAGAGCAGGGTCTGTATGAAAGGGGGAGAGCCAGTTAGACTGAAGCTAGCTTCTGTTTCCCTCTCTCCTCCTTGAGGGAGGCAGTTGTCAGTTGCAGCACTGGGTTCCCTGAGGAAATGGCTGGTGTGGAATTGAAGACAGGTTTCCCCTACCAACCAAATCTAAGGATTTCCTCAGTAATTTTCCCACTGAGAGGATCTAGAGGCAAACCCCAGCAAGGAGCTTTGACTCAGAGGGGGTTGACTCAGTTGACTCTCCCTGTACTCCACTGATATAACATCACAAATCAGTGGAGGGAATCTTATTTTTATATCAAGGAACCATCATTTTTACATTTGGCTGAGCCAGAAAAGGGGAAAAATCTTATAGAATCTTCTGTACTAACAGTTGAGTAGGGGCTGAGTAGTAGTCATCTTAAACTAAAGAGGCCCTCACAGGACAAGTCTACAAGCCACATCTGCTCACTCCAAGGGGGTGGGGCTTCTTAAAATGGTAGACTTAAAAGCCACTGCAGAGTTTTGGGGTCTTTTGAAATGAGGTTTTTTGTTGTTGTTGTTGTTTTTGTTTTTTTTCTGAAAGGGCTAGATGGATCTCAACATTGTTGTATTGATAGCATATTTGGCCATGCTATCCCAAATGTTCGTTTGGGTTTATGATACAATCTGGAATGTTATTCCAGAGTATCTCTGGCCGCTATTACAATTTATACAGTACTAGGACTGGATCAAAGCAGAAGCAGGGACTATGGTCATTCTTCCCTGTAGCCTATGGGACAGTTACCTCCCTATGGCATCTGCTAACATGCCTAAAGAAATTGCTGAATAGGATCAGGGGCAAACACACTAACAACTCTGATGACCCCAAATTAGTTTTGTCTTTGCAAGAGATAGAGAGATTAAAGCAACTATACAATGGACTGAAAGCAAATGACACAAAGGCAACTGAAACTGACAAAAGCACAATATAAACCACAACAACTGGGACATGCACAGACAAACAAACAGCAACCAAAGAGACTAATACAGACATGCAAGCCACAGGGGGTGCAGAGATTGTACAAACTATTCTCCCTATCCAGGACTACACAAAATTAAGTCAGGATTCTGAGATCGTACACCTAAAAATACACAAGTCTTTCTCTGCAGCCAATCTGGAGGTCTGGAGGAGGAGAATGCCCAAGCTTTATCTGGAGCCATATAAGTCCATAAAGGGGATGAAATGGGCAATTAGACTATACAAGCTGTGATAGAGGCTGGCACTAGAGAAAAAGTGCCAGACTGAAGAGTATGTGAAATTGATCACCTCGATGGGTGAGGGGCACCAGGAGTGAATTTCTGTAGGAGAGAAGACTCTGGTGAGGAGAGAAGTGAGGGTCTATCTGTCTTGAGACATTGAAGAGAGAAGGTGGATAAAGACTTTCTCCTGAGGGTTACCCATTTTTCCTACTGTTGACTGGAAATCCTTCCTCCAACACGTCCCAATTGAAGGGACTTTCTGAAGAGAAACCTGAGCAGACTTTACCTCAGCTCCTGTTGCCCGGGGCGAGTCAACCTGACTTTCTCTCGGGGGGCTCAGGCTGCCAAGGCCTGAGTCCCCCCTCATCCCCCCCCCCAAACTCAAGGAGGGAGGAAAAGGGTTTAGATAGAGACAGGGACCACCTTTTCCCACTTTCCTTTTCCCATCCTTCCCTGCCCATTATTCCATTTGTATTACCTGTTTGAGTTAACATTAAATTAATTTAATTAATTTAATTAATTAACATTAAAAAGTTATCTGTTCCCCAAGCTGAGTGTGAGTGAGCAGATCAAGGACAGATGTGATACCCAGTGGAATTGCGTGTCGCATATGGGGGGGGGGGGAGGAAAAGAAAATGATCTTTGTTTCCAATGAATAATGTTTGAAAATGACCAAATAAAATAATGTTAAAAAACAAACAAACAAAAACCTTATAGGCAGCCCAGACCTCAATTCCAGCAATCTGGATAATCTACTCCTAAAAGGTGCTTCCTATGTAGGACTGGCCACACAATGAGATTTTTGCTCCCTAAAAGCCCAAATAGATCAAAAGAATGGCAAAAAGCCTTATAGCAACAACCAATACAAATATAATAGGAACAACAAAGTGGGCAACAACAGGTCCCAATGCTGTGACCACTACCAGCTAAAGGCCGAGGCCCCAGATCTTGGTACGATGAAAAAAAAATATTTCCCAGGGGGCTTACTCTAAGTATTCCTCTGTTCTGTCAAGTGGGAAAAAGAATTTATCTTTATGAAGCCAGGACAGAGCATTATAAAAAAAGAGTACTGAAAATAGGTGCAGGAAAAGTTACAGGGCAAAGAAACCAGTTGCACAATACTAAGTGGAAGAAATAAGCTATGGACATATAAAACTAAAGGGCAAAAGCTCTGAATGGATTCAAGAGGAAGAGGAAATGTTTAGGGATATCACAGAGTAAAAAAAACAAACCAAAATCTTTGGAACACAGAGAACACAGAATGGGGTACAAGAAAACAATGAAAATAACATAAATCACATTAGGACACAAATGGGAAATTTTCTACCTTGAAGAAATAATATGTGTGGCAGTTACAATATAAAACATACAAAAGTCCTCATTACAAAGCAAAAGCGATTCAAAACTGGAACAAAACAATATAGCAAAAGACACCTGAGTGTTCCATAAACCTTGAAATGCAAAAGGCAGAAGATAAACATGAGAACCTAGCTAGAGGGTTCAGTGAGGGACAAGAAACAGTTTCCAACATCCAAATGAACAGACTTCCAAGCCAAGAGATGCTAGGAAATGTTTCTGTAAAAGGAAAGTCAAATGACAGTGAAAGGACATCAAACCTAAAGCCAGAAGTGAAAGAGTTCCATCCTAACACATCATCAGGGGCTATTGGAAACAACATAATAGCATCACTGACAGTAAAATCACAATCAGATTTGCAACACTGAAATGCAACTTGGTAGCACAATAAACCCCGAATGCTTAACACAGAAAGACATGAGAGATCTTAAACACCAACTTAAAGAAGCAAGAGAAGGGAAGGAATGTTAATTCTGTATTTTCACCCATGAACCAAAAATTTCTTTAAATCTTGCAACCATGTCAGATGGGGATGGAAGACTGGATCCATCAGACATACCCTTTCAACCTCACTTTGAAAATAACTCAAGGTTGCAATCTGCTCATGAAGAAACATTCTCTGTATCCACAAGCAACACTTCAGCAGAGACTTTAACAACTATAACAAATGAAGAAAGCTTTCACACAGAAAAAGAAAATACACTGCTTGCACAACACTTAACATCCAACACTGCAGAAAATACAGAGAATCATTTACTGCCAACAATATCAACTCACACTACATCAATCCATGGCAACATGGAGTTACAAGAAAATGGTCATGGCAACTTTACAAATCAGATCAGAGAATCAACATTTAAAGCAAATGGAAACAAACTTACAAGCTGAAACTAAGAGTTCAGAGCAGGAAAACAAAAGGGCAGAGAGAGACAGACTTGGAAAGACTGAGACACCAAACCCAATGATACCTGTAATTCAAAGCAAAGAAAATCTAGAGCCATGTGTGTGGATCAGAATAGGAGAACAACATTACAAAGCATTAATCGATATTGGTGCCACCTGATCTGTTCTCAAGTCACCCCCAGAGAATAGTGTTATCGAAGGGTCAGTGGGGGAGATTCAGAGTCTCCAAATTGAAATAAAAAATAGTCAAACTGGGACCTTTGACACTTGACCATACATTCCTGCAAATGCCAGGTTGCCCTTCCAACCTGATTGGCAGAGGTTTTCTGTGTAAATTAGGGGCAACTATACAATGTGACCAGACAGGGAAGGTCTACCTACATCTCCCTAAACAATCATTAAAACATTACCCATTACTGTTCTTAGGGCACTTAGATGAAAAGCAAGAACAATGGCAAATGGACAAATCTATCTTTGAAATACCCAAGGACATTCCAGAAGGGGTATGGGCAAGGCATTCCAACAGTGTAGGGATAATAAAATCAGCTGCACCTGTCAAGATTGAGGTCATGGAGGGTACTCCACCAAGAATCCCTCAACATAAACTGAGGAAGGAAGCCATGGAAGGGATCAAACCAATAATTAACAGCCTATTGGAGCAGGGGATACTAACACCAGTAATCTCTTGAGTACAACACGCCCATTATTCAGTTTTCCGCAATAGTGGGAGACAGATGATTACATTAAACACAAATAAAGACCCAATGATCCTGTCAGAAGAGTTAGTTCAGGGCACAGAAAACACAAAATCATTAGAAGAAATGATGGCGGCATCAGGAATCAAGAATTATCAAGAACTTTATGAAAAGTTTGAGGATAAGGAAGAAGACACTGACTTAGGAGTAGAACAAAATTATATACCTAATAGAAAACAAACAGAAGAAGGAGCAAACAACATAATGATCCTATCACACCTTCATTTCTCTGACTCAGAACTTCTCACAAACCAGATTGTCAATTAACAAAATATATACAAGCTTTACAAACAAGAATAGCAGAGTTGCATGAAATGGGCTTGATGCAACAAACAGTACCCCTGGATTACAATTTGCACAACATCAAACCAGGAGACAAAGTATACTTAAAGAATTTCAATAGAAAATTGGTTACAGATATAAAATGGACTGGACCACATGAAGTATTGCTTACTACCTTGACAGCTATAAAAATTGCAGGGAAAGACTCATGGTTCCACTGTTCCCATATAAAACCAGACAAATCCGATACCACTGTAACAGACATAGAAGGTGAAGATAGTTACACAAGAGATAGTGCTGAGAAATGAAAACAAAAACTGATTAACATCAAAATGTATAGCACAAAGAAATAATAAGTGACAAGTAATGCTTGAAACAATAATATTCCAGCAGTCAAGCATGCCACAGTGAGAAGACAACTTTCCAGCCCAGAGGAAAAGTATCCCAGAGGAAAAGATTTTAAGCCAGCCCAGAGGAAAAGAATCAAGAAAAGCTACTAGAGAGAAAAAACAAAGAAAAAGCTGAAATGGATTGCTAAGACTTTAAACTTTGTAAATTTGTTTACATAAGAAGAGGACTTACTTATATGTAAGGCTGAGTGTGGCAAAATCATAAAACAAAATTAATTTCAGACATTAGGGAAATGTCATGCAACACTACATAACTTGGAAGAAAGAAGAGATCCATCAGTCAACATGAGAAGTGGAAATCTGAAGAAACCTGATAAGTATACATTCAACAGTATACTATTAGACACAAAACACAAAATCACAAACTGACATATGCTGGGAGACCTTGTTTAAATAAATAAGTGTCTGAAATTGTATTTATGCAAAATGTAAATATGTATATAGTTAGTTCCATAAAGTCTTAGGCAAATAGGAAGATCAATAAGGATTTAAGGGGAGCAGTTTAAATTGTAAGGTCGGTCTTTAGAGGCACCAGCTAAAAGAGACAGGCCCAACTAGCTCTAAAGGTCAGAACCTTTTCTTCTTCTTGTTGTCTATTGCTAAAGACTTTGAATTTAAGAAAGCTAGCACAGATATAGCATAGGCAGAAATAAAAGAAACCCTCCACCAAACCTGCAAGGCCTGGCCTCAACTCAAAAGCTGAGAGAGACTCAAACCCAATCTAGGGAAATCCTGATTCCCTCTTCCCTGATACCTCCCCAATCCAAACTTGTTATTAAAATTCATCTTTATTTAAATAACTGCAGTCAGAGAAGAGGAGGACTATCGTTTCAGGGGACATAGAGGGAGCTCAACCCAAGGACAACCATTCAACCACAAATGCTCCTTATAGAACCCCTGCTGGGCAACCTTGGTCCGTGGGGAGGCTTGTCCCTCAATGGGGTTTGTGCTTACCTGCTCTGGGGTATCTTCAACATCAATCAATAGAGAAGATATTCCCTCAGGGCTATCATAGGTGGCCCATTTCTTGGGAACCCCAATTTTCAAAGATAGCCTCTCAGCAAGGGTATCTCTCTCCTTTTACCTCACAGGCAGCCATATCTCCTCTCTCCTTTCAACCCTTCCATTCCCTGTTACAAAACCTTTCTTATCCCTGATACCTCTTCTGGTCCTCTTCAATCCTCAACAATTCCTTTAATTATTATGCTATTAAAAAGCAAAAGCCAAATCCCCAAGGCAAGACACCTTGGAGATTCATTCAAGATCTAAGGGCAGTCAATAATCATGTGAAAAAGACCACACAGTGACTCCATCTCCAAGCTCCATAATATCAGAGATACCAAGCACAGTAAGGTTGTTCTCAGTAATTGACCTCAGCAATGCCTATTTAACTGAGTCCATGCACAGAGAAAGCCAGAAAATATTTGCCTTTACCTGGGGTGGATCCCAGATCTGTTGGACTTAATTAGCAATCTTCTGCCAATTGTTAAAAAGAGACCTTGAAATCATCAAATTTAAAAACAGCAAAGTGATCCATTATGTGGACGACATTCTTCTTGCTTCCCCTTCTGCAAAAATTTGTTTTCAAGATTCTAAGTCTCTCCTAATAGAACTATATAAAAGAGGGCACAAAGTATGAAAAAGAAAGCTACATTGAGTCATGACTAGGGTGGAATATCTAAGATTCCTATTAGAAAATGGCACAAGGAAAATATCGGGGAAAAGAATAGCTGATATTCAAAACTTGAGTGTGCCAAAGACAAAGAAACAACTAAGAGCATTTCTTGGTATAACAGGCTTCTGCAGACAGTGGATTCCTGGGTTTAGACAGGTTTTAAAATGCCTAACTGACTTGACCAAGAATGAGGTCTCAGAGCCTTTAAAGCTTACAAAATAACATCTGAATGCAATTTCTCATTTAAAACAAGCTATAATAATAGCTCCTGCATGTGGAATCTCAGACTATAGCAAAGAGTTCCATCTGTTTGTCCATGAAGCAAAGGGGATTGCTTCAGGAATTTTGGTCCAGACTCTAGGACAAAACTTTTAGGCCAACAGCCTACTATAGATCCCAGATCCACTTAGTAGTTAAGGGATGATCCATTGCCTCAGGGCAATTGCAGCTCTTGCCCTGATGATGCAAAAGTCAAGTGACTTGGAATAGGGATGCAAGCTAAACATGTACTCAGCTCACCAAATAGAAAGCATACTGAAAAAGAGCAATCTCCAAGCTTTTACATCAGCCAGATTGTCTCAATATGAGATTGTATTGCTGAGCAATAAGAATCTTACTTTAAAGCTTTGCTCACCCCTAAATCCTGCCACATTAGTCCCAGATTTACCCTTGTCATGAGAACAACTACACAATTGCCAGGAAACCATAGATCTTCTGCAGAAGACCAGAGAGGATCTAAAAGATACTCCCCTGTGCAATCCTGACCTCCAGGTTTTCACTGATGGTTCTTCATTATTGGAGGATGGTAGTGTAAAAATGGAGATTTGAACCCCAAACTTCAATCCCCAGAAGTCCTTGGTACTTCCCAGCATTCTCTATAATCTCACCTGAGTCTCCACCTGGACGAGATCACAATTTTTTATTTAAAAGGCTCTCCGGCTTTCAAGAGCTCTCTTCCTTTACTCAGAGATTGCAACATGCTGTACGTAGGCTGTGAATAGGCTAATCATGCTCTAGGCATGTGGCTTATTATTTTGTGTCCTTGATTTCTAATAATCGTTAATAAACCTCATAAAATGTAATACTTTTATTACAAGAGACTAATTTAACTTACAGTTAATGGCGATCACTAGATTGGATGAGAACTTCTCAAATTAAAAAAAAAAAAGATAGCCTAGATAATAATTTCTAAGCCACGTTTCTCCAAGGCTTTTTAGTAAAGCCTCTTGACTCAGCTCCCTCCTGCCTGCTTACCGCTCACCTGGTCCCAGCCCCGCCTGGCCCGGCTACTGCCTACCTGATTCTGCATTCCTGCAAGCTGGACTCAGATAGCTCTCCTAATCCTGACCCACCCGGACCCAGCCTAGCTGATCTCCAGCCTCCGAGCCAGATCATCCCAGGCCTTGCTGGTAGCTGCCCCAATTTCTTCAGGATCAAAAACCAGCTGGTAAAAATGGGTGTGTTCTTTCTTTAGGCTACACTTAGCCTCCACGTGGTGGGGGAAGGGGACAGAGGACCACAGGGTAGGAGAAAAAGGAGAAGGAAGCGACTTTTCCAAACAGGAAGTTACAAGCATGGCTTATTTTTTAGGGTATCCTTTGAGTACACTGATTCTGTTATTTATATCACCTGAGATTCAGGGGGAAAATTCAACTCCCTGAAATTCTTTGGCCCAATTTGAGATTTCAAAAACCCACCCTTACTATGGGGAGGCATCACAGTGGCTCAGTGCATTGAGAGCCAGGCCTAGAGACAAGAGTTCCTGGGTTCTAATCTGGCCTCGGACACTTCCTGGCTGTGTGACCCTGGGCAAGTCACTTGACCCGCATTGCCTACCCCTTACCAATCTTCTGCCTTCTGACAATAGGCATCTAAATGGATTTAAAAAATTAACTTTAAAGAGACTGGAGGTTATATTTTTAAGATTCCAATATTTTATAAAAATCTCTTTATTTTGTTGTATTTTACTGATTGTTTCATTTAAGATTTAATTTTGTTGGTTTTAAGTTCATATATTAATGCATTCAATACTATTCTGTTATACTGGATCATTTTAATGTACTGGGTTTTAACTACTGTTATTTCTGTTGCTTTTCCCATATAACTATACTGAATAAACATTATTGAATAAGCCCATATAAAAACAGCTTTTTCTATTTTTGAATTTGTAAATTGTCACCTAAAGGATGGATAGACTTCATAAAAAAACTGGTTACAATTGTATAGCAATCTTTCAAAAATTTAATGAGCTAAATATCTCAAATTGATTTTAAAGGGTCTTTAGACATGATTTTTAGAATTTGTTTAACAATCTCTGGTCATTTTGCCTGCCCCTAACTGGAGGTAAGGTCCATTTTAGGAGCTGAAGTGAAATACAAATTTATTTCCCACCTGACACATTTATAAAAATGTGAATGGATGGGACATCAAAGTCTCATACCAAGGAGCTGGGAAGTTAATCCCAGGGCATATAGTACCCCTGGAGCACTCCCAAAAGAGGAGCATCTGCCATTTATAACTCTTCAGCTCACTTTACCCAACATCAACAGTACAGAGGTTTGGGTTTTTCCTAGGCTCCTTTGCCACATTTTTTTAAATGATATCTAGATTCCTTGATGATGTTCTAGACCCAAATAAGTTTCACTTTGTTTAAAAATATATTTGCCAAGGTTGAAAGATTTGTTATGTTTGTAAAAATTGTGACATATCCATCAGTTCATAGGCTTTTAAAAATGCCATACAGCAACTTATGTGAAAAATGATAGTGGTTTTTGTTTGCCACTATAATTAATTGGGCTATTGAGAATTTTGAGGATATTGATACCTACATATTTGTACTACTGTTCTTTATTAAAAAAAAAGATTGTTACCTTGTGAAATTCATTTGCTTGTACTGAAAGTGGATCATGGCCAGGTATTAAAGAGGAAATGAATCTCATTTTTGGTGAGAAACCTTGTATTCTTTATTTCCTTAGCTGAAACAGTGTGTCAATGATTATAAGCTATATTTTTGAATTTTAAAACTCTTTTATTATTATATTTTTCTTGCATGTGCAATATACTATTTCAGTATTTTAATTTTCTCTCTTTTTTATATTTGAAGCACATGTCAACAGTATTAAGATTTTCTTTAACTTTTTGATTTTGCAGTAATATAAGTTTAAAATACATTTGCTATAATGTCAATGCATGCCCCAAAAGCTTGAGACTATAAAAATGATACCACTAATTGCTTAAAAAAATAATGGGACCTTGCTTAATGATTCTGTCTGATTCCAGGACAAGATATACAAAAGAGCCATTGCACAAGGCCAAAGAAGCACAAAGCTAAACCTGAATTGTGCCAAAAGAGCACACAGGTCAAAAAAAAAAAGAAAAAAGAAACCAATCCAGGAAGGATTGATGCACTTGTAAGCTGATACAAAGAACTTGAACCTAGTGTGAAGATTCGAGGTTGTGATGCTTAACATACATTAAGAAGTAGGCCTTCCTTGTATCCACACTCTTTGTGAAAATACTTATGAGTATCCCTAATTTGGCTCCTACCTGGCTCCTATAATCTAGTAACTTTTTTGTCTTTCATAATGTGGCAACTTTTTGTAGTCCTGGCTACTGACTTGGTAAATGCTTACTTGCTTATATCATTTTAATTGGGCCCTTATTCAAGGACCTGTTATAGATTTATTTTTCCTTTACTTAGAATTTTTACACATAAGACTTTGATAGTCTATATTTTCATCCAGAAATTCTTTTTTTATTTGGATTTTTTTGATGTCTTTTTAATTTCCCTTGCCAATTGATTCATGTACCTCATAACTCAGCCATGCATCCCTAAGTGATCCCTGTGTTTTTCAATCGCCCTCTTCAAGGGGGGATTGTAAAAATATTATTATTTTAAATTCAAAGTTTAAATTCCTTTTGAGAAGAATTTTAGGTTAAGAAACATGATACCTCTCCAAATCCAGAAACTGAACTGTTTGGAGAAGACACCATGAAGATGCCTACAGACTACAAGCTACACGACGAGAAGATCAAGAATGAACTTTGGGTGTGGTTGATTGAACATTTATTTGTATGCATACTTTCATGCCAAAGGGGACTGCCCCCTAACTGGTTTTTTGTCAATTCATCTAGCAATTACTGGTTTTGTTCTTTTTTCTTCTTATCCTCAAATTATTGTAATCTTTAAATTGATTATGTATCTATGATCCTTTTGGGGAAACTGGTTTCCCAATAACAATCAAAGGAGGGAATGTAAAAATGGAGATTTGAACCCCAGAATTCAATCTCCAGAAGTCCTTGGTACTTCCCAGAATTCCCTATAATCTCACCTGAGTCTCCACCTGGATGAGATCACAATTTATTATTTAAAAGGCTCTCTGCCTCTCAAGAGCTCTCTTCTTCTACTCAGAGATTGCAACATGTTGTAAGTAGGCTGTGAATGGGCTAATCATGCTCTAGGCATGTGGCTTATTATTTTGTATCCTTGATTTCTAATAATCATTAATAAACCTCATAAAATATAATACTTTTATTACAAGAGACTATTTTAACTGTTACAGTAGGGGGTTCATGGGTGCATCTGAGGTTACCCAATTGAACACACTATGGCATCTCTCCAAGCCACATTAGCACTCAGGGGGCAGAGTTAAAAGTTCTCACCATGGTACTCTTGATTGGCAAAGACAAGAGGATAAACGAGTTCACTGATTCCAAGTATGCTTTCAATATTGTCCATGCAACTAGGAAGATATGGAAGCATAGGGGATTGATCATATCATCCAGGAAGCATATTTCTTGTGGGAATCTTATATTACAGCTTCTAGAAGCAGTCCAGCAGCCCAAAGAAGTGGCAGTGATCCACTGCCATGGTCACACATATGGGAAAGATAAAATATCCCAAGGGAACAATAGGGCTGATGTCACAGCTAAATATGCTAAGTTTGGACCCATGTTTTGAGTTTCTCTTTAGTTGAGGAAAAGGATATAATAGAAGCCTACAATGAAAGGGAAATCCAGACATGGAAGTATCAGCTTAGTATAAAACTAAAAGGGATATGGTTCTCAGAAGCTGGAAAACCCATCTTGCCCAGGGCATTATATTATCGCCTAAGTAATGCTAAGGGAATTTTGGAACTAAAGCCATTTTAGATACAGTTCGGTGATTCTGGAGAGTTCCCGGGATATCCTCCTTTACAATAAGAATATGTCAGTAATGCAATCTCTGCAAACAGTTCAATCAGGGGAATTTTAGAAGTAAAGGCCTAGGAGGTTGGCCATTAGCGTTTACTCCCTTTTCAAGTTTGCAAATAGACTACATAAATATGCCAAGTGATAAAGGTACAAGTACTGTTTGGTCATTGTAGACAGATTGACAAGATGGCCTGAAGTTTTCACTGCCAAGAACATTGTTGTTTTTGTGGTAAAAACCCTGCTGAAAGAAAACATCCCTAGATTTGGCATACCCGATAAAATTGACTTGGATCTTGGGACTCATTTTACATCACAAGTCCTACAAGAAGTATACAAGAATTTAGGAATAGAAGGAAATTACCACACCATTTATCATCCCCAAAGCACTGGCTAAGTGGAAAAATTAAATCAGGAAGTGAAAACTCTAGTGGTAACACTTTGTGCAGAGGCTCACCTTAAGTGGACACAAGTTCTACCACTAGTGTTATTTCACTTAAGTACAAAGCCAAGGGGAGCCTTCCACATCTCTCCTTATGAAATGCTTTATGGATAACCACTTTGGAAAGGGAGAACACACAAACACACATACGTTTCCATGCTTATCAGAGAATGTCAGCTGCATACTTATTTACAAACATTGCAAAAGAGGCTAAAAGAATTACATACTTTAGGATGTTGGATTACTCCCTACATGAAATAGTTCCTGGAGACTTTGTTTATATAAAGAACTTTAACAGGAAGTCTATAACAGATACAAAATGGAATGGACCTCGTGAAGGAATCGCAACAACCCCTGCGGATGTAAAAATCTTAGAGAAAGATCCCTGGTTTCATGTTTCCAACATAAAGTCACAAAAAGCTATGACCAACAAAGAACATACAGACTCGGCACTAGACCAGAGCCCAGAATCTAATGTAGAAAATCAAGGCAATGTTAAGTAAGAAACAGAAGTTAATGAGGATTGAAATAACTGCTACACATATAGAAACACAAAAACTGCTACACAAAGAATAATTCATACAATCTGTACACACACACACATAAAAGTTCCAATGCAAGAGAAGAGAAAGAAGAGGACAGACTCATCAGTCAAAAAGTTAAGACAACAGTCAAATTTCTGACCACCACAGAGAAAAAATCAACAAGAAGAGTACATACAGAGGAAGAGGACCTGATCATCCAAGGAACTAACTGTACAAGCTGCAATGGATAGCTAAAACTTTATGTACAATCAAGAAGGACGAAAACTTCAAAGGGAGGAAGTCATGTAAGGTGTTGCACCGTTAACACAATAAACATCACACTGGGGGACACACACGCACCATGAACATAATGGCAAGGCTGAAGGTGGTCTCAACAGACAACATGTAGACATGGACTCCAGCATGACAAACACAACACAGACTGAAATATAGGGTCCCTGATGTAAATAAGCGGGCGTCCACAAGTTTGCAAAATGCAAATTATAAATATGTAAATATAAAAGTTCCTACAAGGTCTCAGGCAGATGGAAAGTTCATATGATTCTTCTGTCTTTCTGACACCAAAGTCAGGACTGTGTAAATATGTATAAAATATTTTGTAAATGTTGTACATAATGAATACATGTACTATAAGTTAACAATAGCAATAGACTTAGGAATCCTTATTCCTCTATACATCATTGACTGTACATAATGCAAGAGTAGAGTCAGCATAGTTTAGAGACTAGAGTAGTCAAATACAAAGCTAGTTAGAGTAAGGGACAGAGCAAGGATAAAAATAGAATGTAAGAGTAAGTAGGGCAACAAAAATTGTATTAGATAAGATTAGGTTAAAATAGATTAGGCTAACAATAAGACAGAATTTTATTAATTTTCACAACAGTTGGCATTGTTCAAACAAACTAGAAGTAGAAATTGTTACATGGTTCACATTAGTTGATTCATACAAATATTGTTACAGGACACTGATGTCCAACCCTGTTTTTCAAATTTGCAACTTCATGTAACTTGAAATGCTTTCCAACCCAAAATTCTCCCACAAATCCTTCTTAGAATTAGCCTTACCTATTAGCTTAGTGTAAGAATGGGTTAGAAAGATAGATGTTATTTTGGGGGGTAGGAACATTAGTTAGCTAGGATTAGGTTTTAGTAAACACAAGTTAATCCCAGTGCAACTGGGAAAGATTGCACAAGACAAAAAGTGGGATTTTTAAGGATGGGTTCATAAGGGATTTTTGGAACCCTGATATCAAGGCTGAAGCAGATTCAGCATCGGTTGGAGAGCAAAGGATTCTAGGAAAGGAAACTGACCAGGGAAAGTTCTAAGGAGCTTCTGGGGGCTTCTGATCTGCATCCTTAACTTGAGAAGACCTGTTCTGGGCTGGGGATTTCAATGGAAGCCACTTGAGAGTATCCTGTGTCTACATCCAAGCTTCCTAGAGATCATTCTTCAATCAGACATCTCCATACACCTTATTAACTGAGAAGAAGATATCTCAAACCCCAAAGGGGGTGTGGACTCCCAGAGGAGAGAGCTCAGCTCTCTTGCCCTCCCAATCTCCTTGCAACTGTCTCCTTATAATTTTCTTTAGGCTAGTCAGATAGTTATTAATAATTAATAATTGTGGGATTATTTAGATAGGAATATGGGTCAGAGAAACCTTAATTTGTGATACCATGCTGTCCAGGCCATGGATTGAATAGGGGTACACTAGGATAATCTCTCCCCACTTTCCATCACCCAGTTTACCTGAAAATTCTCCATTAAAACCTTATAATGAAATCAGATTTAATAAGTTTCTTGATACAGTTTTAGAAGGGTATATGATTCAAGGACAAAGGAGAGTAAACTGAGTCAACTCCCTCAGAGGCAAAGCCCCTTGCCTCTAGATTCTCTCAGTGGGAAAAGTACTGAGGAAATCCCTAGGTTTGATTGGTAGGGGAAATTTGTCTTCAATTTCACACCAGCCATTTCCTCAGGGAACCCAGTGCTGCAACTGACAACTGCCTTCATTGAGGAGAAAGGGAAATAGAAGCTAGCTTCAATTCACATGTGTTCTTGATTTGAACCCATTTCCATGTTGTTGGTATTTGCACCAGAGTGTTCCTTTAGTTCTCCTCAGTCATATCCCCTCAACCCCTGTAGTCAAGCAGATGCTTTTCCTCAGTGTTTTTACTCCCACAGTTTGTCCTCTGCTTGTGGATGGTGTTTTTTCTCCTAGATCTCTGCAGAATGTTCAGGGATGTTGTATTGACACCAATGGAGAAGTCCATTATGTTCGATTGTACCACAGTGTATCAGTCTCTGTGTATAATGTTTTCCTGGTTCTGCCCCTTTCGCTCTGCATCACTTCCTGGAGGTTGTTCCAGTCTCCATGGAATTCCTCCACTTTATTATTCCTTTTAGCACAATAGTATTCCATCACCAACATATACCACAATTTGTTCAGCCATTCTCCAATTGAAGGGCATCCTCTCATTTTCCAATTTTTGGCCACCACAAAGAGCACTGCTGTGAATATTCTTGTATAAGTCTTTTTCCTTATTATCTCTTTGGGGTATAAACCCAGCAGTGCTATGGCTGGATCGAAGGGCAGACAGTCTTTTATCGCCCTTTGGGCATAGTTCCGAAAAGCCTTCCAGAATGGTTGGATCAATTCACAACCCCACCAGCAATGAATTAATGTCCCTACCTTGCCACATCCCCTCCAGCATTCATTACTTTAATTTCTTTCTTAAACCATTAAGCAACATCCTCTTGTAATTCTATGCTGTGTTGAGAATCCAGAATTCTCTGCTTCATCAGGTGTTAATTCGTGTTCCTTTATTTTGCAATATTTATTCATAGCTGTCTGGTCTGGAGGCCATAGTCCTTTCTGTTATTTATATCTTCGCTTTTGGTTTATCTGTTTGTGCTCTAGATCTTGAACTTATTTTTCTTCAAATCTTTGGTAATTTCAATCTTTCCCTTCCTTACATTCCCCTTGCTTTCTAGGTTCTTCTTCCCTTTTGATGGAAGTTTCCTTGGGCACTGAACCTTAAAATCTCTTGCCTTGGACAAATCATCTCATTGGCTTCAGACTCTGCCCATTGTGATTTTGTGGGGTGTGGGGAAATAGAACTGGTCCCAGTTCGATACCCTTTACTTTAGGCCTGGTAGACAGCCTTCCCCCACCTCAACCCCACACACTCTCACTGTTTTCGGCTCTGGTTCTCTTTTCCTCAGTTCTCAGGCTAAGTATTCTTATAGCACAGAATGCTGTCATGCTTGCAGAGCAAGCTTTTGTTTTTAGTTTTCCTCATTACAAAGAGGAGGAAAGGCAAAATGGAATTTTATTGAAGTTTCATGGAGTAGCTGGTGAAGTCCTGCCAAAGTGTGGTGACAGGTGGGCTAGAGGTACTGAAAACTGTGTTAGGGATTAAGGATTAGTCTTTTCTATTGTTAGTTCGTAAGTCTATTAACTTGTAAAGATTCTTCATGTCTTAGAGCATGGAGACTGTTGATATTTCTTGATCTTTATTTTGGAAAAGTTTAGGGTCATGAGGATGAGAAGTGTTTGGTCCTCCATCTTGTTGGGTCATATGACACATTGGTGATAAGGTAATTTTTTATTAAATAACCCCAAGGCCAGAGCACCAGAACTTATCTTTTTGTGTATTTGATGACTTTGGATCATTAACCTGTCCTTTTGAGCTCTTCAAATTTGGTTATTTTCTAAAGTATTCTGTTGTTTTTCACTAACTACATTTTAAAGAGGGGTGTATGGGGTGCTCAGGGAGGAATAGTATCTCTGGTATGGAGGGCTTGTCGTGCCCTCTTAGGGCAGCTCTCAAGCCTCTGACCCCCACCTGACACCCAGCTCTCACTTGCGGCTCCCAGTACCTACTAGCATGCGGCAGCGGCCACACTCCGGGCAATGGCTTCGACAGGCTGGCTAAACCTTGTGAGGGTAGCCATCGGGTCATTGACCCCTGGTAAACCAGGGCTTTGTTCACCCAGCATGTGAAGACTACTTCGGCCAAACAGAAGGAAGAAACCAATATGAAGGTTCAACGGCTGAGAGGGCAATGCAGCAAGGCACTGTGGAGTGCTTAGGGCGTGTTGGAGCACAAAGGACAACACGGCCATCCAATGCAGCTGAGGAAGTCTCCAGGCATAACGACTTTTTGTGCCACTGGACCCAGGCTTCCAACGCCGAGAGAGTGGGACTGTCTCTGTGCATCGACTTTTCCACTTAAATCTCCTTCATGCACAAGTGTCTTTGTGCACAATCATTTATGAAAACGCACAGAGACATGTCATTCTCGGTTACCGAGAGACTACTACCACATTTTAAAGAATTATATAACTATGCTTTTCTTTAAAGGCATGTTTGGAAAACATCAATTGTTTTAAAAAATCCATTTTTGCCCCACATAGAATTAAGTTTATTTATTTATTTGATTATTTGTTTATTTATTTAGTTTTTAAACCCTTACCTTCTACCTTAGAAGCAGTACTATGTATTGGTTTCAAGGCAGAAGAATGGTAAGGGCTAGGCAATGGGAGTTAAGTGACTTGCCCAGGGTCACATTGCCAGGGAATACCTGAGGCAATATTTAAACCTAGGTCCTTTGGTCTCTAGGCCTGACTCTCAATCTACTAAGCTAATGTGAAGATTAAATTAACTACCCTGCCCATTTTTTAGATTTAATCACCAAAAGTGTAAACACCCCATTTACACTTGAGTCGGGGAGGTCTGTGATCCATGTGTGTGATAGTGGGTGACGAATCAGAATTAAACTGACTGCCCCCTAGGCAGTCCTAAGCAAAGCTTCAACTGTAATTAGTAGACATAAAAATGGAGGAAGACACAGGAAGTAATGCATAAGAAAGAGTCTTTAAAAGGGAGTTACAACTTCCTGTAGAGAGTTTTGTGCTTGGGACTTCTAACTGCTCTCATTCTTTGTAGTTCTGAGTTTGATTTGGAGGCTGGTGAAGAATCTACTGACTGAACTTGAGACCTGTACTTGGCGAGACTGTTCTTAAATCTTTCCCTTTGGACTGACACATAATGAGTGAAAAAAGCTGACTCCTTTCCTGGATATTTCTGAAGAGACTAGCCTCAGGAGAAACCTATCCTCTTGAGAGAGGCTCCCTGCATCCCCAGGTCCTCAGCTACAAGGGTTGAGGCCCCTCTGGCTAAGACTAAACTCCCCTGCCTGGGTTGAGTCAGGGGTTAGAGCAAAATACTTAGTGCTTAGGCTAGATATCTTACCCTATCCTCTCTCATTTTCTTACTTTCACTCTTTCTATATTTTGTAAACAAACTGTTAAATAAACCTCTTTGGAATTTCATAAAATTCTTGGTGACCCTACTCTTGAATATCCTAGTCCAACCTTTTATAAAAACCCCTTTTCTCCCCCTTACACTACCCAGCTGCCCCTTAGGATTATGTTTACTTTGAAAGATAAAGATTTTTTTTTTGTACTATAAAGATTCCATTGCTTTTTGGTATTTTATTTACTAATTTCCTATTTTTTTTTAGTTCTTTGGTATCTGTTCCTGTCTCCTAGCAGTATTTTCTCTTTGACTTGCTTCAAAACTGATGAAGACATTTCTGGATGAGTTAAACCTGGAGTTTCTACCTAAAAGGATCTTATGAATTCTATCAAATTGTGATTTGCCATATTTTTCTAATAGGTTCAGGAAATATGCTTTTTGTTGTTGATTTTAATATTCAAGATTTTTGGAAGGGTCAATGATTTTCAGATGAACTCTTGAGGTTCTATTTTCTACATCAATTTAAAAAATTATATTTACATAATATGTTCCTACAATTTTGTTGTCTTTTGATATAGCTTTAATCTTATCGTATTAATGAATTTTATTTGGGTCACCTCCACTTTTTTTGCTCTGGAAACATGGTCCAGTTTCTATTCTAAGGCATAAATTCTCCTTTCAAGTTTTTCATTAGAAGCCTCAATGTAACACGTTACTGCTTACTTCAATTATTTTTCCAAGACTCCTAAATGTTCTTATGTTTGTTGCAGTTGAACTTATTATCAGAAGATGCTTCTCTTACATTTTCTTACTCCATTCTATTTCTTTTTTTTTTTAAATATATTTTATTTGATCATTTCCAAGCATTATTCGTTAAAGACATAGATCATTTTCTTTTCCTCCCCCCCACCCCCCATAGCCGAAGCGTAAGTCCACTGGGCATTAGATGTTTTCTTGATTTGAACCCATTGCTTTGTTGATAGTATTTGCATTAGAGTGTTCATTTAAAGTCTATCCTCTGTCATGTCCCCTCAACCTCTGTATTCAGGCAGTTGCTTTTTCTCGGTGTTTCCACTCCCATAGTTTATCCTTTGCTTATGAATGGTGTTTTTTTTCTCCTGGATCCCTGAAAGTTGTTCAGGGACATTACACCGCCCCTAATGTAGAAGTCCATTACGTTCGATTATACCACAGTGTATTAGTCTCTGTGTACAATGTTCTCCTGGTTCTGCTCCTCTCGCTCTGCATCACTTCCTGGAGGTTGTTCCAGTCTCCATGGAACTTCTCCACTTTATTATTCCTTTGAGTACAATAGTATTCCATCACCAACATATACCACAGTTTGTTCAGCCATTCCCCAATTGATGGGCATCCCCTCGTTTTCCAGTTTTGGGCCACCACAAAGAGCGCAGCTATGAATATTTTTGTACAAGTCTTTGTGTCCATTATCTCTTTGGGGTACAGACCCAGCAGTGCTATGGCTGGGTCAAAGGGTAGATATTCTTTTGTCGCCCTTTGGGCATAGTTCCAAATTGCCCTCCAGAATGGTTGGATCAGTTCACAACTCCACCAGCAATGAATTAATGTCCCTACTTTGCCACATCCCCTCCAGCATTCATTACTTTCCTTTGCTGTTATGTTAGCCAATCTGCTAGGTGTGAGGTGATACCTCAGAGTTGTTTTGATTTGCATCTCTCTGATTATAAGAGATGTAGAACACTTCTTCATGTGCTTGTTAATAGTTTTGATTTCTTTATCTGAGAACTGCCTATCCATTTCCCTTGCCCATTTATCAATTGGAGAATGGCTTGATTTTTTGTACAATTGATTTAGCTCATTATAAATATGAGTAATTAAACCTTTGTCAGAGGTTTCTATGAAGATTTTTTCCCAATTTGTTGTTTCCCTTCTGATTTTAGTTATATTGGTTTTGTTTGTACAAAAGCTTTTTAGTTTGATGTAGTCAAAATTATTTATTTTATATTTTGTGATTCTTTCTATATCTTGCTTGGTTTTAAAGCCTTTCCCCTCCCAAAGGTCTGACATGTATACTATTCTGTGTTTACCCAATTTACTTATGGTTTCCTTCTTTATGTTTAAGTCACTCACCCATTTTGAATTTATCTTGGTGTAGGGTGTGAGGTGTTGATCTATTCCTAGTCTCTCCCACACTGTCTTCCAATTTTCCCAGCAGTTTTTATCGAATAGTGGATTTTTGTCCCAAAAGCTGGGATCTTTGGGTTTATCGTATACTGTCTTGCTGAGGTCGTTTTCCCCCAGTCTATTCCACTGATCTTCCTTTCTGTTTCTTAGCCAGTACCAAATTGTTTTGATGACTGCTGCTTTGTAATATAGTTTGAGGTCTGGGACTGCAAGGCCCCCATCATATGTGTTTTTTTTCATTATTTCCCTGGATATCCTTGATCTTTTGTTCTTCCAAATGAACTTTGTTATGGTTTTTTCTAAATCAGTGAAGAAGTATTTTGGTAGTTCAATGGGTATGGCACTAAATAGATAAATAAGTTTGGGTAGGATGGTCATTTTTATTATATTGGCTCGTCCTATCCATGAGCAGTTAATGTTTTTCCAATTGTTCAAGTCTAGTTTTAGTTGTGTGGCGAGTGTTTTGTAGTTGTGTTCATATAGTTCCTGTGTTTGTCTTGGGAGATAGATTCCTAGGTATTTTATTTTGTCTAAGGTGATTTTGAATGGGATTTCTCTTTCTAGTTCTTGCTGCTGAGCTGTGTTGGAGATATATAGAAAAGCTGATGATTTATGTGGGTTTATTTTGTATCCTGCAACTTTGCTAAAGTTGTTGATTATTTCAATTAGCTTTTTGGTTGAATCTCTAGGATTCTTTAAGTAGACCATCATGTCATCCGCAAAGAGTGATAACTTGGTCTCCTCCTTGCCTATTCTGATGCCTTCAATTTCTTTATCTTCTCTAATTGCTACTGCTAGTGTTTCTAGTACAATGTCAAATAGTAGAGGTGATAATGGGCATCCTTGTTTCACTCCTGATCTTATTGGGAATGCATCTAGTTTATCCCCATTGCAGATGATATTAGCTGTTGGTTTTAGATATATACTGTTTATTATTTTTAGGAATGACCCTTCTATTCCTATGCTTTCTAGTGTTTTTAATAGGAATGGGTGTTGTATTTTATCAAAGGCTTTTTCTGCATCTATTGAAATAATCATGTGGTTCTTGCTAGTTTGCTTGTTGATGTGGTCAATTATGTGGATGGTTTTCCTAATGTTGAACCAGCCCTGCATCCCTGGTATGAATCCTACTTGATCATGGTGAATGATCCTTCTGATCACTTGCTGGAGTCTTTTTGCTAGTATCCTATTTAAAATTTTTGCATCTATATTCATTAGGGAGATTGGTCTATAGTTTTCTTTCTCTGTTTTTGACCTGCCTGGTTTTGGAATCAGTACCATGTTTGTGTCGTAAAAGGAGTTTGGTAGAACTCCCTCTTTGCTTATTATGTCAAATAGTTTGTATAGTATTGGGGTTAACTGTTCTCTGAATGTTTGATAGAATTCACAGGTGAATCCATCAGGCCCTGGGGATTTTTTCTTAGGAAGTTCTTTGATGGCTTGATGGATTTCAATTTCTGATATGGGATTATTTAAGAATTCTATTTCCTCTTCTGTTAGTCTAGGCAGTTTGTATTTTTGTATATATTCATCCATTTCTCCTAAATTGGTGTATTTATTGCCATATAATTGGGCAAAGTAATTTCTAATGATTGCCTTAATTTCCTCCTCATTGGAGGTGCTGTCCCCCTTTTCATCTTTAATGCTGTGAATTTGCTTTTCTTCCTTCCTTTTTTTAATTAGATTGACCAGTACTTTGTCTATTTTGTTTGTTTTTTCAAAGTACCAGCTTCTTGTCTTATTTATTAAATCAATAGTTCTATCACTTTCGATTTTATTAATTTCTCCCTTAATTTTTAGGATTTCTAATTTGGTTTTCTGCTGGGGGTTTTTAATTTGATCGCTTTCGAGTTTTTTCAATTGCATTTCCAATTGATTGATCTCTGCTCTCCCTTGTTTGTTAATATGAGCTTTCAGGGATATGAATTTGCCTCTGATTACCGCTTTGGCTGCATCCCAAAAGGTTTGAAAGGATGTTTCGCCATTGTCATTTTCCTTGATGAAATTATTAATTGTTTCTATGATTTCTTCTTTAGCTAAACGGTTTTGGAGTATCATATTGTTTAATTTCCAATTGGTTTTAGATTTGGTTTTCCATGTACCATTACTAATCATTATTTTTATTGCCTTGTGATCTGAGAAGGCTGCATTCATTATTTCTGCTTTTTTGCATTTGTGTGCTATGTTTCTGTGACCTAATGTATGGTCAATTTTTGTGAATGTGCCATGTGGTGCTGAGAAGAAGGTGTATTCCTTTTTATCCCTATTTATTTTTCTCCATATGTCTATTAATTCTAATTTTTCTAAGATTTCATTCACTTCTTTTACCTCTTTCTTATTTATTTTTTGATTTGATTTATCTAAATTTGATAATGGTTGGTTTAAGTCTCCCACTAGTATGGTTTTATTGTCTATTTCTTCCTTCAATTCTCCTAGTTTCTCCATTAGAAATTTGGGTGCTATATTATTTGGTGCATACATGTTGATTAATGATATTTCCTCGTTGTCTAGAGTCCCTTTTAACAAAATATAATTACCTTCCCTATCCCTTTTGATCAGGTCTATTTTTGCATTGGCTTTATCAGATATCATGATTACCACTCCTGCCTTCTTTCTATCAGTTGAGGCCCAGAAGGTCTTACTCCATCCTTTAATTCTGACCTTGTGGGTGTCAACCCGCCTCATGTGTGTTTCTTGAAGACAACATATGGTAGGGTTTTGGATTCTAATCCATTCAGCTATTCGTCTACGTTTTATGGGTGAGTTCATCCCATTCATGTTCAAAGTTATGATTGTCATTTGTGGACTCCCTGGCATTTTGATTGCCTTCCCTAATTCTAACCTTTTCTTCTTCGGCTCTACCTTTTAGTCCAGTGATTTACTTTGAATCAGTCCCCCTTGTCCCCTCCCTTGATGTTTCCCTTTTTAGTCCCTCCCTTTTTGTTCCCTCCCCCTCCCCCCTCTCTTTCCCTCCCTTTTTGTTCTCCCTCTCCCCCTCCCCCCCTTGGTTTTCCCTTCTCCTTACCCTTGTTGGGTAAGATAGAATTCAAGATCCCAATGGATCTGGATGTTTTTCCCTCTCAGAGTTGATTTCCCTGAGATTGAGGTTTAAGTAAACCCCCCCCTCTCTTCCTCTCCTTCTTATAGGAGTTTTCTTCCCCTCCCCTTCCCATGTGAATCTTTGTGTGAGAACCATTATTCTATTTGGTCTTTCTTTACCCCCTATTTATACATTACATTTTCCCCACATATTAGTATACATAGGTTGATATAAATGTAGTCCTTATAGAAGAGAGTTTGAGTAAAAGAAGATAACATTTTTCCCCTTTCCTTAATATTTACCTTTTCAGGTATTCCTTGCTCTTTGATTTTCGGTATCAAACTTTCCACAGAGCTCTGGTCTTTTCTTTGCAAAAAGTTGGAAGTCTTCTATTTTGTTGAATGCCCATACTTTCCCTTGGAAGTATATAGTCAGTTTTGCTGGGTAGCTGATTCTTGGTTGGAGACCCAGCTCTCTTGCCTTTCTGAAGATCATGTTCCATGCCTTACGATCATTCAGAGTAGAACTTGCAAGGTCTTGTGTGACCCTGATTGGCATTCCTTTATATCTAAATTGTCTTTTTCTGGCTTCCTGTAGGATTTTTTCTTTTGTTTGATAGCTTTGGAATTTGGCAATTACATTCCTGGGAGTTGTCTTTTGGGGGTTTAGTGTAGAAGGTGTTCTGTGAGCTCTGTCAGTGGATGTATTGCCCCCTTGTTCTAGAATCTCTGGGCAATTTTCTTTGATTATATCTTGTATCACCATGTCCAGTTTGGTGTTTATTTCTGGCTTTTCTGGGAGTCCAATTATTCTTAAATTTTCTCTTCTCCCCCTGTTTTCCAGATCTATCACCTTGTCGGTGAGATATTTTATGTTCTCTTCTAATTTCTTGGTGTTTTGGCTTTGCTTTATTAGTTCTTGCTTTAAAGCCTGGTTTTCTTTTACAGTTTGGTCAAACTGGTTTTGTAGATGCGTGAATTTCTTTTGCATCATTTCCCACTTTTCCTCCCAGAGGGCTTCCATCTTTTTGGTCCTTTCTGATTCAAATTCTTCATGGGTTTGTGGAGAGTTTCTATTTCCTTTGGAAGATTTTGGAGAATTTTCTTGTATATCTTCTTCTATCTGCTCTGTATTTTGTATTTTGGCTCCATAGAATGTGTCCAGAGTCGCCCCTTTCTTCTTATTTTTCTTGGTATTTTGGGGCTTCTGTGGTTCTGTGGAGTTTGTCATCTCTGAACGTGGAGGATTGGCTTTTCTTGTCTTTGTCTGGTGATCAGAGGCTTTAGTCCTGGGCAGATGTTGGTTCTATGAGCGTTCCCTGGGTTAAACTGAATATGCCTCACTGGAACTGGAATGGAAGGGTCGGACCACGAGGCCACACTCTCCCCCTGGCTCGATTTCCGGAAGTTGCCTTCAGAATCCCTGGCCGTGAGGCTGTTTCGTCGGCCTGCGGGGGGATGGGCTGCCGCTTCCCCAAGCTCCGAGAGCACAGACTTTCACTGAGACTTGGATAGCAGGATCCAGCCAGTGAGGCTGTCTTGCCCGCCCTGAGGGTTGCTGTTGTTTTGACCAGCTCTCTGCAGCGGAGGCCCCAGGCAGTAACTTTCACCCGGACCGACCGGCTCTTTGACCAACCGGCTCTTTGCAGCGGAAGCCCCAGGCAGTAACTTTCACCCGGACTGGGACTTGGGTAGAAGACCCTGAGGGTTGTTGTTCCTCAGACCCTGCTCTCTGAGCCCGGCGCGGCTGCCGCTTCCGGGAGCCTTGGACTCTGCGCTCCTACCCCTGAGGTCCGAGGGATCTCGGGTTCTGGCTTTTAAGGGGAGCCGTACCTTTTGAACCGGGTCCAGGTCCAGGAGGAGGGTTCCCAGGGTCTGTGCTGTTGATCGTTTTGAATTTCGGCGCCTTAGGAGCTTCTAGTTTGAGATCGGTCGGGAAGGGTTTTCCGGAGATCTGAACTTCAGCTTTCTCTAAGCCGCCATCTTAACCGGAAGTCCAGTTGTGTCTCTCCATTCTATTTCTTCATTACATTATGAGCTTTTCTCTGACTGCTTCTGGGAAAGTATCTCTGCACATCTTCTATGGAAATTTCTTAATATTCCCTGCTTTTATTTGTTTTTTTTTTTAAGTCTTATTAGGTGCATTTTTAGCTAACTTAAGGTTAAATATAATTAAAGTTTGATATAATATTCTTCACGGCACCATGTCAAAAGATTCCAATTAATTTTTAGCTTAAATTGTTGTGAGCTATATAAGGTTCAAGGAGAGAAATCAGAGACTGCATCAGGTGAAAGAAACCAGACAGTACTCCCAGAATTCAGTGCACCAACAGAGAAGACAAATCAGTACCATTACTGTCCTCTTTACCTATAATCATGTCGGCAAACCTATGGTACATGTGCCAGGGGTGGGGTGTGCTCCCTTTCCCCTCTCTACTGTTCCTGAGGACATTTATACCATCATCCACCACTTTGCCCAGTTGCCCAATGGGAGCATTTCCTCCCTCCCCTGTCTGGGGTAAGGTGGGGGGGCTCACATGTGGCATGAGGGTAGTAGTTTGGGCACTCAATCTCTAAAAAGTTTGCTATCACTGACTGAACTTCTTGTTGTTCCCTGACAGTTATATCAACAAAAGTTTGTAGCCCATGAGAAGTTCAAAGGCATATAAGATTTGGTGGCTAATTGGAAATAAAAAAAATCAAGGATAACATAAATATTTCTAGCATTACATTTTCAAAATATGAACATTGAACTATTATCTAGGTTTTCCTACAGTCTCTGATATAGAGAATATGTCAAATCAAAATAAGCATGATTACATAAGACCCTTTGTTTTACTCTCTGATTCCTTTTTTGTTTTTTCCCCCACTTCAAGTTTTATTGATTTTATTTAACACTACATACATTTATGGATTATACCTTCTTGAAACAATGCAAAAAGATTTAAGTAAAACTAATAATGCAGTTAGTTAAACTGGAAATTCATGAAAACATATCATATCTGTAGCACCTCCCTTTCCATTTTCAAATCAATAGAAATTTATTTTCTTTCCATTCTTCTCTCTCTCCAGTGAACAATGAGAAAAAAAGCAAAATTATTGTAGTAAATATATAGTCAAGCAAAATAAATTCCCCAAATGCTCAAATACACAGACAGACACACACACAGACACAGACATACACAGACACACACACCACCTTCAATCTATCTATATCTCATTCTAAACATTCCTGAATTTCATTCTGAGAATTCCTGAATCTATTATTTCTCTTTAATGGATAACATGTTTCATATTTGGACTTCTTCATCAAATATAAACAAAATTTGAGGATTTTTATAATGGAGAAAAATTGAGGAGAGGCAGGAGCATAATTTATATAAAATGCACAATTGTGCATTTTGTTTGACTCAGCAATACCACTAATAAAGATCAAAGGAAATATGTGTACCAAAATTAATTACTTTCTGTAGTACTACCTAGTACTTTCTGTAGTAGGACTAGTTAAACAAATGATGGTATCTAAATTAATGGAATATTATTACACTGTTAAGAAATTACAAAATGGATAGTTCCAAAGAAATATGGGAATACTCATGTGAACCAATGCACAGTTGGGTTAGCATACCTAGGAGAACAATTAATGCAGTGACAAATTGATAAAGACAAACAATTATGGAAGATTTTAACTATCTGATCAATGCAGCCACAGATCTCTAGGGACCTAAGACAAAGTATGGTACCTCACACCTTGAGAAAGAGGTCATAGCCTCAAAATGCAAAATGAGACAGGAATGTCTGCACATTGCCAATGAATGAATTTGATAGATTGACTATGCATATTTGTTGTGATTGGCTTTTTCCTTTTTTGCTGTTGTTCTTTAACTTTATTTGGAAGAAGAAAAAAATAAATGGTTGTTTGTGAGGCCCACTAAGAAAAGCAGTCATGTTTGCTTGAGATTGCTGGCAAAGTCCTAATCTTTCAAACGAAGACACTATTATTCTCAGCCAAGGGTCATCATTAAAACCCTGAGTCTCCCCTTACTCTGAAGAGCAAAGAAGTCCTTGTAACATCATGACTGAAAGTACCAAACCTGCATTTCCCCAAGAACAGAGTTGCAATCTTGTTTCTCAACTTGCTTATGTTTGTAATAGTAAACCTGGTAACATCTGTATGTGAAGTCATTTTCATGAACATCTCGTGGGAAAGTAACACCCCCGAGAATTTTGTAATGCTTAATGTTTTACTCTGTATAAATCTTTCTCTTTGTCACAATAAAAGGAGACCATATCCCCCAGGCATGGTGCTATGATTCTTCTGCTTGGTCTTTCTCAGTAATGCTGACCCCCAACCTTTCCTGTTCTTATCTCATTCCCTCTAGCTGCTAGTCTCCCAAGCAGGCTAACACTCTCTCTCCTCAGCTACAACATCCCTCAGATCCAATCACTCATCACCAGACACTTGTTGGTTAATAACAAAAACAAAAACAAAAACAAAAAACAACCAGCAATTGTCTATAGCCTGATTTAAATATCATATACATGACTGATTTTCAAGATTCATGATTGTGTTAGTATACATGGCTGATTTTAAACTGATAAAAATACCAGTTACTCCATAGCTACTGACATATGATTTATTTGTGATATTTATTGTTGATATTGCTATTTCTAATATTCCTATCAGAATTGGCACAGGACTCATTTTTTGGAAAGGAACAATACATTCTGAGAATTTTCTTTTCTTTAAATAAGACAATTACTACTTTAAAAAAGCAAACAATTATAGTATATTGTCATGATAAATACTGTAGGACAACAAAACTAATCTAATAGTATTTTTTCACCCCCCAAAAAATCAAAAGAAAACTCAATAACTGACAATCAATATTGAGTTTTTGTAACTCTGAAGATGAAAAACTAAACCCTTATAAAGCAGGTAACTGCAAAGAAATATTGCACAGAAATATAAATTTAATTATGTTGTATATTGGGGCAGTAAGATGGTGAGGGGGGGTATAGTAATAGGCAGGGAGTCAGGAAGACTCAACTTCATACTCAGATAATTACTAGCTGTGTGACCTTGGGCAAGTCATTTACCCTTGTTTGCCACAGTTTCCTTATCTATAAAATGAGTTGGAAAAGGAAATGGTAAATCACTCTAGTATCTCTGCCCAGAAAACCCTAAAATGGGGTCATAGAGTCAGGCATGGAGAATTAGACTTAATAACAACAAATATTCTTTATTTTTAATAATAATCATGGCATTACAGGTAGAGAGCTAGAAGAGAAACGAGATCTAATTGAGGCTAACCATTCATTTTTACAAATGAAGAAGTTGAGGTCTAAGAGGTTAGGTGACTTGTACAAGGCTATAAAGGCAATAATTATTATGATAAAAATAAAAGTTGAATTATATACTGCTAAGATTTACAAAGCACATATTTCATTTATGTTCCATAAGAACCCAGTGAGGTAAAGACTGTGGTTTTATAACCCCCAATTTACAGATTTTGAAATTGTGTCACAGAGATGTTGCACACCTTTATGGGTCACCCGGCTAGTTTTTGAATCCTGACCTTCCTGACTCCAAATTCCACCCTCTTTGCAATACATGTGGAACTCCCACACAGAAACAGAACTTTTAATTTATATAATATCCTTACCTCTCAATAAATCTGTGAGATAGAGTAAGGCAGCAAGGTTCATTATCCACATTTCAGAGTTGAGGAAATTGGAGTCAAGAGAAATTCAGTAACTTGACATTTGTGCTGTGTAATAATCAGCATTAGAGTCAGGATTAACTCAGATCTTCCTGGACTCCGAATTTGGTAGGCTTTCAACTACACCACAATATTTTTCAGCTTTGTGATACTAAGCACTTTACAACTGCCTTAATAAAATTTAAAAAGAGAAGAAAAAAACAAGCTAGTATTTACTATTTGTAAGAACAAAGTGACTGACTAAATAGTTCTGGCCACCAAAATTTTAATGAAAGAAAATGAGTGCAAATTAACCCCCACCAGAGCATTTGCATATAACAAGTCCTATTAAAAGCATATTGGATTCCCAAGGCACAAATTTATATTCATAGCACAGACATGATATTATACACTGGCTTACAAGCTTCAAGTCAGTGTTCTGCAGATATTTCCCCAGAGCCTGAACAGTGAGTCACTCATTTGACAACTATAAGCTGATTTGCAATAATAATAGCTAGTATTAAAAACCAAAGGGAATAAGTAAAATTTTAGGACTTTTAAACATAATTATTTATTCCTTTAATTCTAAGCTACCCTATCAAAATGATTCTTATCAAAATTTACCTAGCAACAAAAAGATCCATCTTGTAATAAAGGAGCAATAAAATCAGCATTTGAAATCAAAGGCAGTGAGGGAATGGATATTTTTCTTATTTTCAAAAACACATTATTGTAATGTAGGCATTAATAAAAAGCACTCAGGCACTTCAAGAGAACATACACTAAAGACTTTAAAAGAAGCAAATTCAATATCAAATTTCTATTAGTTTCTGTAGTGCACAAAGGGAATTTTTAGTATATAGTACCTTAGTTGCCATGGTTATAAATTTTTAAAAGCATTGACAGTGTCTGTTTATTAGTGTAATTAATATTATCTCTATTTATAGATTCAAGCACTCTCTTCCCATATATACATACACATACAATTTGAAAAAATTCTTATTTTTCTTCCTTCTGGTGATTTGCTGATATTTTTATAAAAAACTAAAAATCTTTGGAGAAGGGTTGGGAATATCATAAAAGAAGGGAATATTTTACGTCTTCTTCAGGATTTTCTTCACAACTATGTTAATTTTATTTCCTTTATGGTGTAGCAGATCAGTTAAAAGAATTAACATTGTTTTTGCTTTTGTTCAGTTGTCTCATTGTCCAACTCTTTACAATCCCATTTGGGATTTTCTTGACAAAAATAATAGAGAGGTTTGTCATTTCCTTCTCTAGTTCATTTTACAGATGAGGAAATGGAGGCAAATAGAGTTATCACCTGCCTCGGATCAATCAGCTAATGAGTGTCTAAGGCCACATTTGAACTCAGGAAGATGAATCTTTCTGACTTCTGGCCTGCCACTGTATCCACTGTGCCACCTAGCTGCCAGAAAATACACTGTCATTTGTCATTTTTCGCTCAAGACTGATAGAAACAACATTTAGGTCATATGCTGGGTCAGTAAATAAAGGGCTGACTTTGTATGTGAAATAAGGAGTTGAGGTCTTGAAATTTCTATCTGGAAGTTATATTTTTAGTGAAATATCTGATTCCATAGCAGGTAAAGAGAACACATAGAATGAGAAAAAGATAGAACTCTAGGGTAGAATCATGAAGAGGTGGCAGGACATGAATGATGCTCCAAGATAGAATACTGAAGGCTTTTTGGACACAAAAAGAATCATTACTGAGCAGTGTCACTCAAGTCCATAAAAAAGAAAGTATTCCGATAGAGAGGAATGGTCAGCAATTTCAAATGCTACAAAAGGGTTAAGAAGTCTGAAGACAGAGAAAAGGCTAGTGGAATTAGCCACAAAGAAATTGATGTTGATGGATAATGAAGTTTCAGTTCAATGATGAGGATAGAAGCTATATTGTGAGGGGCTGAAAAATGAATGAGAGAACACAGTGGCAAAAAAGTATAGACAGATTTTTTTTCCCTCAGGATTTTGGGTGTGAGAAGGAGAAAAAAATACAAGATGAAGCTTGTGAGGATGGTAAGATTAAATTAAAGATTTTTTTTAAGAATGAGGAAGACTTAGACATATTTATAGACAGCAGGGAAGGAGCCAATAGAGAAAAGGAAACTGAAAATTAGAGAAGAAGAAACTGAAGGACTAAGTATCTCGAGGAGATGGATGAGATTGAAACCAAGGACACAAGTAAAGGGGTTGGTATTGGCAAGGAGAATAGACGACTCATCCTCTAAGTTTGGAGAAAATGATGTTTGGGTAAGAGGCTGATGATGAAGTTATCTGAAATATGGAACTGGGATAGAAGAAATTTATGATGAATGACTTCATTTTTTTCATTGAATTATTACACAAAGTACTCTGCTGAGAGGGAGGTGACAAACCATTGAGTATAGACACTTTGGAGAGTTCAATAGTAAAGATAGGGAAATAAAACCTCCTTTCTTCCCTCATGTATCTTATACTCTAAGATAAGGATGTTTTTTTTTCTCTCTCTCTCCCTCTCTCTCTCACACACACACTCACACACACACTCTCTCTCTCTCTCTCTCTCTCTCTCTCTCTCTCTCTCTCTCTCTCTCTCTCTCTCTCTCTCTCTCTCTCTCTCTAGAACCCATAGGCTAGGCAATTAGGGTTAAGTGACTTGCCAGGGTCATACAGTTTGGGTCCAGATTTGAATCCAAATCCTCTTGATTCCTGGCTTGGCTCTCTATTCACTGTGCTACCTAGCTGGCCCTCAAATAATTATAATATAAAATAATATGTAACAAAATAGCTGATAAAGTGAAACATTACAACTGTAAAAAAAATAGTGAAAACAAAATGGAAATATCAGGGAAGACATAATAAGCTCACAAAATTTTGTTCTAAAAGAGACCTTAAAGATTATAAGTAGAACTGGTGTATTTTACAGAAGGGAAACCAAGGTCAAGAGACTATATGGCCAAGATTATAGTGGTAGCCAAACTTAGATTTAAACTGAAGTACTACAAGTCCAAATATTGTGCTCTTTTTACAATCTAATCCTTCCTCTCTTCATCCCAGAGGCAGTATGCACTTAGGAGTAGCTATCCAATCAGTAAGAATGTTCCCAGAGCAGGACAGATGGCATGATTTCAGATTTCAGGCATAGGAAATAATGTGAGCAAAGGTCATATAAAGACAGGTACACATGGAGGGCGGGCAGTGAGCAGTTTGATTTAGTGGAAGCATATGTCATGTGGAGGAGAGAAGAATGAGAAAAAGTTTGAAAGATAAGATGCTGCTAGATCACAGAAAGTCTTGATGGAAGCTAAGATGTAAAACTGAGGTCAAGATATGTATTTCATTGTTTCATTTAGTGAATTTTGACAGATTAGTGCTTTTTTCAGTTATACGAGTGGGTATGAACCATTTATATGTACTTATTCAAATATATATGTATATACATATACATATATACATATATATATGAATTTTAAAATTTGATTTGTTATTCTTCCTTAAGGCAGATCCTTACAAGGAACTCCCTCTATCAATACAGATTGGGCCCTGCTCCGTCTTAGCCTTAGAGAAAGTCATTTTCCCAGGGTCACATAGTAAGGCCCTGGAGGAACTTGAAACCCATGTCTTTCTATCTCTCAGGTCAGTTCTCTATCCATTACATCATGTTGCCACTAAAAAACAATAAATTGTCTTTAAACAAAACAAATAACAGAAGAAACTTTCTTCAATTCTTTTAAAAATCACATGTGCAAAACCTTTTCCTATAGAACTATTCTGTCATACATGATGACATTTCACAAAATTTTAAGCCTAAACACCCTTAGGAAAAATAAAAATGACAGACTTGATCTATTAAAAATTTTATTTAATTCTTACTTTCTGTCTTAGTAACAATTCTAAGACAGAAGAGCAGCAGGTGCTAGGCAAACAGAGTTAGCTTGACTTGACCAGGGTTACAAAACTAGGAAGTGTCTGAGGCCATATTCGAATCCAGGTTCTCCTGAATCTAGGGTTGGCGTTCTATCCACTATGCCACCTAGCTGTCCCCCATCTCCTGCAATTTCTTTATAGGAGGTGTTCATAACCTTCTTGGGGGTCATTGATCCTACTGGCAGTCTGGAGGAATTTGTGGATCTCTTCTCAAAAATTATGTTTTTAAATGAAGACAGTGACATATATTGCAAAAGGATTGCAAAAGAAACCAGTTATATTGAAATAGAATTATCAAAATAAGTACAAAAACAAGTTTACTCATTATGGTTAAGAACTGTTCTTTTTTGAGCCAGGATTCCTGATGTTGAAATGTTATAGGCTTTTATTTCACAGTCTTTATATTAACTTCACCTGGCCATTGCAGCTGCTTAGAACCTAACTGTGTTATGGATTACTTCTAAATCTCAAGGAGTGGGAGCTGGGGCAGAAACTATAAGGAATCTCAACTAGTTAGCCAAAGTGAAAAGCTATTACCCACAAGAAGTTGGCAATAAAAATTCAGATAGAAACATTAAATTCTCTAGGGAATAAAATTTTTAACATACTGCAAAGTGACACAAGAAACTATAACAGATACAATATATAAAAGAAAAACAGATCTTTAAAGAACATAAATGGGAATATCACATTAACAATACAGAATAGCACAAAAAATAAACTCACTGTTGGGTCTTGCGTCTCTCGAAGTTTGTGTGTAAATGATAACAATTTCTCCACAGCATCTTGAGGTACATTTGAAACCTATATGATAAAAGAGTTTAGAGAGAAAATAAGAAAAGGAAACCATTTTGGCTGATCAAACTAAAAAACATCATTTAATCACTGAAGAAGTCACATTTAAAATTGCCAAACTCAGGGCCAGTTAAATAATATTATAATATTAAATCACAGTTCATTTAATGACTGGACAAAAGGCAGCAGACCTCACAGTCACACAACTATTTTAACTAGCTAAAAATTATAGGCAGAGTTTATAATATTTCCTTCTGGAAAAATGTAAGTGAAGGCAGGAGCAAGTATGCTGGCGTTGTGGAAAGAGGATAAGTCATTAACACCAAAAAATCAGGGTACCTAAATAAAAATGCGAAGTGGTCTTTTAAAAAAGGATATTATATATATGTATAACCCAGTGGAATTGCTTGTCAGCTCCAGGAGGGGAGAGGGTAGAGAGGAAGAAGAGAACATGAATCATGTAACCATGGAAAAATATTTTTTAAATTAATTATTCAATTAATTAAAAAGGATATTATAGGCAAAAGTTTGATAAGTTCTTACCATCTCTTTAATCACTTGTATTTCTTCACTCCTGGCCAAAGGTTTCATATGATGGAAAAAGAACATAGTTAAGAATTCTGGTCCCAGCCACTGCTGTGAGCTGCTTCCTATGACAGGAGGTTCAGCCAAGGCAATGATCCGGAAGGATGGATGGATAGGATATATAGACCTAAAATGAAACATTTAGGGAAAAACACACATAACCTTTTTCTTCCATTTTTTCAATTGTGAAACTAAGTCTCAGCTTGCTGTTTGCAATGAAGATGCAATCCTGAAAGAAACACATTAGAGCTCAAATTTTTATTCTGAGTACATTCTTTGAAAAATCAATGAAGTAAAAACAGAAGAAATGGAACACTTGGAATAGGAAGGTAGGATTAAAAGGGAAAAAATGCATTATTGTTTCCAATACTTTTACTAGAGCCAGTGATACAACTTCACACTCAGTTTGAACTATATTTTGAAACTTTTAAAACCCAAATATATTACACAGTTTCTCTGTTGTTTCCGTAAAAGACATTTTTCTATGAAGTCTCCCTGGAATATAAGTACCATCTAATTTGCAACTATGACAACAACCCCTTCTTACATTAAAATTGAACCTCATCTCAGGGATTCTAATTCCTAACCATATGCCCCCAAGAGGTTTAAGACAGCCAGAAAAAAATATTCATGGCAGAAATTTTTCTGGTAGCAAAGAAATGAAAATACAGTTTAAGACTATGGAATAAATAATAGCCAAATAAATTGTGATACACTGATATAAAGGAATATTATAGCCCCATAAGAAAAGATGGATAGGAAGATTTCATAGAAGCCCACAGCAGAGATGAATTGGTGTAGCAAATACTATTTAAGATAAAATAATATTTAAAAATAAATACTGTAAAGAGAGGCACTTAAGGAAACTACAGTATTTTTAAAAGATACCCTAGCCAATAAAACAATGCCAATGTTAAATGTATTTCATAACAAGTAATAGAAACTAATTGCATTCATGTAGTACTTGAAAGTTTTAATACTGCTTTATATATTTGATCTCATAAAAGATTCACACAAACCCTGGGCATCTACAAGCATTGTGCTCTCTGTTTTAGAGGGAAGGACTCAGAGCTGGAAGAAGCTGCCTCTCCATTGTCACAAACTTCCCAAATGTCATAGCAGGTAAGTAATCACTCTTGACAAAGTTTAGAACTCTAAGAACTATGCTTAATTGAACTGCCCAAAGGGCTATACAGTAAAACAATAACTGTAGTTGACTTTGATATGCTTCTTTTGAACTTACACGAATCACACAGAAAGATATATTAATCTAATCAATCTGAAATCTGAACAAAAAGTTAGAAAAACTACATTTGGAGATACTAAATGGGGATATTAAAACCTATTCCTATACTACGTGCATAAAAACTGACCACTTAGTAGGGCAAAAAAAAGACATAAAAGTATTAAGAAAATTGAACCATTAAAGGTATCATTTATAGAACATTAAGGTAAAAAAGCTATAACTAAACAAAAATTTCAATTAAGTAAAATATGAACAAAGGCAGATTTTATGAAGAGGCTTTATAAGCAGATAATGGATTAGACATAAATAATACACAATTTTTGTTTCTGTTGTGAATTTCAAAACTACTCCACCCTATTCAGACCATTCTTTAGAAGATCAGATTTAGCTATTTCCTGATCAATAACAATAGAGATACTTGGAATAACAGAATCAGGTCTTGGAAACTACAATCTCCACCCTACTCAGTGTAACAAGATTAGGAAGGGCTGCAGCAAAATCAAGATTTAATTATTTGAGAATATGACCTTCAACAGACATGTGCAAAGGGGACAGACCTCTCAGCAGTCCTGGGTTAAGCTAGAGCCACCATTGGCACATGTGAGACGCAGGAAGTGAGGTATAGGACAGCCTCTGGAGGTCTCAGGACTTCCTGGGAGGAAGGCGAGAGGAGTGCGGAGGCTGAAGCTTGAGGTGGAGGAGCCCTGAGGACTATTTCCCTTTAGATTGCTCACTTGAGTGATAAGAACTGATCTCTTTTCTTGCCTTGGCTATCCAGGGCCTTTAGGCCCGCTTTGGCTCAGCCTGAGCAAAGTGGGTATTTAAACCCTCTTCTCCTCGCTCCCCTTTCCCTCTCTCCCTCCCTCCCTCCCTCTCTCCCTCTCTCCCTCTCTCCCTCTCTCCCTCCCTCTCTCCCTCTCTCCCTCTCTCTCTCTCTCTCCCTCTCTCTCCCTCTCTCTCTCATACTTTCTTCCTCCTGTTTGTAATTAAAACACCATAAAAAGGTTGGCAGCTGACTTGAGTGTTTCATTTAGGAATTACATAGCTGAATTCCTTGGCAACCTTGAATTAATATATATCAGTCTTTTAAAGTGATTTCAATATCACACTGTTGTACCACAGAAACAATGAATAAATCAAAGAAAACAATAACATTTAGCATACCAAATTTACAAGCTCTATCTAAAGTAATCTCTATCAGAAAATGTATAATTCTAAACACTTGCATTAGCAAAATAAACAGAAGACCAATTAACTGAACATGTAATATTATTAATTATATATATTACATATAATAATTATTAACAAAAATGAAAGTAGAAAATCTGAATATTAAAAGAGATAAATTTGAAGACAATTATCACTGAAGGGATAAAGCAACTTTAAAAAATTAATAAAATAACCCATTAATCACAATATAAAATGAGAAGAGAGGATTACTATGAACAAAAGATAAAGAAAATTATCAGAAGGAAAGTCACATTTTTTTGCCAAAAACATAGGTGAAATGATAATTAAAAAATACAAAATAGCCAGATTGAAAAAAATAGATAATCTAAACAATTTTATCTCAGAAAAAGAAATCAAGTCACAAATAAATAAATTGCGAAGAAAAATCTCCTGGTCCAGAAGTATCTACAAAGTGAATGTTTTCAAAACTTAAAGATAAAATATTTCCTATGTTTCAAAAACTACTTTAAAAAATGGAGACAGTAGGTATGTTACCAAATCCTTCTATGAGACAAATCTATTACTGGTTTCCAAACCTGGAAGATGTAATGCAAGAAGGAAAAATTATAAATCAGTAACACTAATAAATACTGAGATAAAAATATCAGCAAAGAAACTATGACAAATTTAATATTTTCACTATAATTAATCAATAATTAAAGAATGGTCCAATTCTAAGAAAAGCTAGAAATGCAATTTATCACTATAACAATAAAAATAACATTTATACAATTATATCAATAAGTGGAGAAGGCTTTAACAAAACATAGCTTTCATTTCTATAAAAACTACTAAAAAGCACAAAAATGAAACTTCCTTAATATTCATTCTGATCAAAAAGTCTATGTAAAATGAAGAAAAAATATTAAGGGCGACAGAGAAACACATCTAAATCTTCCAAAAGGTCAAATTGCAAAGAATGAATGCCTCACGGCTTCTCTGACATAATAGTAGAAATGCTAGTTACAGCAGTAAGAAAAGAAAAAGCTACAAAACAGGCAAAAAAGAGAAAAAACGACCATGCTCACAGATGATGATTTGATGATTCAATAAGATTAATTAGGACAAATTTTAACCAAAGCAGAGTAAGAAAATAAATTCATAAAACCATCAACTTCTCTGTATATTATCAATAATATGTAGCTTATGGGTTCAAAATTTCTGTATATTACCAATAATATATGTAAGACATAGTTTCAAAAATAGGAAGGGATATTCCATTTAGGATAACATTAAATATCTATGAATTATACTTACCAGTACAGGCAGAATTCATACAGAAACAGGAGTACCATATAATTTTTACAAAGAATACCTAAATAACTATAGAAATACTCAATTTTTGTGGTTATGCCAAAAAAGAATGAAGCTTCTACACAAATTTAATATTATAGTAAAATGATCTAAGAAACAAATATTCAGAAAATGCAAAACTCAAATTGATGACATGTTCTCTCCATGAAGAGAGAAATGCAACCCCTCCTGACCTGTACATCCTGTAAAAATATTGTTCATGCTCTGCCTAGGTTCAGTGCAAGGATCTATCAAGGTAATGTACCGGTAGTCTCTCTCACTTTTCCTTACATTGCAAGGCTACTGAGTTATACATTTATCGATGCAATGTTACCAGCCATCTTCTCTTCCTGTATATATTTCATTGATGACATCTTTTACTCTGTTCTTTGAAATTGGTCATTGGGAGTTATTCTTTATTGATGTCTGCTCACGCTTATCAAAAACTTCTCTATCACCCTCTGAGTGATGTTAATTTCTAATTATTTGAAGACTTTTATTTCCATGTCTTGTTTTTATCTAGCAATATAGGTTAAGTGGTTGTATTAGAAAGTTAGGTCCTTGATTCTGTAGTAAGTTTGGGGTCATTAAATATCTAAAAATTTCTTGAAGACAATAAATCAACTCAGTTGAATATGCCTCTTTTCTGCTGTTGCAGTGAAAGTGGTAAAGTAGTAAAAAACAGGGCAGTGGTTGCTAAAAATCAAAGTTTTTAGACCACACATAAATTGGATTAGAATGTGGACAACCTAAATGTGAGATCTTTGTTCAGAGACCAATGAGTCAATATATTGTTGGGAAAGCTCAATCATATTAATCTTGATGTTATTGCCAAAAATAAAACCAAAAGACGGAAGGTGACACTAAATTAAATGATGACTCATGGGCACTTCTTAGAGAAGGAAAGAAAGAGGAAGTAATGGAATTATTCGATCATAAGACAAAAAGGCACTTTCTTTTCTTTAGCGATCTGGTCATCAAAAATTTTAGTACTGATGACAAGTATCTTTAAAGATCAGAATGAAAATAATTACAATCTATATATTTGTATCACTTCTTTATGTATCTTATAAATGAAAGCATAGTAAGAAACTCATTGCATAGATTGTCCTCTAATTGTTTCTCTTCTAATTCTATCTGCATTTGATATTTGTTTTAAAAGTTTTTAACTTAATGTAATTCATTTTATCTTATCATTTTAATCATGAATTCTTCTACCAACACAGATGAAAGGCAATTTATTCCATGTTTATGATGTGACCTTTTAAATATAGATCATATCCATTTGGAACCTATTTGGTATATAGTATGAGGTTTGGGTCTAAGCCTAATTTCTGTCACTTTTCCAGGAAGTTTTTATTAAAATATGAGTATTCCTCCAGTAAATTACATCTTTGGATTTATCAAACACTATGTGATTTTAATTGTTTCCATTTCTATGCTGTGTCCTAACAGTGAATCCACTGATTAATCTCTAAATTAACAAAAATCATTACCAAGTCATTTAAATGACTACTTATTTAAAGTATTTTTTGAATTCTGATACTCACAAAACCCTATCCTTCTCATATTTTTAAATTATTACCCTTGAAATTCCTTAAATTTTATTTCTCCACATGAATCATTGTTATTATTTTTCCTAGTACTAGAAAACATCCATTTGGAAGTTTGGTTTAGCACTAAAGAGATAACTAATTCGGGTAGTATTGTCATTTTTATAATATTGGCTCAATCTCTCCATTAGCACTTGTTTTTCAATTTTTTTAGGTCTGTATTTTTTTAAAGATTATTTTATAATTAGATTTATATGGTTCTTTGAGTGCATCTGCTAAATATATTCCCAAATATTTTAAAGCTTTTGTAGTTATCTTTAATGTAATTTCCCTTTCTAGCTATTTCTGCTGAGTTTTGTTTGTAACACCCAGGAATGCTAATAATTTACAGGGGTTTATTTAAAATTCTACAACTTTACTGACTTTATATCAATTAGTTTTTTAAATCTAGGTCTATTAAGGAACCCCCCCCTTTTATATTTTAAATTTCACTCTGAATTTGATGTTTTTCTTTCAAGTAGTTATGAGAAATACTAATAGGTACATATGCATTAAGTATAGCTATTGATTCATTAACTATGGTACCTCTCAGCCTAATGTAATTTCCCTCCCCAGCTCTTTTTATCATGTCTACATTTACTCTACCATTATATATTTGGCTCAAACATAACAGATTTTATTCCAATCCCACATTTTTATTATATGTGAACCTGTTTTTCAAGTGTGTTTCTTAAAAACAACTAATTGTTTGATAATGTTTTCTAATTCATTATGCTATTTATTTTGTTCCATTTCAGGGTTGAGTACATTCCAATTATATTCATAGTTATTACTCTTAAATATATACTTTCTGTATTCTGTCCTCTCATACTTTTTCCTTTGGACTCCCATCTACCCCTTATTGGGTCAGTGGATAAAGAGGTGGGTCTGGAGTCAAGAAGACTTGAGTTCAAATCTAGCCTTAGATACTTCCTAGTTGTGTGACTCTGGCCAAGTCCAACCACTCCAAAATCTTTGCCAAGAAAACCCCATGGTTAGTACTGATGTGCTATGATCCATGGGGTCATGAAGGATTGAATACAACTGAACAACTGGACTATAATAACCCTCTTTAGAAATAAGAGGGTAGTAAAAAGGTAGTAGTTAGCTCACACTTGTGATCTCAAGATGAGATGCCACGCATTCAGATTCTATTACAGAGAACACAATCCTAGTAGTTTGAATGCAAGTTTGCCTAAAAGAGAATTTTATGGATAACTCACACAAGGTGAACACTCACAAAGAGGTCAAAAGAAGTGATACAAGAACATTCTCAAGGTCCCTCTGAAGAAAATGCTGGTATTGATTGTCAGACATGGGGGACACGCTGGCATAGGGCATGTCTATCAAAGAAGGTGCTATACTCTATGAGCACAGCAGAACTGCAGCAATTCAAAAGAAAAGAGATGAGCAAATTTAGAGACATCTGCTTCCCAAATGTTCCCATGAGCTATTTGTGCTCAATCTGTAGTAGAGATTTCTAAGCTTGTATCAGGCTGATTAGTCCCAATTGGACACACTATACAATAACCTCAATGTAGTGATGTCATTTTGTTCCTCTTCCAGTACAAAGGACAGCAACCAACCAACCAACTTGTGAGCTATCCTAAAGGTTCATAAATCATTTGTATAAGATAAAAAAAAACCTTATCTTACAATTTATACTCAATGCTATATATTTGTTTCAAGGCAGAAGAGTGGCAAGGGTGAGGCAATGGGGGTTGTGACTTTTCCAAGGTCACACAGCTAGGAAGTGGCTGAGGCCAGATTTGAATCCAGGATCTCTGGGCCTGGCTCTCAATCCACTGAGCCTTAACTAACTACCCCCTTAAGATATTTTTAAAAGAACTTAAGAAAAGATATTGCCAATGACCTGGATTAGAAAAGCAAATCCACTGGATAAAATGCTATAAGGACCATCATAATTCCAGATGGCCTAAAAAGATGACAGCTGCTTTCAGAAATCAGATACTAACTATATTCATGAGACTCTAAGTGAGCCTTTAGATATAATGAACAGAATTCTGGGGTTTGGGTCACCCATTCCCTTTGGTCCTCTTCATGTACTAATATTTTATTTTGATTATTAAAAAATTGTGCCAAAAAAGGGAAATGCCCCCCAAAGGCTCCTCACCAATGCTTCTATCAATTATGTTTAATGTTTAGAAAAACTTAAATATAGTCAGACCCTCCAAGAAATGTATCAGGCCTTTGAGTCCTTATGTATCCTGATGAGACAGTCCTGAAATGCACAGATATCATATATGGAATGAATCACCAAGGAGACTACTATATCTCCCAATGAATCAGAGGGCGGATGTATGTAAAAAGTTAATAAATCTGTATCCCTTTTTGGCACTCCAAGAGAACCTCTGGATTTTAAAGAAAAAATAATTCTGATCTTAAGACTGAAGCTATGAACTTGTTTCTCCCCATGTCCTAAAGCAGGGCAGAGACAAGTTCTTTGTTTATTTGTAAAAAAAGCTTCTTGGATGATGAAGCAATTAAATAAGATAGGCAGAGTCATGCAAAGAAATGTGCATGTCAACTGGTGTTGATTCTTGTCATCTGCAAGACTTGCTTCTTCTTGGGACTGAGTTTGGAGTCCTCCAATCAAAGAATTTTGGAAAGGGATGTCATAAAGAGTATAAAGTGATGGAGGGGGAGGAAACTGTTCTCTTTCTTTGAAATCTTGAATTGAAGAAGCAATGCAGTACAACCTGGCTCAGTGGATATGGCTCACTTGTGAGGCAGAGAAGCAACTACAAAAGTGGCCAGTTACATGTGGTTCATGACTTTTTTTTCCTCTGGCCCACTTTTTATTATTTAATAAATAATTATAAATTAACATATAGTCTCTAGAGAATTTTAATCATATAAACCATAAATGAAATAGCTTATTTCTTCTCTGTGGCATCTCTTTTCTTGTCCTTGTCCTACTCATAATTCTAGGTTTTTCCTCTTTCTTGCTTTTCTATTAACCTCATTTTCATATTCCTTTCTTCAAAATTTGAATTCATTTTTATTAAAATTATTCCCTTACCAATCCTGTCCTTATATTCTTCTCTCTACCTCCTTTCTCCTTGTTCCCTCTTATATACCTTCTGAGTTTTATGTATTTCTATTCCAAAAATATCCTAGTGCATGTAAGTGTTGTTATTTACACCAACTTCTCCTTTTCCCAAGTATAGACCCCTATCCCTCTTGTCTTTCTTTTTAGATCATTAAAACACAAAACAACTCATAGGATCTCTTGTCATTTTTGCTTTTCTCTATGTGCTTTAAATATATTGGTGTTGGGGTTGCTAGGTGGTTCAGTATAGTACCAGGTCTGGAGTCTGGAAGTCCTAGGTTCGAATCTGACCTCAGATACTTCCTCGTTATATAACCCTAGACAAGTCCCTTAACTCCAATTGCCTAGCTTTTACTACTCTTCTGCCTTGGAACTGATAATTAATAAAAAGAAAGTAAAGGAGGTGTGTGTGGGGGTGGGTATGTGCATAAACAAACAAACAAATAAATAAATAAATATATATATATATATATATATATATATATGTTTTGTGTTTTAGGGGTTTTAGAAGATACTTATCTTTTAACTCAATTAATCTTTAGCCATCCTTTCTTCTATGAGCTCCTCATTCAGCTGCTATTGCCACAAATTACAATGGGCCTTTTCCCTACCACTAGGCTTGGTGTAGCTGGTACCAAGTGGACCCCTTCCCATCTCTCAGGGCTATCCTTTCTTCTATTTTCTATATACCCTGGTTTGTCTGTCTCAATATCTACATATGATTTGGTTGGGAAGGTCCCTTCTGTAAAACCCAGAGCTATGTGGAGAAATTTATAGGCAATTCACTTTTAGACAGTTATATTTCTAGGCCTACCAGGAGCAGCAGTAGTAAAGACAGAGCCCTCTATGTCACAGCACACCACCTTCCTACAATCCTGCCAATATAGGCTATCCTGATTCATGTTTCTGGATTTTAGAAATCAGCACCAAAAGAAAACATTACTAGTGAACTCTACCTTACCTAAAATCAAAGGCAGCAACAATTAGAGCTAATTTTTCATTCTTCCACAGACCATGCCTACATTTTCAATTCATTACACCAAAAAAAAAGCTTGTCATTTCCTTTTCATCTAGGATTTTGATTTCATTTTTAGTACTGAATTTTATATTTGTATGTAATACTCAAATTTAAAATTCTGAATTATAAATTATAATTTGGTTTCTTTCTGAGATACTAATAAAACAACAAAAATGTAAGGGAACATTACTAGAAAATGGTTGGCAAAATCCTTTATTCTCATCTGAAGTAGTCATTAAGGTAAAATTTGAAGCAAATACTTGGGGTGACAAAAACAGGACATATCTAAAAAATTATGTGAAATATAACATAAAGCAAACATACACACAAATATATCTGTTAGAGACTATCATGTATATACATACAAATGTATGTAAAAAGATTATAAAATAGCAAACAATTTTGTTATAACCAAAACAATCGAGGCAATTTTAAATTAAAATTTCACTGTATTTTATCACAAAATATAGCTTGGCTTTTAAATATTTGATATTACAATCAATTAATATGTGCCAAATTTATGCAATGAAATCTGGAGTTGAACTATAATTGTAATATAGTATGATGTATATGCCTACTGTACTTCAAAAGCTTTCAAAAGTCATGAATAACATGGGTATCATTTATAATTTTTAAATTCCAAAAGTCCTTATGTATGCTATACAATCAAGTATAAATATAATGTAAACTATTCTTGCTATAGTTTTGGTATGTTTTAATTTGGTATAGATGTAAACATGTCTATTATTAAATCTATGGAATAAGATAATTTATTCTAAATAAAAATAAATTCTAAATAATAAATAATAATAAAAACCCTAATAAGGGCCCCCCTTATTTTCCTATAAGTACCACTTACAGAATAGTTAAACCACTAAGACTCTCAGTCTATATTCTAGATTAGACTTCCTATATGTGAATATATGCATATGCTCACACATGCAGGTATAGATCATATATATATATATATACATATGTGTATACTTATGTATATACATTTATACATGTACACATATAATGCATGAGTGTTATATATTTTTTACTTCAGTTAACTCTGGGTCTCCACATTCAGGAGGGGAGAAAAGGGAAAGGGAAAAGAAAAGGGAAGGCAAGGAGAGAGAAAATTACAAGATAGGTACTACCTTGTTCAAAAGATATGAATAGTGTTTTCAAAGGAAGAAATATAAATTTTCAGTAGCTACATTTTCAAAAAATTTTCTAAATCAGAGGTGTCAGACTCAAGGATCCAGGTCTGTAAGAGGCTCATGAAATCCCCAAATTCAGTCAAAACCAGATTAAAATGTAATTGGGAAATGTTTAACAAAATAAGTAAAAATGCAATGCAACATACATAATGTTAACATATGGTTTCCCAAGTCAATGTGGATCACAAGGATCTATTTCTATGTGAATTGTATTTGAATATACTAATATTTAAATATATTAAAAATAAAACATCTCTTAGATATCAACTTATACTCATCAGTTGGCAAAGTTTACAAAAAGGAAAATGACAAAGGCTGTGGGAAAAGATGTACCTTAGTGCATGGTTGGTAGAACTCTAAGCTGATCTGGTCATTCTGTAATGTAGTTTTGAAGTTTGTCCCCAAAGGAATTAAGTTATATTTACTCTTTGACTCAGTGATATTACTACTAAGTCAATACTTCTAGAAAATCAAAGAAAGAGGAAAAGGACCCAAATGTATAATAATATTTACAGCATCCTTTTCTGAGGTAGCAAATTGGAAATGGAAAGAATGATCATTATTTGGAGAATGGCTAAACAAGTTAAGGACTTTGCATCATGGTTTACCATTATGCTATACTAATGACAAGGAGGGATGATTTCAGAGAAGAAGAGGTTTAAATGAATACTTATATACAGGGTAAAGTGAGTAGGTGAACAATGTACACAATAACCACCATACCCTAAATACAAACAATTTTGAAAGACTTAGGAACTCTGATCAACCTAATTCCACAGAACTCATGATGAAACATGCTATGTACCTCTAATAGAGATGATGAAACCAAAGAATACAGGTTGAGATGATTTTCAACAACATAATCAATGTGAAAATTTGTTTCCTTTGACTATACATATTGAGGTAAGAGGAATTTTGTTTTTCTTTCTCAATTAGGAAGAGGGAAAGAAAGTGGGTCTTCATTTTAAAAAAGCATAATAAAAAATTCACCTGCAGCTGATGATGTTAGAGTTGAATGGGAGCACTCAAATGAAAAGACAAGACCCATCCACTGTCATTGAGCTAGTATGTGTCAAAAGCAGAACCAGAATCAATGTCCAATATGGATAGTATTTTACCAATGGAAATTATATTAAAGAAGAGGTATTAACATATGTTTTGTCACTAAGCCCCAAAGGCAATGGGACCACAGGAGTCTAAGGATCATGGGACTTTTCCATCTAGCCTGAAGTTGAAACCTTTCAGAGATGATGTCCTCTCTCCCATTAGAGGGTGACCTTGAGAAAAGAGATTGCTTTCCTTTTCCAATTGTATTTCTAATGATTAAAGCACAGTTTTGTACATAATAAAAAATTTTTTTCAAACCCTTAGGTTCCATCTTTGAATCAATGTTGTGTATTAGTTCCAAGACAGAAGAAGGGTAAGAATGTGATTTGTCCAGGGTCACACAGCCAGAAAGTATCTGCACTCATATTTGAACCCAAGACCTTCTGTCTCTAGGTCTAGCTCTCAATCTATTGAGCCATCTAGCTGCCCACCATGATAAATGTTTAGTATTTGCTTGCTCATTTGCTTCTTTCATTCATTCATTCATTCATTCATTCATTCATTCATTCATTCATTCATTCATGTTTTCCTGACTCCAAGGTCGGCCCTTATCAACTTCATCACTCTGCCTGTACTATTATTAAATCGAAAATATCCCCTTAAGAGTTCATTTACCTGTTTAACTTACACTCTACATTACCAAAATCCTAGTTACTAAGTAATGTTTGTTTTTCCAGATATATATTGCTCCTGAGTCATTTTATTAGGCTGTTGCCCCTACACTGCCTGAAGTTTCAATAGGCTTTCCCTTTACCCTGATCTGTAGTTAAAGAATATGGTGGGAGGCCTATGAGGAAGAGAGCTACATATACTCTCCCATATCAAGAACCCCTTATGGGACCTTTAGATTTTCTCATTTGAGGAAGAAATGTTATGTTAAAGAAATCTAAGCTTAGGTTTACTAGAAAGAAGGAGAAAAATCCATACTAGATTTCAAACATGATGCATCTATAAACAAAATAAATTTACAGTACTTCTAATCAGACTACAGGCAAAGTAGGATCAAAATAAAAGTCATCCAAGAATGAGAAAGTGAAAGTTACTAAAACCAAATCACATATGGACTGTTTGAAAAAATTGGTGATGTGGTCTCAATAATAATGGTATGAACAGATTCGCAGAATCTGGGCTTGGAGGAACAGTTGTGGGAGTGTCATATGAAACCAGCTAGGTGCTGCCCTGGATAAAGTGCTGATTTGGTGTCAATTTCAATCCTGAATCCCTAATCATTTATTTAGTGCTTTGAGGCTTGCAAAGATATATATATATGTGTGTGTGTGTGTGTGTGTGTACACATACACACATCTCAATTAATCATATACAACAATGCTTGGAGGTAGGGGGCATTGTTCTATTTTACATATAAAGAAACTGAGGCTGAGAGGCAAAATTAGTCTAAAGCAAGATTTAAATTCAAGTCTTGTTCATTCCCAATCCAACATCTATACACAAGGCCACTAGGTCTAGTATGACCCTGGTCAAGTCACTTGGACTATAATACCATTTCCTCATGTGTAAAATGTTGACAAAAGCCCCAATCTTTTCAGGGCTCTTAAGAGGATCAAATCTAATGCTATTTTATATGGAAAGTTATTTGCATACCTCAAAGTCCCACATATTGGGTATGATTATTAATTATCATAATCAATAAGTATTGATAAAGTGCTTACAATGAAGGAATTGTTTAGTGCTGGGTAATATAAAGAGGGAGGCAAAAACTATAGTCTCTATCCTCAAGAAACACATATTCTAATGAGAGAAATAAAATGCAAATAACTATTTAAAATAAGATACACACACTACAAATGGGAGGTTATCTCAGAAGGAAGGCATGTACAGTGTGTGTGTGGGGTGAAGTGAGGGACAGGGGTCTCTCAAAGTGGGATTTGAGTTGAGCCTTGAGGGAAATCAGGACAATCAGGAAGCAGAGAAGAGAAGGATAGGATTTCAGTCATGAGAAAAAAATAATCAGAATGTAGAGTGTCAAATGTAAGGAACAGCAAGAGGCCAGAACAGCTGGATAAAACAGGGCATAAAGACAAAGGTGGGAAGGAGGCCGGGTTTTTAAGGGCTTTAAAATCCACAACAAATATCTTTATATTTGATCTTGGAGGTAATAAAGAGTCACTGCAGTTTAGAGAGGTAGGGAGGGTTGTAGCATGGTTACTTACAGGGTAAGAAAATCACTTTGGCAGCTAAACAGAGGAGGGACTAGAACAAGGAGATGAAGCAGCAGCTGGTATTAAAGTGTTTGATAGGCCACAGAATCATAACTTCTGTGAGCTAGACAGGAGCTTGGACACTAGATCAGTCTTTTCATTGAGGCAGCTCACAGTGTACTAGATAACAGCACCCTCAGCCCAGAATCAGGAAGACCTGAGTTCATACATGTCTCCTACTTTGTAGGCACCTACTAAACTGAAGGAAGCAGGAGGAGGCAGGAGAAGGAAGCCATCATAGGAGCATTAGGGAGAGGTCCAAAGGGCTGCAGCTGAGCAGAAAAAGCAGAAATAGTTGGGCTGGGAACTGCCCTTAAATGGAGGCTTGGGGGGGGGGGGACTCTTTGCTTCAAGCTCTAGTCAGAAGGGTAGAGGCTCTGATAAGGTGTGAGGACTAAGATGATATGATCTTAAAGAACGAGGAGTGTGCTAGGACCATGTTGGAGAAACCCAAAGTAGTGTAGCAGAGTGGGAAAAGTATTTAACTACTATACATGTGCTAGTCCTTCCCCACTTTACATTTATGCTTTCTATATTTTCTACATGCATGCTATCCACCTTAGAATATATCTTTGGAAGTAGAGGATTGTTTTACTTTTCATTACTTATATACTCAGCACTTAGCATAGTGCCTGGCACACAAAAGGTGCTCAGTAAATGACTTGATTCATAACTAACAACAGTTCTGGACAGTTACTCCAGGCAAATATGCATAAAGAGAGAGAATATAAAAAGTCAAACCAAAACAACAGAGGCAGCTAAATAGCACAGTGGATAAAGCACCAGGCCTGGAGTTGGGAGGTCATAGGTTTGAATCTCACCTCAGATTCTTCCTAGCTATGTGACCCTGGGCGAATCACTTGCCCCCAATTGCCTACCTATTACTACTCTTCTCCTTTGGAATTGATACTTACTATCAATTCTAACAAGGGAAGGGTTTAAAAAATAATAATAATGACTAAGATTTATCTCTAACTACTGGAAAGATCTCAAGGAACAAACAGAATTGTGCTTCTTTTATATTTAGGTGGGAAATATTCTATACTTTAAAGAGGTATCTTAGAGAAAACAAAGTGAGGGGTCTGAGTACCACTGGTTACTATCTGAATCACATGAGATAAATCTGTGATATGATTTTGGGAAGTGTTCCTCCAGGTGCTTCCATCTACAATAACTATTTGTGATCATTAAAAAGGATTTTTTCATTCATTCACAAAAGAAGGATGTGAAGTAAAACATTTTAACATTTAATTCCTCCCAGGATATCGGCAAGAATTACATCCTTCCCCTCTTCCTAAAAGAGCCTGGCACACATCCCTACTGTGAACTGTTGTCTAGCTCCCTGGAGAAGTCATATAGCAGTAAGTAGAGAGTGCTGGATATTAATTCCATTGAATTCAATTTTTCATTTATTCTGTTTTCATTATGTCCAAGACACTGTGCTGAATGCTGAAGATACAAACATCAAATAGTGACTAGTCTTTGTCTTCAGCTGACATCCCCCCGCAGGGAGGGAACATTTCAATGTGTAACTAGATGAGTAAATGCAAGCAAGCACCAATAACAGAGGAAGGCCTTCACAAAGAAGGCAGCACCTGAGGCTTGAAGGAAGCCAGGCATTCTAAAAAGTGCAGGTAAGACAAGAGGACATTTCCCAAGGAAATGTCACACAAAAGCTTTGGACATGGCAGGTAGAAGGCAGAGTGCCAAGGGCAGGCAGAAGGCCACTACATATCTGTAGAATGAGTTATAAGAACAGTAAGAGAAAAAGTCTGGAAAATTAGGCAGAAGCCAGATTGTGGAAGGTTTTAAACATCAGATTGAGGAATGTGTATTTTATCCTCATGACAACTCCAGATTTCCTAGCAGGGATTACAGTCAGGGTTGTCTCTGTTGGGGGAGTGGTACCAGCATTGAGAAGACCAGTAAAATTAAAAGGCTGTTCTAGTATTTAAGGTAAGAAGTGAGGAGGCTCTGAGGTAGGAGAGTGGTCTTGTGAAGAAGGGAAAGCACAGATACAAAGGATATTCAATAGGACTTGACAACTGAATTTAATGAATGTACAAACCAGGTTGAATAGAAGGAAAGTTGTGCTATTATCAGGAATAGGGAAGTTTAGAGGATGCCTGGTTTTAGAAGAGAAAATATATTCCATTTGGGAAATACCAAATTTGAGAAGCCAATGAATAGTTCATGATGTGATTCCTTAATGAACAATTCATGCAAATTTATCTAGTAACTGGGATATGAGGGTATAGGAAGTCAAAAAATAGGATAATGATCTTTGTAGTTGGCTACTTCAAGAAGTTAACAATCAATCTAGTCACTGTATCAATAATATTAGGGGCAGGTAGGTGGCTCAGTGGATAGAGTGACAGTATGAGTTATTATAATGAATAAAGCTACATAATAAACAAAGATAAGGAACTCATAATTATAATTATGTACTCCAGTTATTTTCCTATACCGATTTCCTCTTATAAGGAAGATGCCTTGAAAAAGGTGTCTACACTGGCTGCCTTTGTTTTCCTTCCCCACACTCTCTTCTAAATGTTCTGCAATCAAGCTTCTGATCTCATTATTCTATTGAAATTGGTTTCTCCAGAAAAACCACAGGTATCTTCATTGACAAATACAGTGGCCTTTTATACATCCTTCCTTCTTGATCTCTGCAATATCTAACATTACAGATTACCTTCTTTTCAGGGATACCTTCTCTTTTAAAGTCTTCTTACTTGTCTCACTGCTTCTCAGTCTCCTTTGCTGGATCTTCACCCAAGTCATGGATATGATATCTTCTAAGGCTCTGCCCTAGCCCTCTTCACTTTTCTCTCTATACTTTCTCACTTAGTGATTGCATCAGCTCCAAGGAATTAAATTATTATTCCTATTCCCATCTCCCTCAGGTTTCTATTATTGCATTGTCACCTGTGTATTGGCTAGTTCAACCTAAAGAGATCATAGGCATCTCAAATTTAAATATCAAAATCCAAACTCATTATCTTTCTGTCTTCCCCATCCCTCTTCTAAACTTTTCTTTATTTTTAAGGCATCACCATCACCTAAGATCAAAATGTTGGTGTTATCCTCAACTCCTTTCTCTTGTGCATATTATATGTCCAAATAGTTGCTGAAATTTTTTTCTCTATGTGAAGATAGGATTAACTCTCCCCTTGTCTATTTTTAGCTAATCAAATAAATCAATAACTTAAAGTACCCCTACTTACCATTAAGTACCAGAGTTCACAAGTCAGTTACTAGAGTAAGTTCACACCTCCAAAGGCCACTTTTACATCCCCCACCACCACCAGCAGGGCTAGATAAACTGAAAGACTACAATTGGTTTCTGTGAAGAAGGGAGAGTGACAGGAAGTGACATGGAAAAAGAAGTATAAAAGAAGAGACCAGCATGGTCTGGGGATTAGTCCTTTCCTGGCATTTGGAGTGAGTGGCTGAGATTCCTGCCTTGGCTTGGGAGGAGGCTGGACTGGTAGAACTCTGGCTGAAAACACCACCAGGACTTCTGGCTGAGGGTTACTGGGAAATCCACTTGGAGAAAGGGACTTGAGAAAGCCCCTCACTGGGCTGAGCCGGTCTTCACCAGAGAAGGGCTAGTAGGCTTATTAGGAATCTGTTTCTTTATCTACATTTTACACTTTCACTCTTTCTACCTTTTTGTAAATAAAAGCTGCTAAAAATCATCTTGACTTAAGCTACAATATTTTAAAATCTGGGACCACAATATTATTTTATGCCTCTCTTATTTAGAAAAAATCTAAATTTAAACTTTACATCTACTACACATCTCAGGCATGTCCCCTTCTCTCCACTGACACCACCACTGCCCTCACTCATGCCTTTATCACTTCTCATATGGACTACTGCAGTAAACTTCTTCGACCTCCTCTAGGCCTTTACTGGATTTCTTAGTGCCTGTTCTTCTAAGGCTACCTTTGATCTCTTTATATACCACCTTATATATGTATATGTTGTTTCCCCTATTAAGATGGAAGCCCTTTGAGGGCAGCAAATGATCTTGCTTTTTGGAGAGTGGTGATCCTTGGTTCTTGATATAGTGCTAGGCACATAAAAGTGCTTAATAAATGCTTACTGATTGACTGATTCTATTGGTGAGAAAGAAAGAAAACGTGGCATAAACCTGGCATGGACTTGTATTTTGGAAGACTGAATTAACATTCCATCTGATTTAGTTTAAAAGTTACATGATCAGTGGAGATCAATGACTAAAATGTTCATTTTCCTTATCTGTAAAATGGAGATGAGAATAGTTAAATATCTTCTTCATAGAATTATTGTAAAGAAAGCATTTTTCAAACTATATAATGCTTAGAATAGCATAAGTATACATAAGAATGAGTTATTACAATGAATATAAAGCTATATAATTATTCAACATCTTCACTGAATTATTAAGAATTAAAGTAATTTAAGAATAGTTCATACATGAAAAAAATTCAAAAATACTATCATTGTATTCCAAAGTTCAAACAAAATGCAATTATTTTGTAGAAGTTTAAAATTTTAAACAATGATGATCATAATAAAAAAGATTTAATTGAATCAAGCAACCAAAAAAAACCCAATTTTAATCTCTGACATTTTGAATAGCAAAATAAAGGCTCTCCCAAATTACCTCTTCTTTAGTTGTTCATCAGATAGTTGTAGCTCTTCTTTTAAATGCTGATACCTGTCCTCTCTCAGCAGCCTTGAGCCATCATATAAAGACAGTTCTCTATCATGGATTAACCTAATGGCATTAAGGAGGAAGAGGAAAGAATCAAATTCCTGCCTTATTAGCTACTGGGGCTAAGAACATTGTTGGATAATCTTAGATACTTCTGCTATAGCAACTGCTAACTGCTCTGCTGGCTTCCATGTTAGAGAGCCAGATCATAAAGACTGAGCGTTGTTGCCTGTAGTTCTTTAAATGGGACCAGAGAGCTTATTGCTAGTAGGAGGAGTATTTTGTTGCTGATGCACAGATCTTAACAGTGCTTTCATATATATAATCTCATTTGAGCCTCAGCACCTGGAAAGGGGGGGTATTCCACATAAAGAACACTTTCTTTCAGGTACTGGCCGGCCCTTAATTCTGCTCAGATACCATTAGGCCACAGACTACTTCAAAGCTCCTGTTACCTATTTTGGAGCTATTCCAAATATTCCCTAAGTCATTAAGACAACTGTTTACTGCAGTACATCATTATAGAGTTGGGATAAGGGGAAAAAACATCTGAGGGGTCACACATGGAAGTGGATCAGGATTTTCTATTGAAAGGCAGAGGTAGATGAAGGGTTTTTATAGGGGAAACGGGAGGTTTTCTTCTTATAACATGTCGATAATAGAGGAATGCTTCTGTATTATTGTCATTTCTGTCTTTTCTAATATTTAAGAAATGCAAATACATATTTAAAATGAATCAGATCGGCAATTTTCATACTGCCTATAAGTGTTTTGGCCTCTTGAACACTTTCAATAACTAGCATGAAAGGAAAGGTGTTCAGGCTAGTATAATATAATTTTCAAGATCCTCTCCCCAGTTGTAAAAATGAAACATGAAGGAAAAAGAGTAATTTTATTATCATTCTATTTGAACTACAGGAGATGAGGCTGTTTCCCAATGAAAACAACAAACTGAGATTTACTTTTCAAAACAATTGCAGACAAGGAAGTTAGGATTTTTTTTCTAAGGTGAAAATAAGAAAAAATACTTAATTTCACATAAACTTATCTTGGAATTTAAAAATAGGACTATTAGGCCATTACATAAAAAAATTTGACAATTATTTACCCTTTTTATTGGGGGGGGCAGACATGGGGTGTTATATTTTCAGTATTTCCAAAAAGCAAGAAAGATGGAGAATTGTTTGACCTGTGCCTCACGGAGCATCTGAAAATAATGAAATTGTGTCTCAGTGCAAGAAAATTCCAAGTATAATAAATTTGGGGCTTTATTTTCTTTGCAGTTTTAAGATACAGAACTTAATATAAAACCTGGGTTGGGGAAGAATAAGGCCTAGTTTTTTTTAACATAGTTAATTTGAGAATTTGTTTCTCCTGGATGAGCATATTTATTATAATTTGTTATATATTTATAAGAAATCATGTATATTGTATTATTGTTAATGTAAGGTATTATATTATGTAAAAGAAAAGATTAGGAGTTTCCTACAGCTCCATCCTTTTTCCTTGGGGGAAAAACTATTTACCTAAAGTCTGAGCTCAAAATCATTAATCTATACACCCAGATACAACCCCTCCATATAGTATATGTGCATGTATGAATATATGTGGATATATACATATACATATGTATATTATATAGTAAATACATATACCCATATATACATATATTTTATTTGTGTGTGTGTGTGTGTATGTATATATATATATATATATATATATACATAAAAATGAAAAAAAATTCCAGTAGTTGTCTTGTGCATAATTTTTTCCCAAAAGCAAAAAAGAGAGAATTCCAAACTAACTTCTTAAGTTTTATCTTTTGTAACTGAAACCAACCTTTGCAGTACAGCAAGTGTACCAGCATTGACACGATGAATGCCGTCCAAGAGAACAAGCTTTCCCTCTAAAGCAGCAGTAATAAGTGGAGAAGACCTCCAAGCAGTATCTCCATTGGGAAGGGTGTATCTCTGCTGCAGCAAATCACGGGCTGTCATATCCTAAATACAGTTCCAAGGCCCAACAAACAAAAACAAAGTAATGAGCATTTAATTGAGGAGAAGAGCATCATAAGTACTGTAAATTTTCCTGTTTTTCTTAGAGAAAGAGTCAACCCATGGGATGAAAAGTCATTTTTCTTATACTTAAGAAGCTAACCAAATGCATTTTTTAACTGTTACCTTCTGTCTTACAGTCAATACTAGTTATTGGTTCCAAGGCAGAAGAGCAGGGAGGGTTAGGCAATTGGGGTTAAGAGATTTATCCAGGGTCGCACAGCTAGGAAGGGTCCAAGGCCAGATTTGAACCTAGGACTTCCTGTTCAAATGCATTTTCTTGATTTTTTGACTAGCTATGTTTTTTATTTAGTTTTTAATACTATTCTTCAATGGTTCAATAAGATTGGAGCTTTTATTAGTCATTTTTTTTATCATTTCCCTCATTTTGCTAATTTATTTGATATGGGTGATGTATTTGGCAGTAATTTCCACATGGCAACTAAATTTAGCTAAATGTTAAATTCTGAAGGAACCAAAATGAGCCAATTCCTTTTTAAGGACTAAAGGTTTTACATATTGAGAGCATGCCCAGAGATTCTTATCAAATGCTATGCATCTTCCTGCAGTTGACGAGCTTTACAGAGAAGTCAGCAGTTATGAGGAAACCAAAGAGAATAGCCACCAGACAAGTTACAGGAATTGAAACACCATGGCATGGCATTTAAATGCAATTAGAAAACATGACACAAATATACACAATGTGCTAGCACTAAAATAATGCAACAGACCGAACGAAGCAAGCTAATAATAGCTCTGGCACATTTGCAGGCCTTTCATATCAAAGTCAATTGAGTCTGAGTGTGAAACCACGTATTAATTCTACCCCACAACTAAACAATGTACTGGTGTTTAGGCAATGGTTTCTTTTTTAGTCCCAAGTGTTAATTTATTCTAAATTTAAAATTATGTACTATGTATATCAAATACTAAGTAAAAATAGACCATTTCAACTGTATCATCAACCAAATGATACTTTGTAATAATGAACGAAAACATCCTTCTGTTGCAAAAGGTCAATGAAAGTCTTAACTCTGTTAAATATACTTGGGATCTACCACAGAAATTGTAGTAAATCACTTCAGTATTATGGAAATGTTTTAAAAAGGAATTACATTTATAGTTATGTGGAAATACAAGCCATTTAAAAAATGATGACATTCATATCCAACAAGCTAGTAGAGCCTCAGGGTGCTGTGGAAATACCAGATTGACCAAACCAAGCTAGCATTTTCTATAGCTTTGCGTATAAGTTAATTTTTAAGTTTTTTTTTTATTCTTTCCTTGAACTTTAAGTGTGCATAATGTTGGAGCTGCATCACCATTTTATTTTATTATTTTTTACTGTCTTAAAATTTTGTTTATTAAACATTAAGTTTACAAATTAATGTGCACAAATTAGCAGTATCAATGCAGTTGGAGAGTGCTGCGTCTTCTCCAAGCAGCACAGCGAGATCCCCCAATTGTATGGTGGAACTTGTGACCCTTTCCAAGACCTCTGCTCTTCCTGCCAGCTGAGGTAAGACCACGCATCTCTCTGTGTTTGTGCACTGGCTTGGTGATCCATTGAGTGTCGGGATTGCGTCTGATAGCTTTATGGAATGGGTCATTAAGAATAACCTCAAAGAATTTGTAGGTTGAATCTTCACCCACCCAGTAGGAGTTCAAGACTCTTAGAGCTCCACAGTGGCGGCCAGCACGCTCTTCTGCTACAGACTGAAGGCTCCTGGCAAACTTCAACTGATTGACACCATGATGCACAGGTTTCCCGTAGGTTGCCCCCTTGGGAACCGGGCGCTTTCGCCCCCCACGGCGCACTCAAATTCGGTAAATGACATAACCTTGCTTGGCCTTGAACCCAGCCGCCTGGCCTTGCCGGGTCTGGTGGGCCGCGGGGCGCGGTGCAGGGAAGACAGCTGGCGGTATTGCCAGCAGCGCACCCGCAGCAGGAAGCGCATCACGTCCGACTGCTTCTTCCTCCACAGCTCCTGGATATACTTGTAGGCCCCCATGCTGGAGCGTCCTTACCTGCCTGATGGCTGCCGCCGACCAGAAAGTGCATCACCATTTTATGAAGCCAATGATAATAAAAATTCTAAAACTTGTCTTCATAAGTAAATGTACTGAATGTATGACCCAATATTAGGGGATATGTACCCATTACTAAATAGTAAAGGAAACAAAGCCAGCATCAAACCCCCAAATCCAATTGTATGCCATTTTTGAATTCTACTTAATTCAACATTTATCAAACATCTACTATTTGTAAGATTTTTTGATTACCAGATGCTAAAACTCATATCTCAAGTTCACCCTAAAGGGTAAAACAAGGAAAAAAAAAAGAAAACTTATTTTTGGTATTAAGTACATACTATTTACCCCAGGGCCGTATCATATGATGCTATCCTACAAAGATGGGACATGCATTCAATATGAAAAATGTATCACTTTAGAAGTGACTATGCTCCAAGATAGGATTTTAAAAAGATATCTTAAAATATTTTAAAGTACATATAACATGTTTTTACACAAAAGGACTAGGATATTTTAAAAAATTATTAATAGAATTAATTTCCAGGTATACTAGTCCCTCTTTACCCTCCTCACACAATAGAAGACATCATCTAGCAAACAGATATACATATATCAGATATGTATATATAATGTCTTTTGTGTTTCTATTTCTCAGTTCATTCTCTAGAGATAACATTCATGATTTGTTCTTCAAATATTAAATCTGTAGCTGTATATAATGTTTTCTTGGTTCTACTCATTTCACTCTTTATTATCTCATGTAGTTCTCTCCAAGTTTAAAAAAATTAATCTGCTCATCATGTCTTATGAAGAAGTGGCATTCCATCACAATGTATTTTAGCCATTCCCCAACTAATGGGCATCCTTTTGATTTCCAATCGCCACCACAAACAGAGCTGTTATAAATAGTTTGGAGCACATAGGTTCCTCTCCTTTTCCCCTGAACTCCTTGGGAAACAAATGTGGCAATGGTACTGGTGGGTCTAAGGGTATTTCACAGTTTTATCACTCTCTGGGCTTAATTCCAAATTGCTCTCCAAAATGGTTGGATCATCTCACAGTTCCATCAACAATGTATTGGTGTCCCCACTTTTCTATGCCCCCTCGAACATTTGAATGGTATAAGATATTGGTCTATACCTAGTTTCTGCCAAACTACTTTCCAACTGTCCCAGTAATTTTTATCAAATGGCGATGTCTCAGCCCAAAATATGAATCTATACTGTTGTCAAATATATGATTGCTATAATATTTTACTACTATTTGTTGTTCCATTGCTGTAACTTTCTATTTCTTAGTCAGTGTCAGATAGTTCTAATAATTACTGTATTGTAATACAGTTTAAAATCCAGTACTGCTAGATTTCCTTCCTTTACATTTTTTCATTAATTCTTTTGATAGTCTCTATCTTTTTGTAATTATTTTTTCTAGTTCTGTGAGATAATTTTTGTCAACTTGATTGGGATAGCATTGAATAAATGCAATTTGTTGAGTGTGATTTTTAATTACACTTTTTTAAGCAAAATTTTTTAATACAAGTGGACTAGTAAACTTTTTTGCAATAACAAAAAAAAAACAATAAAAAGTAAGTTTCCATATATTGGGGAGTGACTGAATGTACTGTAGTATATGAATCTAATGGAATATTATTGTGTTATAAGAAATTATAAATATTAGGAATTAAGAAAACATGGGAAGAATTTTTTTTTAAATAAATAGTTGCTTTATAGAAAGGGCCGATTCCCAAACCGGCCAGATTGCCACACATGAGAAGCTTTCAGAACCACAAAGATGTAAAAACAAACGAACAAAAACCAAAACAAAACAAAATGGGGAAAAATCCACCACAAAATGAAACAAAACCAACCAAATATTAGAGTGTCCCAGATCTGATTCCCAGCTTCTCCGGGAAACCAAGGAGTCTTATTTTCTGAAGGTAGCCAGGCTGGAGGCGAGCCTAGACCAGCAAAAAGAGGACCAGAGACACTCCAGAGTGTCCTCTGAGCTGAAGTTGGAAACCCAGAAATTCAGTCCCGGGTTTCCCACCACTCTCAGAAAGGATTCACTGCTTTGGGATTGGGGATTGCTTAAAATTGTGTGGTAAAGGGGAAAGGTAATTGTGTGGTAAGGGTAAGGGGGAAATGGACACAAATCCTTGGAAAGAAATGTTTTCCCCTCTTCCCCACCCCAAAGAGGCAGGGGAAAGATTATAGATGAGAAAGGTTTGGGAGAGATGCTCCAGAGGCTGGAGAAAACTGGGGGGAGGGGCGGGTCTAGAGGTCTGGACACTGTCCTTGGAGTGGATATGCAAGCAGTCTGGGCGGAGGGGGTCACCGGAGAAGGGCAGCAAGGACAAGGCCTGAGTTGTATATTAAAGTAAGCAGAATCAAGACACAAATATACATAATACTGGTTACGATAATGCAAATAAAAAGCAATACTAATAGACTGACAAATTCCAATTAATCCTAATTAGTGATTTTGGTCTTGGTTTAGTTTTATTTAACTTTTTATTACATTATTCAAAGGCAGGAAGGTGGTGAAGTATTAGAAAATTACTATAGCATGGAGACAAAGAGATCAAAGAACCCTAGATTCAAAGCCATAAATGATTTTAAAGATCATTATCAATAGAACTTTGTTTTTTAATTGTATTGAGAATTTTGGGATATTTGTGCATTTTCTCTACTTCGGACATGATGAAGTAGGATTTCCCAGTATTTTAGACATATTATTTTTCTTCATTAGCCCAAGATAAATGTACTTTTGGTGAAAGAAATTGCTTTAAATCTAGAGATAAAGAATGTTTGAATATATATTTTAAAAAGAGAAAATTACTCAATCAGAGATCTTTGTTTTTCTTTTTAAATGATTTAAACTCCTCATCATCATCCCATTGAGTACTTAATCCATTGTGGTACTCTGCAAAGATGGTTTTAAAAGACAAAGTATACTCTGTAGCATTAAAAAAAACCCAACAACAATAACCCTTATCTTCTGTCTTAGTACTGATACTAAGTCTCAGTTCTAAGGCAGAAGAACAATAAGGGCTAGGCAATGAGGGTTAGGTGACTTACCTAGGGTCCTACAGATTAGAGGTATCTAAGGCCAAATTTGAACCCATGACATCCTAACTCTAGACCTGGCATTTATCCATTCAGCCCCCTAGTTACTCCATCCCCTGAAATAACTTTATTCTGAATTATTTTGTATTTTATTATTTTTTAAACCCTTAATTTCCATCTTAGAATCAATACTATGTATTGGTTCTAAGGGAGAAGAGTGGTAAGGGCTAGGCAATGGGGGTTGAGTGACTTGCCCAGGGTCACACAGCTAGAAGTGTCCGAGGCCAGATTTGAACCTAGAACTGGCTCTCAATCCACTGAACCACCCAGATGCCCCCTCATTTTATTCTTATCTTATCATTATCTTATGATGCTTATTAGTTACTCAGATATATAGATTCTCAATAAATATTTATTGATAACTACCCTGGTAATGAATAGTGGAATCCATGTCTCCTAACTCCCTAATTAGTGCTCTGTTCATTATCTTCACTAAAGTGATGATCATTCATCAACTAATAAACTAATGCCCCCAAACAAGGAGAGATTGGCACACTTCAATGTTACTGATATAAACTGCAACTATAGATTACTGTTTCATTGTCTTTTCACACACATGTATATAGATAAGTATACACATAGAATTATTTAAATAAATCTCAATTTAATTTAATTACATAGATTCTCTGCTCACTGTGGTGATGGAGGAGTTAAGCATATTTTATTACATTAAAGTAAAATACACCAGGGGGAAAAATTGTTTCCCAAGATAAATGCCACTAGTTGTTACAGTTAAAAGCCTAGGTTATTAGCCAACATGAAAGCTAAGCTTTTTTTGTAGTACAAAAAAATACTGTCATATTTTTCACAAACCAGATTTAAGTTGCTATTTATGTGAAACAGGTACAAAATCACATTATGCTATTAAGGAGCTCAGAAACAACAAAAATAATTGATGTTTCACAGAGTAAACAACTGAACTTCATTAACTCTATTAACAAATCTACTAATCAAATTATGAACTTTGCTTGATAACAGAGATTTTAAGTAAAACATTAACCTTTCAAATATAATTAATGATATTCTTGAATACTCATATATACAGAATGCCTCATTCTATATAGTACTTTGAAAATTCTTTAATATAAGCTTATTTTAACATATACAACATCTTAAAAATGATGCAGTCCTTTTCTTTCAATAACGGTGCTATAAATTTTTTAACATTTTAAATTTGATTTTTGAAATGTTAAATATGGTTATGTACATGATTATGTGTAATCTGCATAAGTCTATATGTAGCTACATACATAACTGTATGTTCTCTTATTTTCTTCCTGCCTATCCATACCACTCTGTAAAGCAAAGATGAATACTTCCATTTTTGTATACATTTCCTTGTCCCTGGATTGTTAAGTCTTTGAACCTCAGAAAGTAAAAATAGCACCAATGATGTCACAGAGCCTGAACCATTTCCTCTTTCTGCATTTCCTTAAAAGTCTTAAAATAACAGGACGTGAAATCTAGTTCCTTCAGGGTTACCACCATTGTCTGACCTATAGCCTCACCTTCAGCTCCCTGGAAAACATCCTTAATTCCTCTTAAAACTTTAACTTTCCAGAATTTGGATCTCTAATTTACCAAAGGAAAACCCCCACATAAAATGAAAATTTAATTTTTAAGAGAAGAAAACATAGCAGTGTTGTGGACAATTCTGTAACTAGGAAACATATCAGAAAATAAACATATGGACTGAGGATTAATTCAATTTTGCAACATTAACTGAATTTTTCTTAGATATTCAAACAACTAATCAGATGGAATGAGTTAAATAACCACACAATGTAGTTTAGTTGTTGTATACTCAAAGAAAAAGAAATAAAACTAGTTGACTAAATAAAATGCCTTTCAAAGAGGAAATTTCAATAAAAAATGTAACCTTTTAAAATAAACATGAAATTTGAGTGAATATAAAAACTGAGATAGGTTTTCATTTTATGATACAGAAAATAATTTGTATCAGATAGGATTAGAAAGGAAATAATTGGAATGCTATAAGATTCTGAGGGAGGCTACTTTAAATAAGCTCAACCAAATCCAGTGGATAAATATCCTATCAAACATAAAGTTGGGGAAATTTTGATAGAAAATGTTGAGGCTCACTTACTATTATCGCTAGTAATATTTCCTCACAGATTATCCATAAACAATGCAATAAAGGATTAATTATGTTCCTACTTGTTAGAGGCAGAATGTTGTGTAAACAGAAAATATTAGCAATTTCTAGGTATTCTGAATAGAACTCCACAATTATTTACAATCCTAAGTATGCTCAATGAATAGAACATACAGCAGTTTTCCAACATTCTTCAGTATCACTTATGTTTGATCTCAAACAAAAAAGCTCCTCATTTTATATATTGTAGAAGTATTTTTAAACTCTATTTTATGCTTCAGCTTTTTTAAATGGACTGTTTTAAAGTTCAAATGAGTAGAAAACAGAAAACATGCTAAGAAACTGTGGGGAGATATATTCCACTCTTGAAAGTTGGGAAAGTGGATTATACAAACTAGACTGGCACCTTGGATGGCAACCATAAGTAAATTTTAAGAAGAGATTAAGAACAGAGGAGCTAGGATGGGTTCACTAAAAAGCAACTTATGTCAAAGTAGCTTTATTTTCATTAAAATTTTTTTTATTTAAAGATATTTTGTTTTCCCAGTTACATGTAATAACAATGTCAACATGTTTTATGATATTATAAGACCTAATTTGTCTCCCTCCCTCTCAGAGAGGGTAAGCAATTTGATCTGAATTATACATATATTATCATATAAAACATACTTTCATATTGGTCACAGTTGTAAGAGAATATTCACATAAAACCCAAACACCAAGATAAAACCATAAATAAACTAATGTTAAGATAGTGTGGTTTGATCACCATCTGACTCCAACAATTCTTTCTCTGGAGGTGGATAACATTCTTTGTCATAAGTTCCTTAAACTTCCCAGATCATTGTATTGTTGAGAATAGCCAAGTCTTTCAGTTGATCATCATACAATATTGCTGGAATAATGTTCTCCTGGTTCTGTTCATTTCACTCTGCACCAGTTCATGCTGTTCTTTACAGCTTTTTGTGAAATTGCACTCATTATTTCTTATACCACAATAGTATTCCATTATCAACATAAATCACAATTTGTTTATCCATTCCCCAATTGATGGACAACCTCTCAATTTCCAATTCTTTGCTACCCCAAAAAGAACTGCTATAAATATTTTTGTATATGTAGGTCCTTTCCCCTTTCTTGTGACATTTTTTTAGGGTGTATTGATCCAGTAGTGCGAATACCAGATCAAGGTACGCACAGTTTTATAACCCTTTCAACATATTTCCAAATTGTCCTCCAGAATGGTTGGATTAGTTTATAACTCCACCAACAACAATGCATTAGTGTCCCAATTTTGCCACATGTCCTCCAACATTTATCATTTTCCTTTATTGTATGTAATATTGACCAATTTGAAACATTTAAGGTGGTACCTCAGAATTGTTTTAATTTATATTTATCTCATCAAAAATGATTTAGGACATTTTTATATGATTATTGATAGCTTTGATTCCTTCATCTGAAAATTGCTTGTTCATATCCTTTGACCATTTGTCAACTGGGGAATGGCTTGTATTCTTATAAATTTGACTTAGTTCTCTATAAATTTGAGCAATTATATTTTTATCAGAGAAATTTGTTACAAAATTAGCCTGTTTGTTGTTTCCTTTCTAATCTTGGGTTTTTTTATACAAATGCTTTTTAATTAAACATAATCAAAATTTCCCATTTTGCTTCTTATAATGCTCTCTATCCCTTGTTTGGTCATAAATTTCTCCCTTCTCCATAGATCTGACAGGTAAATTTGTTCTGCTAATTTACCATTTTGGTAATAGTTAAGTAAGAGAAGATTTGGGGACAGAGGTTTTTCCATAGATTGTAGCACATCACATAAGTAGGAGCCACCCATAAATATGTAAGGCCCAGAACACACTTATATTTTCAGTTCTCTTTCTCCTCCAGCATATGCTACTTAATAAAAAATATTCCTAATCAATTATCTTTTCACAGCCTTCTCTCTTTAAGTTCCTCCAAATTTTTTAAAAGGATGCTTACTAAAAACTAACTAATGTTGGTTCAACTGCTTTATAGATATCTCTATATGTCCTGAAGGCATTTCAAAATAAAAATGTCCACAATACATCACTTTCCCAAATCTTTCTTTTCAATTTCCCTGTTATTGCTGGGGGCATCTCTATCTAAATCTACAAACTCAGCTACCTTGGATTGCTTGTGCACTCACATTCACTCAACATATCTGATTGTTTACCAAATCTTATAATTCCTACCTTCAAATCCTCCCTTCTGGAGAAGGCCTTTCTCAGTGTTCCCCCTACCCCACAATTACTCAAAGATTATCTTCCCTTATATTTGTAGCTATTTTTATATTTTCCCCATTAGAATATAAACACCTTGAGGAAAGAGATCATATTTTTGCCTTTCTTTGAATCCCAGCATTTAGCACAGTGCCTAGCAAATAACAGGCATTTAATAAATATTTTTTGACTGTCAGCATCTCTTCCTTACATTTCTTTCTCTCCAACTCACACATCTACAACCCTCATTCAGGCTCTTTATCACATCTCTCCTACACTATTTCAATAGTCTTCCAACTGCCAAGGCTCTCCATACTCTAATCAATCATTTATTCAGCTGTTAAAGTAATTTTCCTAAAGCACTACTCTGATCATGTCACTTCCTCCCCATTCTATAAACTAATCTTCCTATGACCTCCCTTAGCTTCAAGCCTTTGGTATAGTTCTCTCTCATGCTTAGAAGGTTTTACTTCTCTCACCTATACTTCCTGGATTTCCATAAGACTCATCTTGAGCCTCACCTTCTGTAGCAGACCTTTCCCAGCCTCCCCAGTTACTAGGACCTTCCTTTCTGAGATTATCTTTCGTCTACTCTAAATAGATCTTGTAAATACCGGGTTATTTTTAGGCTATATTTTTCAATGGAAAGTAAGGTTCCTGAGGACTAGATTTTTCTCTGTATTGCCAGTACTCAGTCATTGACTGATTAACATAACCAAATCAGGAAGAGCCATGTCCACATTCTGGGGGGCAGTAGATGTGGGTTAGAGGCTCTATGACATTTAATAAGGCACATCTCTGAGTCTGTTTCCTTAGAAAAGTAACAATGATAGATTCAAGCCTAAAGGGGCATTACAGTTCATGTAGTCTAAGGGCCTCCTTTTAAAAATCAGAAAAGTGAGAATGAAAGAGGTCACTTTTCCAAGGTCATATCACTACCAAGTTATAAAGGAGGGCTTCAATTACAGCTTTCTAACTAAAATCCAGCACTCTACTGTATAACATGTGGCTTGGGTAGAATATAAGACTCCATTTGGCTCAGATGTGCTGATTTTACAATATATCTGGGAATCAGAATTCTATATTCTATATATCCCAAAAAAAGTAGCATTAAGAATTTATTTCCCATTCTCAAAATTCTATAAGTTCAAAATAGCATAGAATTAGTTGTCTATTACCAAGAGTACTCATGTGCTGATCACTATAACTGATGACCTTCTCTGAAAAAAGTACCAATTCCATGATTAAACCAGTCATTACTTAGGCCCTAAAATATTCCTATACATAGTTTCTTCTGAAATAATTATTTAACTATAGTCTTACAAATGTGGTTAATTTGTTATTTCCCCAAATTATGATGCTGAAATCCAAATCTCTATGGAGATGAAAAATAAACACGTGTCCAGCATGCCTCCAGGGGTGGGTAAGCAGTTTTTCTTATGATCTCATGGCAAATCCACAGAAACTAAGCACTCTTATGAGAGTAAATGTAGTTAATCACTATAGTCCCCAATTCATATAGGGGACTCGAAGAGAATTGATCCTATCTATCTCTTTTCCCTCTTCTGAACCTCTTGAAAACTCATTTTTTGTCAAGTCATAATGGTCAACTTCAGGGACTGGAATGTTCATCAGTTATCATTTGTTTTACACATTCAGATTGGAGGGGAAGGGAAAAAGAAGAGAACAAACCTTTATTAAGCACTTTCTATTAGCAAGTATTGTGCTAAATGCTTTACAGATAGTATCTCGTTTGATCCTCACAACACAAGATAACAAATGGATTCTCAGTTATTAAGTGTTTCTGGAAGAGGAATAGAAAAACAGAAGTCACAAAAGAAAAACAGACCAAAAAGCCCAGTTGTATGCTCATAGAATTTAGAGATCCAAGGAAACCATGAAAAAGATGTAATCTAGTTCCTTCTCTTTACTTGATGAAGACATGAAACACTGAGATAGGAAATGACTGGTCAAAAGTCACAAAAACTTTTATTTTTAAAGAGCAATGTTAAATTCCTAGAGTTTTCTCATTATGCTAAGAGAAACTATAAAAACAGTGAGAAATAGGAGAAAACATGGTTTTATGGCCAGCCTCACTGATTAAAATAGGAAATATTATTTTTTGTTTCTCTGTAAGTTGGAGAACATAATTCAGCAATGCTTAATATACTTACTATAGATGGACATTACCATCCCAAGCAAAAGAGAGGTACACATGAAAGAAAGTTTTGAAAATTAAGAAGAGAACGCACTTTCAGTTGGGTGAATAAGGAAAAACATCACAGAAAAGGCAATAGGTAAACTAGTCACTGAAAGACAATAATTTCAACACATAGATGTAGATGGCCAACTTAGTAGAAAGTGAGACAGGTTAGTAGTCACTGGATCACAAAATATCAGAAGAAAAGACCTCAGAGAAAATACTTGACTAGGTACCCCTCTACAACAAATCTGATATGACCTTTAAGCCTCTGCTTTTAGATTTAGAATGAAGGAAAATCCAATACCTCTAAGGGCCTCATTAACACTTTTGAATTGCTCTCCTTATTAGGAACTTGATCTTTTCATGGAGCCTAAATCTGGAAATAATACAATTTGACTAGAACACAAAGGGAAATAGAGTGAACTGTGGATGAAAATAAAAGCTGGAGTCAGGCTTTCACATTAGAAAGACTTTTTTTTTCTTTTTTCCAGCTGGTATAAAGAATAAAATGAGGCCAGAAGCAAATAACAGAGAAACTAGTTGGGTGCCTATTTTGAGAGCTTAGGTGAACAGTAATGAGGACCTGAATTAGTGTAGGCATAGTATAAAATGGACAGGAGGGGATAGATACAAAAATACATTGCCAAATTAATGATATTAATAGGCAATTGCTTGAACATGAGAGATAGGAAAGAAGGAAGAATGAAGAATGACTTCAATATTTGGAGTCTGGGTGATCAAGAAGATAGTAGCACTATCAATAAAAAAACAAACAAACAAACAAAAACAAATTAAGAAGACCAGGTTTAGAGGAGAGGGTAAGATGACAAATTTGGCTGAGGTGATGTTTAGTTTGAGATGCCATAAGGGCAAATGTGGGACTGGGACAGTCTGCATTGAAGACTGAATAAATATTTGAGATATATACTTATTCTAAATACTTGGAATATATATTTATTCAATAAGTGAACAAATATTTAGAATCTTCCAAATTAAACATCTTTAAAAAAGTAATTAGTTTTCTGAGATTTTTTATTTTAAAATCATCTGTTCAGATTAAGTCTTCATGGCCATATATAGTTCCTTCATTAGTTAATGGACCTGAGTAAGTTTCTAATAATTCATAAGTAAATATGCCTAGTGCAATAATACTTATATTTTATCAAGCTGACCAAGTACTTTCCTTACAAGGACAGAAGGTAAGTACAATCTACCTTTCAGGACTTTCCTGACTTCTGATTCCATTGGTGTTGGGAGACCTGAACAAAAGTATCTATTATTCAATTTATTAACTTGCAGATTTGTCTGGGGGCACTAAGGGTTTAAATGTCTTGCCTGGTGACACCCACAGCCTATATCTGTCAGAGGCAGGACTTGGACTCAGCTTTCCAAATCCAATGCTAGCTAGCTAACTGCTAGAACACACTGCCTCTCATAAGTATTATTTCCATCAAACAAATGAGGTAACTGTGGCCCAGAAGAAGCTGTAAGGGATATGTTAGCAGTCACAAATCTGGTAAATGACAACAAAATAAGAATTCAAACTGACTTCACTTCCAATGCTTTCAAACATTTCCTTCACTGTCTTTTCTGAGCCTGCTTTCCTTAAAAGTAGGAGGGGAAAATCTTTTTATCAAGCTGGATGGAAAAACTAAAGAAAGCAAATCACAATGATTAATATAAAGAAATCTACTATTACCAAAGTGCCCAGTATTTAATTACAAAGTGTCCCTTATGATTGGTGTTATTCTGTGGAAAGTTACTGCCTGCCATCCTTCCTTTCTATAGTTCATTTAAATCTAAGTTTGTAGGCACTAGTCGTGATAGTACAAAAAATATCTTTCTTGTAGAAATTTTTTATTTGACAATATTTTTTGTCCTTTTATTGTTTGGGTGGGAGTGGGCTGGAATTTAATTGTAATGCTTATTTTTATACATGTGCCCAATGGTTTCCTATTATCCTTTTAGAAATCTAATAAATAAATGCCTCATGATAATTAAATTTGTTGAGACGATACAAAAAGATATTATTTACCACCCAAAAAGGTCTTCACTCAAGTAGAATGTAAAACTGACTATCTTTCTTAGGCAAAGTTATGATTCAGGATATGAGCTGAAGAATTTAAATATTGAATTAACAGGTTGATTTTAAAGAACAAAGCTCACCTATCATTAACTCAAGCTGAATTTTCACAGGCCTATCTTTTTCAAAAGAGACCTGTATAATCTACAGAGTAGATTTATAGTTCATAATATGATTTTAAAATATTAATGCAAAAATTAATTACCAAGCTTAAATGAGCTTTAAGGGAAGTAGCCTTTAAAATCTTCAGATAGCCCAAAAGTACCTTAGCTGAGGTTTGATCATCAACAGCAATGTAGAAATACATGAAAGAGTTGGCCACAGCCATGGATGGCTAGCAGGGCTGGAGGAAGTAGCAGAAGTGTTTGGTATGTGTTCAAAAAGCTCAGACTTGGGCTTTAGAAAAATTACTTTGGAATTGAGTAGAGGATGGATTAGAGAAGGGAGAGACTATAAACTGTGAAGATTAAATTTAACTCTCCCCTGATTGTGAAAATGAAATTAATTAACTCTCCTTTGAATGTGAAAATTAAATTAACCCACCTGCCCATTTTTAGATTTAATCACCAAAAGTGTAAATACCCTACATAAAAGTTGAGTGGGGAGATCTGCCCATTTTTAGATTTATTCACCAAGGTGTAAACATCTCATTTACACTTGAGTGGGGGAGGTCTGTGACCCATGTGTGCAATAGTGGGTGATGAATCAATCAACTGACTGCCTCCTGGGTAATCCTAAAGAAAAGCTTCAACTGTGATTGGTAGACATAAAATTAGGGGAAGGCACAGGAAGTGATGCAAAAATCTTTAAAAGGGACTTACAACTTCCTGAATGCAGTTCTACTTGGGAGTTTTTACTTGGAGTTCTGATTTTGAGTTGAGACTGAAGAAGAATCTGCTGACTGGACCTGAGAACCCTGTTCCTGGTAAGGGTGATCTTAATTCTCTTCATTTTGGACTGGCACATGGTGAGTGGAAGGCTTATTCCTTTCCTGGATATTTTCTGAAGAAACTGGATCAAACTGATTTGGGAGCACTTAATCTTCTCTGGTTTTTCAGGTTCTTTACAATCTGGCTGTCTACATTTCCAAGATTACTCCTTATACATTCATGTCCCAACCAAACTAGCTGGCTTCCTATTTCCTACATAAGACATTCCCTCTATCCGCCTCTGATTTTACAGAAACGATCTCCTATTTTAGTACCTCCTTAACTTCCCTTCAAAGAATTCCTAGTTTCCTTCAAAAAGTATCTTGATCTCTATAGTTGCTTGTACCCCTTTCCCCTGGGAAATTATGTTGCATCTAGTTGGTATATATTTCATATTTCATTTTCTGGGTACATGTTATTTTCCCCAATAGAACATAATGATTTTTTTTGTAATTATATCCCAGTCACAGTAAATAAGTTTCAAAATTCTTCTTGATACACTCAATATTTGTTACTTCATGCTATATAATCAAATGAAATACATGTCCCACACAAATTGTTATGTTTTCACTTTAATATGTAACCCCAAGAAGCTCCATCATTCATTTAATAAAGGACACAATAATGTTCATGTAGCACAGTGCTTTAATTTCACCAAAATATCCTTTAAATCCAAAAGTATAATCTTTAATTCATTAGTCCTAGAGGGCAAGGCAAAAAATTCCTCTCAAAGTCTCTATTCAAAAAGGACTCAGAGAACAGCCACATTTTCATTTCCCACCAGCTATACTGCTTAGAACAGACTCAATCTGGCCATTGTACCAAGGGCCCTCTTCTCCAGCCCTCTCTCTGTTTTCAGTTTTCCTTTGTGTGTTTTCTTCCCCCATTGAGTCTTAAGCTCCTTGAAAGTAGGGATTGGTTTTCTTACCTGCATACCCGTCACAGTCTGGCACATAAAAGCTTCAGTGTGTTAGGCTGTTTTTGCCTCCATTTATATTTGGCCCATTATACTGTTTAGGGATGTCTTTTCTTCAGTAAATTTTTTCTAAGCTCTTGATTCTTCTTCTTCTTTTTTTATAAAACCTTTACCTTCTGTCTTGGAACCAATATTGTGTATTGGTTCGAAGGCTGAAGAGTGGTAAGGGCCAGCAATGGGAGTTAAGTGACTTGCCCAGGGTCACATAGCTAGGAAGTATCTCAGGCCAGATTTGAACCTAGGACTTCACATTTTTAGGCCTGGCTCTCAATCCTCTGAGCCTCCTACATATCCCTCTTGTTGACTCTTTCTATCAATTCTGTTATTATTATTTTAAAACTTCTTTTCAAGTTCTTCTAGGAGTTTATTTGGGACCTGATACCCTTTCTCAATTTTTTGTTATTTCCTTTTTGCCACTGTTGTCCTCTTCTGAATTTGTTTTTTGCTCTTCCCTGTCACTAAAGTAACTTCCCAAAGTTAGGTTCTTTTCCTTTGCTTTGTGCTCATTTTTCTAGTACCCCCCCCCCCATCCAGTAAAGGATAATTTAGTGTTGTGACCTAAACTATGTTAATTATTTGGTCACCAGAGAAAATACCAAATAATAAAATACCCAAGTCAGCTGGAAATTAATGGTGATTTAATTGATATAGTGGAAAGAGATTAAGAAGAAAGAAGAAGGAAAGGAGGAAAGGGAGTAGGATTTTCTCCCTTTGGCTACCGCCAGAAGGAAGACCAGAGGTTCTAGAAAGTAAGGAGGAAGGAATCAGCTTGAATTCCAAAAAGGGCTCAGCAAAAATGCCTGAACCTGAATCAGCTCAAGGGCAAACTCACCGCCAAACCCAGCCAAATAGCTGCCAGCATGCCAAGATGTCGGAACGCTTAGCACGCTGCCAGCCAGAGTTGTCTCTCCAGGGAAAGAGAGAGAAGGGAGGAAGTGACGTGCCTTATATAGACTGTTTTACGTCACTTTCCTGTATCTCATTTGTACCAATGATAGCTTAGCTTGACTTAGGACAACCCAACGGTCTGTCAGATGTTGCTGCACATGTCTGTTGAAGGCCGTCTCCTCAGATAATTAAATCTTTGAGTATTGTGCAGACATTCCTGATCTTGTTAAACTAAGTAGGGTGGAGAAATGTAGAGTTCCCAAGACTTGATTCTGTTAAAACAAATATCTCCATTGTATACTAATCAGGAAATAGCTAAATCAGATCTTCTAAAGTACGGTCTGAATAGGGTGCAGCAGTTTTAAAATTCACCTCCCCCTACCCCACTTTGTCTAACTGCTGAAGTTTCGCTCTACTCCCAGGATAGAAGGAGCACTGTTCCAAGCTTACAATGTAGCCTTCTCCTGTTCGTGAGGTAGGTAGGCCCAATTGTCTTGGGTTCCCCAGTGTGCACTTCAATGGGGTGGCCTGGTGGCTTCCTGTGAGGAGGTTTGCAGCTATACTATTCAACTGGATTCTATGTCTCCTTTTATCTGAGTTGGAGTGGAGATGGCCCCCCTGCTCTGCTTGGAAGTACAGTGCTCTGGTCCTTTGCTCTGTTGCTTCAGCTATACCAGGAAGTATGGCTTACACTGTGCTGATTCCCATTCTGCCAGTTTCTTGTCTCCATGGTAGTAGCTTAATGAATATTTGACTGAATGATAACTAAACTTTAAAGCCCTAAACTATGTTAACTTTCAAGTATTAAACAATCTGAAAATATATTCAAAAACTGCAGTCAGGGCTTCCAGGTAAACATGGCAGCAGTCTAGAAGCAAGACTCATACTCTCCTCAGCACCCACAGATATATACTACCTCAAAAGACCAAAAAAAACCAAATTCATATGAACAAAGGCACTCTATACAGTAGGGCGCAGCATCGAAGGTACGTGGGATTTGGACATTTCCACACTATAAGGGGGTGAAAAAGCTCCCATCAAAACCGTGGGCCTCCCCCACCATACCTACAAAGCCAGAGTCAGAGCCAGCGCATGCCAGAACCAGTGAGCGAGGGGCACCTCTAGAGGAAGGGGCACCTCTAGGTCCTTGGGAGCTGATTGAGACCACCAAAGACCTACCCTGAGAGAAGCTACACCTGAAACCCCAACAGGCTGAAGAGCTCAGACCATGGGCACTCGTGGGAAAATAGCACAGAGAAGGGCAGCAAGCAGCAGAAGTTGCGGATATTTGAGAGCTGGCCTCAGGCAAAATCCTTGCTCCTTAGCTCCATATACAGAGAGCCTGCCTATCTCAATCAGATTTCTGACTAAAAAGGGAAGAATAAACATCCACAGTAATGGCAAATTGTGCCCAGGAGCAACAGCCTCCCTTCAAGAAAAACAGGGAGGGGTTGATCCTGGAAAATTTACAGGCTACAAAGGAAATACAGGAAGAAATTCAAATAAACCCAAAACCTTCCCACCCACCCCCGAAATTGTCCACAAAAGTCTTGAAGAATTTAAATTGGAGCTTATAAAAAAAATGGAAGCCTTCTGGCAAGAAAAGTGGGGAATAATTCAAAGAGAAAATAACAGTTTAAATGAAAAGAATTCCCAATTTGAGAAACAGCTGGAAGCCACAAAAAGCAGGATAGACCAAACCGAAAAGGAAAATCAAAAGATTACAGAAGAAAATCAGTCCTTAAAGACCAGAATTAGGCAACTGAAAGACAATGATCTTGCAACAGCAAGAATTAATAAAGCAAAGTCAAAAGACTAACAAAATAGAAGAAAACAAAAAAAAAAATCACACTGACAAGATGACAGATCAATAAAACAGATCACAATGAGACAATTTGAGAATCATTGGTCTACCTGAAAATCCATAAATAAACAGAAATCTTGACATCATACTACCAGAAATCATCCAAGAAAACTGACCTGATATTCTTGAATAAGGGGGGGAAAATGGACATTGAAAGACTTCATAGAATACCCTCTACACTAAATCCTCAAAAGACAACTCCCAGGAATGTAATTGCCAAATTCAAGAGCTTTCAAGCTAAGAAGAAATTTCTACAGGAAGCCAAAAAAAGACAATTCAGATACCAAGGAGCTTCAATCAGGATCACACAAGACCTGGCAACGTCCACACTAAAAGACCACAAGGCCTGGAACATGATATTCAGATAGGCAAGAGAATTGGGTCTTCAACCAAGGATCACCTATCCATCAAAACAGACTATATTTCCAGGGGAAAGTATGGACATTCAACAAAATAGAAGATTTCCAAGCATTTGTAAAGAAAAGACCAGAACTAGGTGAAAAGTTTGATATCCAAACACAAAGATCAAGAGAAACATGAAAAGGTAAATAAGAAAGAGGGAGAAAAGGGGAAAATGTTTTTTTTTTTTAATTTAAACTCTATTCTTTAAGGGCTACAATAAGATCAAATTATATGTATTAACATATGGGGAAAATATTATTTGTAACTCTCAAAAATGATATTCACTATTCTAGTAATTAGAAGAATCATTTACAGGAAGAGATTGGGGTAATAAGTGCTAAAAGATGATATACAAAAAAAGAAAAAGGGAGGGGGTAATCGAAGATGGCACCAAGAGATACATGAAGAAATAAAATAATTAGGATAATCTTTATCACACAAAGATACATATGGGAAGGGGAGGGGACAAATACTCTTATAAGAAGTAGAGGAAGAGAGTGGTAATAGGTAATACTTAAACCTTACTCTCAGTAAAATCAATTCTGAGAGGGAAGAGCATCTAGATCCATTGGGGTCTTGAATTCTATCTTATCCTACAGGGAAAGTGAGGAGGGAAAACTAAGGGGGGAGGTAGGAGGGAGTACAAAAAGGAAGGGAAAGAGAGGGGTGAGGGAACTTAACAGACCTTAAAAAAACAAGAAGGTAACAAAAAAGGGAGGGGCCAGAAATGGAAGCATATCAAGGGAGGGGATTAGGAGGGTTGATTAGAACAAAACCATTGGTTTAAAAGGAAAGAAGAAAGAAGAAAAGAGGAAAGGACAGAACTAGGAGAAGATATCAAAATACTGGGAAATACACAAGTGACAATCATAAGTTTGAATATGAATGGAATGAACTCACCCATAAAACAAAAACAAATAGGAGAATGGATTAGAATCCAAAATCCTACCATATGTTGTCAACAACAAACACATCTGAGGCAGGTAGATACTAACAAGGTTCGAATCAAAGGTTGGAGCAAAACCTATTGGGCCTCAACTGACAGAAAGAAGGCAGGAGTTGCAATCATGATATCTGACAAAGCCAAAGTAAAAACAGATCTGATTAAAAAGGATAGGGAAGGTAAATACATCCTGATAAAAGGGAGTATAGACAATGGGGAAATATCAGTAATGTGAACCTTAAAAATTCCCAGACCCTACTTCATAAGATTGGATTAAGACCATTCCCCATTTGGGCAGTGAACTCTACTTAGATCAGAAATGTGAGACCTCTACTCCACCTGTACTTAAGCCTGCTTTAGGGGAGAAAACTCCTTGCTGAACAATGAAAAGTACTTAAACCCATACTTAAGCCATGCCTATTTTTAGAACTAATACAAAGGGGTGCTAAGTACCTCTAAAGGTCAAACAACTTGTGAATTTACAAGGAACAAAGAGCTAAGAAACTTACTCAGAGCTTTCCTGGTGTGAATTACTCAAAAGTTCATACCTTCTTAGGTGTGAACTAAGAATGGTCTGTCCTTTGAAAAATGTCTACTGTGATTGGTAGATGTAAGAATTTAGGGGAGCTGACAAAGGAGAAAATGCCCTTTAAAAGGAGACGAAAAGCTCTCTCTAAGAACAGTCAGCGGGGAAAGGCTCCCTTGAAGGGTCTCTCTCGGGACTCTCTCGGGGACATTCGAATTCACATTTAGATTCAGATTGAGGATTGAGCTGGTGAAGGCAGCTGAGATGATGCTGGCCTGGTGTCACTAGAATTCTTGCTTGGACAGATCTTGTGGTCAGTGATTAAGGACTGACTGATCTCTCTCTTAAGACTCAGGTCTAGGCCATGTTGGCTTAAGGCCCTTCGTACTTATTCCTTTCTTACTCTTTCTCTCTTTCTTTAATTCCTCATTTATTAATTAATTAAAATCTCTATAAAACCCAGTTGACTTGGGTATATTTCATAATTGGGAATATTTCCCTGGCGACCACCTTATATATTGATTTAAAAACAAGACACTGTAGTGAAAACATATTTTCTCCGGTCACAATTTACTCATCCACTCTTTTAGAGGCCACAATTTAAGTCTTCCACTATTTTACTCACCACAGTTTACAACCTCAACCATTTTAATTCCTACCGTTTATGGCATATACTATTTTAAATATAACAGTAATCAACACGTATGCAGTGAATGGTATAGCATGGAAATTTCTAAAGGAGAAACTAGTGGAATTGAAGAAGAAAACAGATAGTAAAACTATACTAGTGGGAGACCTGAACCTACCATTATCAAATTTAGATAAATCAAATAAAAAAATAAATACTAAGAAAGAGGTAAAAGATGTGAATGAAATCTTAGAAAAATTAGAGTTAATAGATATATGGAGAAAAATAAATAGGGACAAAAAGGAATACACCTTCTTTTCAGCAGCACATGGTATATTTACAAAGATTGACCATATACTAGGTCATAAAAAAATGGCAAAAAAAATGCAGAAAAGCAGAAATAATAAATGCAACTTTTTCAGATCAGAAAGCAATAAAAATAATGATCAGTAAGGGTACATGGAGAACCAAATCAAAAATTAACTGGAAATATGATTATTCAAAATCAGCTAGTTAGAGAACAAATCACAGAAACAATTAATAATTTCATTGAAGAAAATGACAATGATGAGACATCCTTTCAAAATCTATGGGATGCAGCCAAAGCAGTACTCAGGGGAAAATTTATATCCTTGAGTTCATATATTAACAAATATGGGAGGGCAGAGGTCAGTGAATTGGACGTGCAAATCAAAAAACTTGAAAGCAAACAAATTAAAAATTCCCAGAAGAAAACTAAATTAGAGATCCTAAAAATTAAGGGAGAAATTAATAAAATCAAAAGTGAAAGAACTATTGATCTAATAAATGAGACCAGAAGCTGGTATTTGGAAAAAAAACAAACAAAATAGATGAAGTACTTGTCAATCTAATAAAAAAAAAGGAATGAAGAAAACCAAATTAACAGTATCATAGATGAAAAGGGAGACCTCATCTCCAATAAAGAGGAAATTAAGGCAATCATTAAAAACTATTTTGCTCAAGTACATGGCAATAAATTGGCCAATCTATGTGATATTAATTAATATTTACAAAAATATAAATTTCCTAGATTAACAGAAGAAGAAATAGAATTCTTTAATAATACCATATCAGAAAAAGAAATTGAACAAGTCATTAAAGAACTCCCTACAAAAAAATTCCCAGGGCCTGATATATTGACAAATGAATTCCATCAAACATTCAAAGACCAGCTAATCCTGATACTATACAAACTATCTGACATAATAAACAAAGAGGGAGTTCTACCAAATTCCTTTTGTGACACAAATATAGTACTGATTCCAAAGCCAGTTGGTCAAAAATGGAGAAAGAAAACTATAGACCAATATCCTTAATGAACATAGATGCAAAAATCTTAAATAGGATAACAGCAAAAAGACTCCAGCAAGTCATCACAAAGGTCATCCACTATGATCAGGTGGGATTTATACCAGGAATGCAAGGATGGATCAATATTAGGAAAACCATCCACATAATTGACCATATCAACAAGCAAACCAACAAAAATCATATGATTATCTCAATACACGCAGAAAAAGCCTTTGACAAAATACAACACTCATTCCTATTGAAAACACTATAAAGTATAGGACTAGAAGGGTCTTTCCTAAATATAATAAACAATATCTAAAACCATCAGCCAATATCATCTGCAATGGGGATAAACTAGACGCATTCCCAATAAGATCAGGAGTGAACTAAGGATGCCCATTATCATCTCTATTATTTAACATTGTACTAGAAATACTAGCAATAGCAATCAGAGAAGAAAAAGAAATGGAAGGTATTAAAATTAGCAATGAGGTTACCAAGCTATCACTCTTTGCAGATGATATGATAGTATACTTAAAGAATCCTAGAGAATCAACCAAAAAGCTAGTGGAAATAATCAACAACTTTAGCAAAGTTTCAGGATACAAAATAAACCCACATAAGTCATCAGCATTTCTATATATCTCCAACACATCTCAGCAGCAAGAATTAGAAAGTCCATTTAAAATCACTTTAGACAATATAAAATACTTAGGAATCTATCTGCCGAGACAAACTCAGGAACTATATGAGCACAACTACAAAACACTTTCCACACAATTAAAACTAGATCTAAACAATTGGAAAAACATCAATTGCTCATGGGTAGGATGAGCAAACATAATAAAAATGACCATCCTAACCAAACTTATTTACTTATTTCATGCCATACCCACTGAACTATCAAAAAACTTTTTTACTCAATTAGAAAAAAGAAACATAACAAAGTTCATTTGGAAGAACAAAAGATCAAGGATATTCAGGGAAATCATGAAAAAAAAAACAAAGGAAGGAAGACTTGCAGTCCCAGATCTCAAACTATACTATAAAGCAGTGGTCATCAAAACAATTTGGTACTGGCTAAGAGACAGAAAGGAGGATCAGTGGAATAGACTTGGGGTAAGTGACCTCAGCAAGACAGTCCATGACAAGCCCAAAGACCCCAGCTTTGGGGACAAAAATTCACTATTTGATAAAAACTGCTGGGAAAATTGGAAGAAAGTGTGGAAGAGATTAGGTTTGGATCCACACCTCACACCCTACACCAAGATAAACTCAGAATGGGTGAATGACTTGAATATAAAGAAGGAAACAATAAGAAATTCAGTGAACACAGAATAGTATACATGTTAGACCTTTGGGAAAGGAAAAATTTTAAAACCAATCAAGACTTAGAAAAAGTCACAAAATGTAAAATAAACAATTTTGATCACATCAAATTAAAAAGGTTTTGTACAAACAAAAGCAATATAACCAAAATTAGAAGGGAAGTAACAAATTGGGAAACAATCTTCATAACAAAAACCTCTGACAAAGGTCTAATTACTCAAATTTACAAAGAGCTAAATCAATTGTATAAAAAATCAAGCCATTCTCCAATTGATAAATGGACAAGGGACATGGATAGGCAGTTCTCAGTCAAAGAAATCAAAACTATCAATAAGCACATGAAAAAGTATTCTAAATCTCTGATAATCAGAGAAATGCAAATCAAAACAGCTCTGAGGTATCACCTCACACCTAACAGATTGGCTAACATGATAGCAAAGGAAAGTAATGAATGCTAGAGGGGATGTGGCAAAGTCAGCACATTAATTCATTGCTGGTGGAGTTGTGAATTGATCCAACCATTGTAGAGGGTAATTAGTAACTATGCCCAAAGGGCATAAAAGACTGTCTGCCCTTTGATCCGGCCATAGAACTGCTGGGTTTGTACCCCAAAGAGATAATAAGTAAAAAGACTTGTACAAGAATATTCATAGCTGCACTCTTTGTGGTGGCAAAAAATTGAAAAATGAGGGGATGTCCTTCAACTGGGGAATGGCTGAACAAATTGTGGTATCTGTTGGTGATGGAATACTATTGTGCTCAAAGGAATAATAAATTGGAGGAATTCCATGAGAACTGGAACAACCTCCAGGAAGTGATGCAGAGCGAAAGGAGCAGAACCAGAACAATGTACACAGAGACTAATACACTGTGGTACAATCGAATGTAATAAACTTCTCCATTAGTGGAAATGCAGTGATCATGAACAACCCAAAGTGATCTATGAGAAAGAACACTATCCACCTTCAGAGGAAAAACTGTGGGAGTAAAAACACTGAAGAAAAACAACTGCTTGATTACATAGGTTGAAGGGGATATGATTGGGGATATAGATCCTAAATAAACATCCTAGTGCAAACAATTCTGATCAAGGACACATGTAATAGCCAGTGGAATTGCGCGTCAGCAATTCCTAATGACAGTCCTAAGGACTTAGGACAATTTTTTTTCCTTTAGGCAGGGGGAGGGGAGGGAAGAATAGAATATAATTTTTGTAACCAAGGAATAATGTTTGAAATTGACCAAATAAAATTTTTTTTAATTTTACCAAACAAAACATAAAAAAAAAACGCAGTCAGAATAATAACAGTGACAAGAGAAACATAGATTCTAACAGTATAAATAGGTTTAGTAGGTCAGGAATATAGCAAGGAACTGAGAACGAGTTTAATTGTTCTCATATTCTCCAGGGCAATTCAGGCAAGAAAAAAATAACAGACAAATATTTTAAGAAGTTGAAATAACTTCTTGAGATACATTTGGAGATTATACAAGTAACATAAAAGAAGTCAAAATTATTAGTAGCAAGAAACAGGCCAGAATACAGTAGAGTTGGTTAGCAAGATAATAGAAGGAGATGAAGGGTCAGATAGTAACATACAATCCTTGAGGTAAAAAGAGATAAAGTGTAAAATTAATGCAGAAGCCATTAAAAAGGAAATTTTGGGTTCCTTATTAAAAAAAAACACAAGAAAAAAAAGTTAAGAGAACAAAAGAAGAGATTTACAAAAAGTAAGTGAAACAGAGAAAAAAGGAAGATATTAATCCTACCAATAAAGGGTCTATAAACACATAAGAATCACAAGACATACATAAATAATTATTACACAAATGAGAATGCAGATAAAAGAAATATAAAAGAATTAGCACTATGCTAAGTGCTTTGCAAATATTATCTCATTTGATAGATACTATTTGTCACAAACTATGTTAAGTAACAGAGATACAAAGAAAAAGGAAAAACTTTTCCAAGATTTCACTTTCAGTGAAATTACATGTTCTTTCATCTTAAGAACCATGCTCATCTTTACTATTTTATTTAGGACTTAGGACAATTTTTTTCCTTTAACATGTAAAAATGTTCCAAAATGTATAAACAATAATTCAATTCATTAGTCTCTGAATTTAAACAATTTTTTAACTTATGTATTTTTACAAAAGAATGTTCATAAAAGTTGCAGTGGGTATGTAGGAAGGGATTTTGCAAGCTGACAGCAAGAGAACTAGCAAACCATCATTCCACACAGAACTCTCAAGAGCTGGGGGAAAAAACACAGAGGCAGTTGCTGGACAGTTGGTGAACTCTGGAAAGAGGGATAGGCCACTATTTTCCTCTAGCAGTTAGGAAAGCCCAGAGAGTTTCTGTTTGGTATTTCTGGGGTGGACCTGGAAAGTCAGTGATTCCCACTTCTTTGGTTTTCTTGATATTCTGCCTGTTCCTGCCTGCTGCTGCTAAAAAGAAGTGGATTTCAACAATGCTGGTGACTTACTTCTGAGATTACTGCTTGAATCAAAGAGAACTCCTGTGTTGTGAGATTCTTTGGCCCTGGCCCTATGTAATAGCGAGGGGGACTTAAAAAAGGGAAGGACCAGTGAACAGCTGTTTGGGGACTGAGTTCTGTGTGACACTTCCTCTTTCCTCCACTAAGTTAAGCAGCTTTAATGGAGTCAGTCAGTCAGACCAGAGGGTAAGTCTACTCTCCAAAGCTTCCTTCTTTTGATGGATTGAAATTCCCCTCCTATTACATAGACTCTGAATCAATTTCTATTGTGACTCAAAGTACCTAATTTATTTGATATAAGGTTATAGAAGAAATGAGGAAAAGAAGGGAAAGGAAAGAAAGGACAGAGGGAAAAAGGAAGGTCCCTACTACTTCTTTCCTAATACAACCTTTGAGGGCTTGGCCAAAGAAATCTCTCCAGGGAATATGGTCTGAGTTCCCCTGAGGAAAAAAAAATGGAGTCTCTGTCCCAAAGGTTGACCTCATTTGGGCATTGAGACCTTCATTCAGTTCAAGGAACAATGATTTGGAGATGAGTATTTTCTTCTACCCAGCTCCCCACAGAGTCCCAGATAAGAAGAAGAAATCTTTCTGGCTCCAACAACTTTTTGAATCTTCATGGAACTCTCCCATCCCCCAAAGGTCCTGAAGGTCCATTTGCCATTCTTTTGAAGCATCCCTTCAAACTTCAGGTTTCACTTGCTTTTGGCCATTCCCTTATTCACACTTATTCCTACCAAACCCCCTAACCTTAATTACTACTTTAAGAATTTAGTTAAAATAATTATATAAATTATAAGGGTGTTTATTTAGTCATTCCCAAATTCCCTTTTTCCCTTTACCCTTTAGATAAATAAACCTGTTAATTATATATATCTATTTAGTTTTGAACACTTATTTATCCCTTGCTAAACCCTCCCTAATACAGGTATAACAAAGCTGGAAAAATTTGTTTTAGAAAGAGTATGGTCCTGGCAATAGATTATGTCTGCTGCCTACAGACTCATTTAACAAAATATGGTCCTGGTTAACATATGCTAAATGAGAATCAGATGGAGTAAAGTGATCACATTAAATGCTCATAGAAACATGGAGAAACATGCCTGACATTACATTGCTAGAGTAGCTATGAATTTTTTTTTTTTAAGAAAACAAGATAGAATTACACATTAAGAGTTGTAAAGCTATTCATGTTCATTGACCAAGAGATTCCATTACCAGAGTTAGGCCCTAAAGGTAATATTGAGAGGGAAAAGTTGAATATATATAAAAATATTCATGGAAGTTTCATTTATTATGATAAAATAACTGGAAATAACACAAACACAATGAATTAGAGAAATGGCAGAATAGATTATGATATTTGAATGCAATGGACTATTATATTACTAAAATGACAAATGTTAGAAATACAAAGAAAATAAAAGAAATATATGAAGAAATGAAAAAAGAAAACAGAAAAAGAATAATATACATACCATGATTATCATACATATATAATTTAACATATTTTAAACAAATTGTAAACAATGTGAAGTTTGTGGTTTTACATATAACCTTTTTAATGCATTTGTCTAAAGTGTTTTTTGTTAGGTGGTTGTGGTTACTGAGAATATAATAAAAAATAAATAAAAAAATAAAAAATTCAAGATAACAATGTCGGCTCATGAGAACAGAGAGAGAGCTCACACATGAGGTCCTTTTCCCAAAGATCCTCTCCTATTAAGCTTGCTGGTTTGGCTCATTAACCCACATTCAGGGCAAACTTATCAAATTTGTCCCGACATTAACTTAAAATTTGGTTGCCAGTGCTGGCAGCTTGATGCTCATTTCCCATCACCAAAACATAATGCAAACCCATGTCGTTCTTCATTCCTATCATGAAATATTCTGCTTTTCATTCAAAAGCCAAGGGCTGGTCCTAAATGTTTATTTATGGAGCCTACCTTTTTTCCCCATTTCCACATAGCATGTAGTGCTCCTACTTCTCTGGTGTCCTACCCAGACTGGTCTCCCCTGTGTTTCCATATTATCATTACTCATTCTATTATTAAAATTGCATGTCTCAGTGACCTTATCTCAAATAGTGCTAATGATAACAAACTACTAAAGGGTGTTAGTGATAACCATCAAATAAAACAAAACAAAAGAATATTCATTTTCTAGCATCAAAGCCTCAGGTATCATGTTACCCCAATTCCTTCTAAATTCAATGCAAAATTATTCATCAAGCATTTCTTGACTTATGTTAAAGCTATATAAATGAAATATTCCTCAATGAAACATTCAAAATGCAATTAAAACTAGGTAATTGATTTAAATTATTTCAGTAAAAATTAGATGTCTTTCCCTGCAAGTGTAAATATATCCAGAATCATACATAATGTCGGAGCTAAAATATATATTTTTAAATTAAACCATTAACTAAGAAAGCAAAACAAAATCCTCTTACAATGAAATTATCTTTTAGACAGAACCATCAAAGAACCATTTAATTTTAGTTGATATGCATATGAAACAAAAAAGAAAACAGAAAGGCCTTCTGGAACTAAGCATGCTATTATAGTCAGACATGGCCTAATATATAAACATCCATCATGCTTTGAGGAAAACTCTTAAGATTAAAAACATACCTAAGGGGCAACTAGGTGGCCTGAGAACCAGGCATGGAGATGGGAGGTCCTGGCTTCAAATGTGTGCCCAAACCCTTCCTAGTTGTGTGACCTGAGCAAGTCACTTAACCCCCATTACTTAACCCTTAACACTCTTTTGCTTTCGAACAGATACTTTGTATCAATTCTAAGACAGACTGTAAAGGTTAAAAAAATATTTAAAGGGTATGCCTCCAGATTATAACATGGAAAAATATCAACAGTTAATGGTTTGTTACTACAATATGTTCCTGATGTGTTACTCTACCTGTATAATCTGTCCTCTGAATCACTATACTAACCATTAACCAAGATTATTGCATGCTTCACTAGAATCTGTTATTATTCTTGGAGCTACACAATACTCTTAAAGATCGCAACATTCTACTAATAGGACAGCACATACTGGAGCAATATTCCAACACTGGCATCTTGCATCTTAGAGGCATCTCAGGTACACATTCAACATGCCATGTAATTATCTCACTCTCATCTGTTTATTCCTTGAGTTATTCTTCCATAGCCATGATTTAAAAGGAAGGCATTTCCTCTCAAGAAATTCTGTGGCACCCAAATACCTCGAGTCTATTTTTGCTGTGTTCACACATATACAAATGAACCCAATGAATAGCACTTTACCTGATACAGCATGATGGGCTCGATGGCATAACCTAGAGCATCAGCAAACTCCTTAGCAATAACTGTTTTTCCACAACCCTAGAAAAGAAAACATTTGCTGAAGGGATCTATAATTGTACAATTCAAAGAAAAAAAACAGTGCATTTATGTTGTCATTCTTACTTTTCCTCCAATTAAACACATATCTTTAACCATATGAGACTGCACCATTTCAGCCAACAGCTGCTTATGGCTTAAAGTCTTTATGAAATGGTTGGATTCAGAATGTTGATTTAATGGCCTGGTCCCAGCTGGTACCTATAACGAAACAGAGGTAAAAGAAACACAAAATGAAATCTATTCTAATTTTAGCTTATTCTTTTTTTTGTACTCATAAATTCTTTTCTTAAAACACACATTATTTAAGACACATCATTTTACCCAAAAGCATCTCTAGTCTACTGAGTCTAAAACAACTACTAGGGGATTATGGTCAGATAAGCACTTATATAAGAACCATCACTAAGGTATAACAAAGCTTTTCATTTTCTGAGGCAACATGATGTTTTTGGATTTTTTTGTTTGGTCTTTTATACATGCAAAATCTTTCCCATTTTCAGAGTCCCTAATTTATCTACCTGCCAAATATATTCAGACATCTATCATAAGTAATTCTCTTTTCAGAAATTTTAATAAGAATCAGATTGTCTTAAACTACTGAGACTAAAAATTACAGATGTCATTACTGTAGATTAGTTTCAGCTTCTAGTAAACTAGTGACTTTTTAGAAAGCAATTACAATATTTTCCTTTTTATTAAATTGCTCTTAATTATTTTTTAGTTGTTGGGGCACTCAATTTTTGTATATCTTCAATATGTTTTGGAGAAATGAAATGTGAACCTTCAGCTAAAGAAAATCCTAAATACTTCACTTTGGGGAGATACCACTGAATGTTCGATTTTGAGATCTTGTGTTCTCTTTTATATAATTCTAATAGGAGATGTTTGCTGTCTTATTAGCATGCTTCAGCATTTGGCGAGGCCAAGAGTTAATCATCCACTAACTGTATTAAACAGCTCTTCTTAAATTCGATATTTGCCAGATCTTGTGTCAAAATTTGCGAAAATAAAGTAGGACTTTCTACATAACCCTGAGGCAGATGGCACCACATATATTGAGACCCTTTCCATGTGAATGCAAATATATTTAGGGAATCTTCATGGATGGGTATTGAAAAAAAGCAGAACACAAATACACTACTGTAAAACATTTAGTGGTACTAGGAATAGAGGAAATAATAGTTGATGGACTTGGGAGAACAGGATGTCTTTTGATTATGTGATTATTAATAGCTCTCAAATCTTGAACAAATCTATATACAGGTTTTTCCATTTTCGTCTAATTTCAATTTTTTAATAAGCAAAATAGGTGTATTGTATTCTGATTTGCAGGGGATCATTATTTTTTATCTGATTAAAGAATTTAGGAGTAATTCTCTCAATTGCTTCCTTTGGTAATAAATATTGTGGAATACACGGAAGTGGACCAACTCTCATTCTAATTTGGACTGGTGCAGCTGATTTTAGCAGGCCTACATCAGTAGAAGATGTAGCCCAGAGAGATTATGGTATATTTGTTGATATTTTAAAATTTTGAATCTTATCTATCTCCTGATTATCTATAAAGAGTACTGGGAACAAATTCAGAGATTCTTCAGGCAGGTCTCATGTAATATCACCATCTTGAGTACATACTATCATGGCTCTTAATTTGCACAATGAATCTCTCCCTACTAAATTCATAGGGGAATTAGGCATTTGAAGAAATGAATGCTCCATGGATAAAGTTCCATAGACAGCATTCGTGGAGAAAGCTTTTAGACTTCCAAAGGTGTTCCAGACACTGACAACACTAATAGAGCCAATAGAATTACAATTTAGGATCAGGTGTACTCATCAGCACATATCTTGATGTCCCAGTATCTAGAAGACAATTGTATAATGTATTTCCTACTTTAAGAGTTACAAGTGGTTCAGTGCTATCTGGGGAGAATGGATTGGGATTATTGGTATAATTATTTATCTTGAAAATCAAATGTTTCAATCTTTGATTCCAGAGTCCTTTCTCCCTTATTAATACTTCATAATGGACTGTGTGCATCTCTTGAGACTCCTCTCATCAAGGAGGATTTACATTTTGGTTATTGCATGGATGTGCCCCATTACAGATATATTGTAGTAATTCATTTGTTTCATTTTGGTTACTATTTCTATCATTCCCATAATTCCTATTATTCCTATAATTGTTATTTCTGAAATTGTCTCTATTGTTATTGTTGTATCTAAAATTGTTGTTTTTCCTATAATTATTCCTAAAGTTCCCACCATTATTCTTATAATTACTGGATATTTGATTCCAGCATCTGCAATTTATCATTAGGTGTCCCCTTTTTCCACACAAATAACATGTTGGTTTTTGGTTTATGTATTCTCTTTGATTTCTTTATTCTTGTATCACTAATCTAAAACTAGTATCTCCTTTTTCAAATTAATCAATTTTTCCTTTAAGTGTTTTTATCTTCTTTCTTAATGCCTCCACTAATTCATCATCATCATTTTTCCTTTAATTATGTCCATTATAACATATACCTCCACTCTCCTTAGTCCATCCAAGTCCATATTCATCCAATTAGGACAATTTGTTTTGAAATAGTCCTTTAGCACGTTGGAGCAGTTTTTTACAAATTGTCTTCTCAGGTGTTTAATAGCTCTCTCTCGTTATGCCTAAATCTATGTATCTTCCCCCTAGTTCTATCAGTTGGTTCATAAATATTGATGGATTTTCGCCTATTTCCTGCTTCAATTTTTCAAATTTACTCCAAGTTCCTGGTCTCTCTGAATATCTCTTAACAAGACAGAGTGAAATTAAGAGAACTCCTTATAAGAGAGAAAAACAAGGCAAAAATTATTTTTAAAATTCTCAATTTAAAAATTATGTTATATTGCCTCTTAATTCAACAAGAATAAACATGAATTTATCCTGTCTTGGATTTACTGAGAACTAATTAACTTGGCTAAAACCCCCTCTTTAAAATAATAGCATTAATTACTTTAATAATAATAACAATAAAATGAAAAGATATTCAACAACATAGCATAATTACATAATACCAAATTTTATCTCTGAAATGATTCACTTTCCTTATGTTATCTTTTGAGATTTCCTTCCAATGCAGATTACCTATAAAATCCTTTTTTTTTTTTAAAGCAAACTATCCAAAGAGGCCTCACAAGAAGTTTTTAAAAAATCAAGATTATCCTCTGGCAAAGGAAGATAATCTGAAAACACTAAGAATTTGGGAATCACCACCTTCAAGGCTGTTTCTTTGTTCCCCAACTGAAAAGTCACATCAGCTTGACAGACTGGGTTTCCAGAAATGCTTTCTATTTTCACAATCCTGATTGGAAGAGAAGAATTTCTCGAATCTTGTAGTTCAAAGCGCTATAAGTTAGAAGAAAATCATAACATGAGTTTCATTTGCTTCAATTCCTGAAATCCAATAAAAGTTGATTCTTTGTTAATTCTGGTTGAAATAACTATGTACATTTGGCATTTTTGTAACAGTGTAGTCCTATAGCAGAACAACTAAACTTTATGGCCACATGATGTATAAATCTTTATCCATTGTGTAAAATATACTACTCACAATGATAGCAGAAGAAAGCTATAGCAGAACATTACTAGCTTCTTAAATAAAGCTATTTGTGATTTTATAGCTAAAGAAAAACTTCAGCAGATTATCAATATTCAATAAAGGTAATCTTAGGAATTGCATGTTTTCCATGCCATGTAGTTAAATTCCAGTCATTTTTACATAGCTTGCTCAAACAAAGTGTGTATTTTAATCCTCTACATTTTCATCATAAAAAAATATACACTATCTAATTAAGTAAATATTACTGGTTTGGTCATTTAAATGGGTCATTATCTATATGATAAGGTGAATCACAACTGTCTTCTATTAAAAAAGGATGGCTAATGGTTTACAAAATGCATATAAACCCCTATTGGCATACATTATTGTACAGTAAAAGCTCCTTAAGTATGAATTCCTCTAATTCAGAATTTGAGATATCATGCTAATTAGACAAGTACAGGAGATTTCTGTAATTTCAAGCAAACTCAAGAGGTAGTACCCTAAAGGTGGCATGGAGTAGTGAGCTTGTGGCAATGCTCAGATTCTAAGTTCCAGAGAAGATGCCAACCTGCATTGGTAGAGGAAGACTCTTCACCCTGGAGTTCCCTCTATCAATGAAACCATAAAGACTTTATCCTAACAACTATAATTCAGTTACCCCATCTGTATAATAAAGATTTGAACTAGATGACCTCCACTATAGGATTCTTCTGGGAACAGAGCCTGAATAGGAAAATATATGAATCAGCTGAGCTTTCCTAATATTCCCCTCCAAATAACTTTAAAATAATACCTCAGTAGAATTCTGGAGTAGCATGGCAAAAAATAAATCTAGATGAGATATTTTTCCAGCCCAAGACAATTTAGGAAATTAGAAGGAGACACCAATGACACTGGAATGGAGAGTGGGGCAGAGAAGCTGCTCTGGAGGTCCTTAGAGGTAATGACAGTGGCCCCAGCAGATTTGGGAATTCTCAAGTTAGAGATGGTAAAGGGATCTGGCAACTGGTCAGAAAGAGATTACAGGGGACCCCTGAACTAGCACTGGGCACTGGACTGGACATTGTTTAGTAATTCCATTGCTTATATTCACTTCTGGGTAATATTTCAAGTGCAGAGGGAAGTGCCTGCAGCCACTAGGGATCAGGGCTCCCGAGGAGAAATCACTTATGGCATCAAGGGATCAGAGATCTTTCTTCAGCAAGGACCAGATCGCAGACTAAGAGAATAGGGACCTTACCTCTCCCTGGATCATACCACCATGAAAGCACTGAAAACTTCCCCAAACCCAGAACTAACTCTGAAAGCAGTAGTATTAAAAAGTTTAAAACTTTGGACATTCCCTGCAACCACTGTCCCAGAACCAAACTCGACTTTTAACACAAAAATTCAAAGTCAAGAAACAAGCTAGAAAAATAAGCAAGCAACAACAAAAAGAATTTGATCATAAAAATCTACTGTGGTAATAGGGAAATGAAAGCCCCTTAACCCCCATTTCCTAGCTCTTACTGTTCTTTTGTCCTAGAACAAATATATTATAGTGATTGTATAGGAGTTAAACATTTTTTTAAAAAAATCTAATAAGAATTATAGAGGAAAAAGTAGGTAAAGAAATGAGAGCAAGGGAGGATAATTATGAAATGACAATAAACAGGTTGGCAAAAGAGACAGAAATAGATACTTTAGAAAATAGCACCTCTAAAAAAAATTAGCCAAATGGAAAAAGTTACAAAGGCTCACTGATGAAAATAATTCCTTAAAAATCAGAAATAGGAAGCTAATGATTCTATATAAGACTTCAATGAACAATAAAACAAAGTAAAAAAATGAAAAATAATTGAAGAAAACGTGAAATATCTCATTGGACACATGGTTTATCTCAAAAATAGATGAGGGAAAGATAATTTAAGGATTATTGGATATTTTATTTAGATATCATATTTTAAAATATTTAAAGGAAAATTTTCCCAATACCCCATAACTAAAGGGTAAAATAGAAACTGAAAAAATCCACCAAACACCACCTGAATGAGATGACAAAAAGAATATTCCCAGGAATATTATAGATATATTTTAGAGCTCCTAGGACAAAGAGAAAATATTTATGCAGCCAGAAAAAAACAGTCTGATATGATGGAAGCACAGACAGGATCACACAAGGCTTAGCAGCATTCACAAAAAAGGAAGCAGAAGGCTTGGAATATGTTATGGAAGGCAAAGGAGCTAGGATTACAAACAAGTATCACCTACCCTGCAAAACTGAGTAGAAAAAAATGAAATTTAATGAAATGTAGTACTTTGAAACATTCCTAATGAATAGATCAGATCTGAATAGAAAATCTGACTTTTGAATACAAGATTCAAGAGAAGGATAAAAAGGTAAACATGAACGAAAAACCAGAAGGGACTCAACAATGTTAAATAGTTGACATTCCTATATCGGAAGATGATACATATAATTCTTAGAACTTTATCATAATTTAGGTAAGTGAAAGGATTCTATGTAGAGAAAGGGCATAGGAATGAATTGATTATGTTTGGATGATCTGAAAAACTGGATAGGTGGGAAAGAGGGATGAACTGGGAAAAGCAGGACAGGAGAAGAATAAGAGACATAATTATCTCATATAAAAGAGGTGCACAAGGAAAAGTTTTTATAGGGTAGAAGAAAATGGTAGGGGACAGGCCATGACTGAACCTGAATCCCATCTGAATTGATTCAAAGAAGGAAGAATATATATTTTATGTATATGATAGATATTAATATTTCTACATATGTATGTACATGTATGTTTGTATACATGTATATATATATATTTATACATATACACACATTCATTTGGGTATAGAAATTACCTTACCCAACAAGGAAGTAGGAAGAGAAGGACATAAAAGAAAGGGCAGAGGGTGATAAAAGGGAGGTCAGATTAAGGAAGGCAGTGGTCAGAAACAAAACAGATTATTGAGGAGAGTATAAAAAAAAGAGAGAAAGACAATTTGTAAAAAACTGCTCCAACGTGCTAAAGGACTATTTCAAAACAAATTGTCCTGATTGGATTTCAGCCAAGTTAATTAGTTCTCAGTAAATCCAAGACAGGATAAATTCATGTTTATTCTTGTTGAATTAAGAGGCAATATAACATAATTTTTAAATTGAGAATTTTAAAAATAATTTTTGCCTTGTTTTTCTCTCTTATAAGGAGTTCTCTTAATTTCACTCTGTCTTGTTAAGAGATGAATATGGACTTGGATGGACTAAGGAGAGTGGAGGTATATGTTATAATGGACATAATTAAAGGAAAAATGATGATGATGAATTAGTGGAGGCATTAAGAAAGAAGATAAAAACACTTAAAGGAAAAATTGATTAATTTGAAAAAGGAGATACTAGTTTTAGATTAGTGATACAAGAATAAAGAAATCAAAGAGAATACACAAACCAAAAACCAACATGTTATTTGTGTGGAAAAAGGGGACACCTAATGATAAATTGCAGATGCTGGAATCAAATATCCAGTAATTATAAGAATAAGATAAGACAGTTAAAATAAGAGGCTGAAGCAAAATCTATTATGCTTCAATTAAAGAAAAAATATGTAAATTTCAAATGTGAACTAGTTCATTCAAGGATGATAAAATACTTAACAAATAAAACATTCTAGGTTCCATAGAAAGACAATGATCTTTTCAAACATTTAGTTCAAAAAATTTCTTGATCTTCTGTCAGAGATGTGGTCAGGCTATAAGCATTTATTAAGCTACTAGTATGTGACAGGCACTGTCTGAGGATACAAAGAAAGACCAAAATGTGGTATCCACACTCAAGGACCTCCCACTAAAATGGGAAAGGCACGTAGAGTAATTCTGCACATATACTAGACAGACACACATTTAAATGAAAGGTAATCCTATAAGGAAGGCATCAACAGAAAAGAAGCCAAGAAAGCTAAAAGGCAGAGGAGATGAGGGAGAGCATTCCCAGATATGGCTCAAATCTATCATAAGGCCACAGAATCAGAAAATGGAGTGCTGTGTGTGTGGAATAACCAATATTCTAGTGTCATTAGACTTCAGAGTATATGGAGAGAAACAAAGGTAATATAAAGACGTCAAACACAGGCCTTCAAATCCCACATGCAACAGATTAAAATATATTGGGAAAATATTTTTTAAATAGATAATAAAACATAGATAACATTACATTTAAAAACTTAGTCACTATGCAGCTCTCAAGGGATTATGTAGGGATTAGTGGTCACAGTTTCAATTTGAATTTGACACCACTGGAGTAAGGAGACTGGAAAAAAAGAGAAGGAGACAGGTTGGGAAGGGCTTTCAATGCTGAAAATGCTGATCTTTGAAGTAATAGTGAATCACTAGAAATTATTGTATACAGGAGTTCACAAACTCAGATCTGTCTATTGTGAAAGAGAATTCTTTACTCTATTGTCTATGCTGATTTACCACTAACTTAAGTACCCCAACTTAGTACCTCACTACACTGAAGACAGGATTAACTCCTTCTTTGTCTACTTTTAAATTGAATCAACAAACGATTAAATACTGTACTTAGTACTAGTTGAGAAGCTAGCAAGGTACTTAGAGAATTCACACCGTTAGAAATTCAATAATCTGTCATTAGTATCAACTCTGTCACAAACCCACTGTAACTAATCCTGGACTTGGTATTTGGCTTTCTTATTCTTTTGAGGCCCCTCCACCACCACCACCCCCATCCTGGTCCCTTAAAAAATACAATGCCCAGAGCTACCAATTACTATCTGTGGGACCTTGGGCAAGTAATTTAACATCTATGAGCCTTGGTTTCTTAATACATAAAATAAGGTAACTGGACCAGATGGAAGGAAGGCAACAAGCATCTTTTAAGTATCTACTATGTGCCAGGCACTTCACAAATATTATCTCAATTGGTCCTAACAACAGTCCTGGAAGGTAGGTGCTATTATTATTCCCATTTTACAGTTGAGAAAACTGAGGTAAACATATTAAATGACTTGCCTAGGGTCAAACAGCTAATAAGTACCTGAGACTGGATTTGAACTCAGGTTTTCCTGACTCCAGTTCCAGTGCTGAATCCATCATCCACCTAGCTGTCATCTATGGCTTCTAGAACCCCTTAAGACTCCTAATCTATTATCTTATAAGCTGGTTCCTTGATTACCACGGATTTGTTTCAGACAGAAGGTTGTCTCCTTTGTGCTTAGATTCTTTTGGTTCTGCTTCCTGTTCAAAGCCTCTAAATCTCTGATAGATCACTCTGATTCTTATTTCTATTTTCCTGTCCATCTCCCATTAGAAAGGGTTCCACATAAAAGAATGTGAGCTGATCTGCTGAGCTCTACTCTGAGCCACCCAATGATATAAGAGCCAGAGGTATACTTCCATGGATTTCAATAATATCATACCAGGTCCTTACTTTTAAGACATCTTCCACTGCCATCTTGCCATCATGTCCTAGTAAAATTGTGTAAGGGTAAAGCCACTGGATTAAATTCTGGATTGACATTGCAGGAAAGAAATCCTAAGAAAAAATATACAAAATATACAAAAAATGCAGATAACACATGAGATGTATAATAATAAATCTATTTTTTTTAAATACAGGTACTCTGTTAAATCCATCTTAGAAAAAAAAGACTAAAATATTAACTTTCAAAAAGCCAAAGAATCAAGTGATAGCATTTTCAGTTAGTTTTCAATAAATAAGTCATTAAGGGATATGTATTCCGTATTCAAGAAAAATATGATAAAGAATTATCACATAAAAGTCTTCTGAAAACTGACAAGGAAATCATTTAGAAGAATATTCTCATTTAAAAGAATAAAAATATAAACTTTTAAAATGAATTCCCTTCCTTTGAAATATTTTCTTCAGTATTTTAATGGAGCTATGAGATCATTAGCCCGAAGTTTTCAAGCAATAAATCCTTTCTGATAATGACTCCTGTTTATGTCTTCTTACAACTTCATCTCAGGGGATAACAATAATAGTAAGAACAATAACAGCACCTAGCATTTAATAGCACTTTGAAATTTGCAAAGCACTCTACAAATGCATTATTTTAAAACCCCAGGATGTAAGCAAACAGAGGTCACTCAGGTTGTAAATACCTGGTAAGATATTTGAATTAAGGGCTTTCTGATTTTAGGGCCAGGACTTAATTTGCTATACCAATAAGGATCTTTTGATATTTTATGTATATGTATATATATATATATTTGATATTATATATATGAATGAATGGAGCCTATTGGCTATTCACAAATTACTAGCACATCACCAGGCTATTTCCTTTTCTGGTCATACATTTTCCAAGTACTATCTTTTAGCTTCTCTTGAAAAAGTCTTCATTAGTCATATGCTACAGCATATCCAAGTCTTTCTATGTGCCTTTCCATTTATTCTACTTCCGGGTATGCTGGCATATTCCATGATTCATAATTCATTGGAACAATATTGATGAAAATGGGCTTCTGTTTCAGATAGAAGCTTGTGACACTTAAAAGTATTACTATATTCCTATTCATTTCTAGGCCCAATTCTTTGTGACCCCACAGAATATACCCAAAATTTAAGTATTGAATGAAAAGTTCTATAGATAGTCCAATTACATTCTTCATTCACTGGGGTTTTCCTTTCATTGTATACTTTGAACTTGTTTGAGTGATTATAGCTTTTAATAGGAAGCTCTACAAGACTCAAAGGTCATTCACAAATAGGAATAAGTTTGAAAAATCTCACCATTTATAGAAAATTCCTCTTCCAATAGATGTCTGAGATGGATATCTTCCATGTCAGTGGCAATAATCTATGGACAAGCATGTCTACCTGTTTTATGCCTCATTTAACAATAATAATCAGAAGGGCATCAAAGTTATCTATGATAGGACATCATTCAAGTAACCATCTAATTTTAATATATGCAGGAGAAATGCCATCCTGTAGAAGAGGCCTTGAGTTGGCATTTTGCTCTACCAAATCAAATCAAATGCTTTTTATAGTTCATAAACTTATTTATACCTCATTTGCATTTAAAAAGACAAATCATATTTCTACAGAGCTTTAGGGTTTACAAAAAACTTTATGGATGACTCTCATTATACTCTTGTCAGACAAATATTACAAATAATATCCTCTTTATAGCAAATAAAGAAAACTGGCTTCCATAGGTTAAGACTTATTCATGATGAAAGCATGAGAGGTGGGATTCAAATCCAGGTTTTCCTGACTTTAAGGCCAGAACTTTCCCCACTATATTTAGTAAGGAGAAGAAACTGCCAAACATTTTTCTTTTTCTATACCCAATTAGAGAAGAATCAGAATTTTAGAGCTGGAAGAGACTTGAATAACAGTTAGTCCCTGGGTAATAATACTAATAAAATTCCAGCAGTTCTTCATTTTATATAGTTCTTTACAGTTTGCAACATGCTTTATATACCTATATCTCACTTAATCTTCACAATATGCTTTTGAGAAGACATCAAAATTCTATTACACTACATGTCAACTATAATAAGGGGCATTTTGTGATTATTTCTAAGAGAATGTCAGTGAAGCTAAATCTACACTGCAGATAAGAATTCATAGGGATTTTGGCTAAATAGAAAGAGCACTGGGTTTGAAGCCAAGAAGATCCATTTTGATACATATCACTTTGATACTACTAATGTGATTTTGAGGGAAGTGGCTTGAAATCTTGAAATCCTAATTTCCTTATCTGTCAATAGAGGATAATAGTATCTATCTCACAGGGTTGTTGTAAGGATCATAAATGTGAAATGTTTTGCAAACCTTAAAGTTAAAGTGTTAATAAAATAGATAACTAAAACTCAATGAAAGAATTAAGTTATGGTATTATTCAAGAAATATAGGAAATAAAAATGAACTACTTCTCCCCATGACATACTTAGAAACCATTTATTCCTGATAATTTTTAAAAAATCATTCTCAAATTATCATTAAATAAAAACATAATACATTACAAAAAACTTTGTCAAAATTCACAATGTTTTTGCCATATTTGATGACCAATCCTTTGTAATACACATACCAGGATTTGAATTGCATGTGGTAAACTATCTAAAGGAAAATCAGGAAGTCCAAGTGTGGAAGATTCTTGAGAACAGAGCGTCGTAGCAAATGACAATACCTGAGAGACCCTATAGATTAAAAAAAGTTTAATATTAAAGTTTAATTTTATTCGATTTTAAATAAGAAATAACAACTTCAATGGTTATCGTACTTCTACATCATGATTTCTCCACAAACCAGGGGTTCACCCTAGGGTATCACTCTTATTCCAACTCAATGCTAGTCCTCAATTTTCACACTCCAGATATACTTTCTGACTGCTCCATAGTAAACAAACTATATTTCATCTTAAATCTTTTTTTCTCTTACTGATATCTAGCTCACTCTTGATGATACTGCATCCTTGACCACAATTGAAGTGCTAGTTGAATTTCTACTGATAGCCCTCATCTAAATGGTCATGGTGGAGGAAACAGAATACCCATCTAATTGCCAGTTTTAGATTCTCATTTTACTGACATCACTGAAAAATCTCTTCTCTTTTGAGGTTAATTCAGTCCATATTTATCACTCAATCAAGATTCAGGTAGCTGTTATCTACTAACTACCCAAGCACATTTTTCTTGCCTCTCCAATGACTTCAGTGCTTGGACTACCAACTTTCTCTCCATTCCAACTCTTACATTCCTTTTACATTCAACATATATACTAACATTTTCTCAAAAACATATATACTAACATTCCCTAATGATTCATTTTACTTATTTCCTGTCATCTGCCACTCCAATTCAATTGCATAAAGAGATGGCTCTATCAGCACTCACAAGAGTTCCACTTTCATTTTCAGAAACTGGAATTCCCTTTACTTGATCAAAATCTTTTATCATTCATCATCCCTATTAGCTATTGTATTATATCTCTTCTCCCTTTCAAAGTTAAATTCCTGGGAAAAGCCTACAATTCATGCCTCTACTTCCTCTCCTTTTACAGGATTCTGAAATCTGTGATTTGACTTCCAAACTTTATAATCAACTGAAAAAGCTCTCTTCAAAGAAACCAAATCTAATGACAGTGTCAGTAATGTCCTTTTCTTTGATACCTCTTTACTCTAGGTTACTCTAGGTTTTCATGACAATGTTCCCTCTTGCTTCTCCTATAGGCCTGATTGTTCCATCTTAGTCTCCTTTGTTGAAACTTTATCCAGGTTGTACCCACTAACCATAAGCTTTACCTAAAGTTTTATCCTGGGCCCTCTTCTCTTTCCCTTCTTTATGACCTTACATAGTGATCTCCTTAGCATCTATGAATTCAATGATCCTCTCTATGCAGATGATTCTTAAACCTATTTATCCAGCCCTAAATTTCTGTTGACATCCCATCTCTCATATCCAAATGCATGATGGACATTTCGAACTGGATGTCTTATAGATATCTTAACTTCAACATGTCTAAAACTGAACTCATACTTCTCTCAAAATCCTCCCCTCTTCTCAATTTTCTCATTACCACTGGGGATACCACTATCCTCCTAGTCACTTAGACTTGTAATCATCTCGTATCATTGGTGACTCCTCATTTACTCTCATTCTTCCCCACATCCAACCTGTTAGTAAGTTCTGTTGATTCTACCTTCACAGAATCTCTTCTGATCCCTTTCTTCTTATATAATCACTACTCTGATATGGGTTCCTATCACTTCTCAGCTGGATTTCTGCTTGGTATTTCTCTCTTTCAGTCTCTCTTTTACACAGCTGCCTAACTGAACTGCTTAATACTGTAGGTCTAACCAAATCACACCTTTATTCAATGAACACCAGTAGTTCTGTTATTTTTAGGAGCAAATATAAAATCCTTTATTTGGCTTTTAAAGTCTTTTACAAACCAATCTCTCCATACCTCTCCAGTCTTCTGACACTTTATTCCTGATTGAATGGCAATGTCTTCCTTGCTGTTCCCTAAAAAAGATACTCTATCTCTTGACTGTGCATTTGCCCTCTTGCCTGGAAATCTTTCCCTCTTCATTCCCAGTTTCTGGTTTTCCTAACTTCCTTAAATTTAAATCTTAGCTAACATCCCATCGTCTACAAGAAGCCTTCCCCAATATCCCTTCAATATTTGTGCCTTCCTTCTGAGATGATCTCAGGTTTATCCTGTATGTAGATATTTGGGTACAGGTTTTCTTCTCTCTTATAATGTGAACTCCTTGAGGGTAGGGCCTATTTTTGCCCTTCCTTATGAATCTAGTCTTTTACTGTGTGCTACATAAATGCTTGTTGACTTACCAAACTCCAAATCATTTAAAGACACTTAACTAACACATAAAGTAAAACCTAGTATTGCATGCATAATCGTACACATTTAAGAGCTAGTTAAGTCCCTATGATTATTAAGGTACTCAGAGTGAATATATTTCTAATTTTAGGATACATTCTAAAAATTTCTAATTGATTCAACATGGCCTAAGAGAATATACCTTGAACCACTTACCTCTCAGCAGAAATATTGGACCCAATTGAGTATAATAATTTAAGCTGGTCCTAAAGTAGAATATGAAAACACTCATCAAATCAAATACCCAGGTATAGGTCAAACATAAACATTTCTACATTTCTATCCTCCTAAATGAGTAGATATTAAACCATTTTTGTAGATCATACTCAACAATGTTAATTCTAAAATAAAAATACCAAGGTCCCCCCTTATCTCCATTCCCCTACCCCATATTTTCCAAGATTTAATACCACTGCAATTTCTTCTGTTTTATTCTAAAGAACTTGTCCAACCTAACTCTTATTTACTATTTGGGGATTATTTTTTAAAAAATGAAGACAAAAAAGGTGTAAATAATTTACTTCAAACACTGGGTTCATTAGGTGCAAATACAAAAAGTGATGATAAAAATACATATTCTGTCTTATACTAACCTTAAATGGTAGATAATAAATATCTCTTGCTTGAAATCGAGATCGAAGAGGAGGATCTAAAGGATTTCCAGTGTACCTGGGTACTGGTAAGCCCAAGGCAATCACTCGAAAATCTTCACTAACTCTAACAATCTTCCATGTATCTAGCTCTGTTTTGGTGTGATCCTGTAGATACCAAAGGGCAATAATTAGAATGCAATTAATTGATGTAGGAAGAAGGTGAGATTCATACCTTTCAGTGGAGCTTCTACTATATATTTTAGTAAATCCTAATTCAGGAAACCATCAAGCAAAGAAAACCAATCTGAAATTTGTGGCAGATTATATCATAGGGATCAGAATGATGGTGCTCATAATCTGTTAAGTAAAGGAAAGTCAGAAAACAGAAAATAAAGTCAGAACTGAGACAGAATAGGTGAGGAAAACACCAAGTACAGCCTCACAGACTAGAAAAAGGTGGAGTCAGAGAGGCAAATATTTGCAAAAGAATAACTAGGGATTGGAAAAAATGATTGAATCTAAGAGTATCTTCTCATCTCCTGGTAGAAATTTATAAATAACCCCATTCTCAGTCCACTTCCTGGCTGTGAAGATCTCAAGAAATATCTGAGAGCTGTGAAGATTTAGGTGCTGAAAAGATAGAAACTTTAAAGTTTAGATTCAACTAAAGTAAATGAAATGTGATACACATAGCTATAGCACTTTTTTTCCCAAATGTTAAGGCTAGATTAGGAAATGTTTAGGCAACATCAGTTTGGGTTATCTGTTACATTAGAAACAGTGAAAAATATTATTTTTAAGTAGTTCAGTCTCCTAAGGCTTAAAATGCCACAGCATAATAAGGTTGTGATTTCAAGTCTAGAGGTGGTAGGAAGGTGTGTATGTATATGTGGGGAAATGTACCAAATGCTATGAAAAAAAAAAGCCAATGCAATGAATATTTTTAATCAAGTTTACTAGAAGGACTCTCAATTTACAATAACAATTACTTCTGAGAAGCTATTGTTATTTCAAATAAAGTGTGAGGAACAGCTCTAACCCAAATAGCAACACAATCTTCTTTTCATCTGACATAAAAACCTGCTCAATGTATTATGAACAATGATTTTCCCCAAGATTAGGCTCAAACCATCAATAAAGAAACAAAATAAGTAAAGTCTTCTATCATGAACATATTATAAAGAATGAAAAAAAGTAAAAAAAAAAAGAAACACATCTTCAACATAGGATGGATTTCTTTCTAATCATATGTGGTATTAGCTCATGCCACCTCCAAGGACCAAATAAAAGTCATTTGGCAATTAGAAAGGGGTAGGGAGAAGGAAGGTTCTGCATAATCAATTACCACAAATGAATTTAAAGTCAATTTTCATTTCTGGAAATTAACCACAACAATATTTTTAAACCATGGTAATTAGGTTATTCTCAATTACATCTCCTAACTGAACCAGACTGAGATCATTTTTAGAAGAGGCTGGAAGAAACCTATCAGACCATAGAAACACAAGCATATGAACATCTAATTAGAAGTTATACAAGAAGCTCCAAAGGTCTATACCTGCAATCTCTCTCAAATCTACGAAATCCAGATTTTCCTCAAAGACTTCCAATGATTGTGAATTCACTATCTGCAGAGGAAGTGATTCCATTTCAGGTCAGTTTCAATTGCTGGAAAGTTATTTCCTTAAGTTAAGCTGAAAATTATACCTTTCTGTGACATCTATCCTGGCTCCTAGAAACATAAGTGAAGGCACAGAGGAACTATGCCTTCTTCCATATGGCAATCCTTAAAATATTTTAAGATATTTATTGCAATCTGGCCTCACCACAGTCCTTTCTTCTTTAGACTAAATAATACCAATTCCTGTAACCCATGCTGACATAGTTTCAAGTACCTTTCATTAAAAAGTTATTTTATCTGGACTCACTTCAACTTATCAATGCCTTTTCTAAAATCTAGCACCCAGGAAAGGACATAATACTTGCAGTGTTGTCTGAAGATGAGACAATGCAACAAGACTATCAGTTTTACAGTTACCTCATTAGAATCACTACATTTCTGTTAATATATCTGAAGATACATTGACTTATGTGTCTTTCATATATGTTCCTTTTACAAGAGACTGCCTTTTGCATGTCTTTGTATGCTTAGCACTTACCACAATGCCTAGTACATAGTACATAACAAATATCAGTTGACTATCTACTAAAACTCCTGTGCCTTTTATCAAATTAACCAGTCCATTGTGTCTTCCTCACCTAGAATTTGTATATCTGATTTTTAAAATTCAAGGAACTTCCGGTTAAGATGGCGGCTTAGAGAAAGCTAAAGCTCAGATCTCCGGAAAACCCTTCCCGACCAATCTCAAACGATAAGCTCCTAAGGCGCCGAAATTCAAAACGATCAACAGCACAGACCCTGGGAACCCTCCTCCTGGACCTGGACCCGGTTCAAAAGGTACGGCTCCCCTTAAAAGCCAGAACCCGAGATCACTCGGACCTCAGGGGTAGGAGCGCAGAGTCCAAGGCTCCCGGAAGCCGCAGCCCGGCAGGCTCAGAGAGCAGGGTCCTCGGAAACAACAACCCTCAGGGCCTTCTACAGTCCCGGTGAAAGTTACTGCCTGGGGCTTCCGCTGCAGAGAGCTGGTCAAAACAACAGCAACCCTCAGGGCGGGCAAGACAGCCTCACGGGCTGGATCCTGCTATCCAAGTCTCAGTGAAAGTCTGTGCTCTCGGAGCTTGGGGAAGCGGCAGCCCATCCCCCCGCAGGCCTGCGAAACAGCCTCACGGCCAGCGATTCTGAAGGCAACTTCCGGAAAGCGAACCGGGGGGAGAGTGTGGCCTCGTGGTCCGACCCTTCCATTCCAGTTCCAGTGAGGCATATTCAGTTTAACCCAAGGAAAGCCCATAGAACTATCTGCCCAGGACTGCCTCTGAACACCAGAAAGAGACAAGAAAAACTAATCCTCCACATTCAGAGATGACAAACTCCACAGAACCACAGAAGCCCCAAAATACCAAGAAAAATAAGAAGAAAGGGGCGACTTTGGACACATTCTATGGAGCCAAAATACAAAATACAGAGCAGACAGAAGATAATATAAAAGAAAATGCTCCAAAACCTTCCAAAGGAAATGGAAACTCTCCACAAACCTATGAAGAATTTGAATCAGAAATGACCAAAAAGATGGAAGCCTTCTGGGAGGAAAAGTTGGAAATAATGCAAAAGAAATTCACGCATCTACAAAACCAGTTTGACCAAACTGTAAAAGAAAACCAGGCTTTAAAGGCCAGAATCAGGCAGCTGGAAGACAACGATCGTGTAAAAGAGCAAGAATCAATAAAGCAAAGCCAAAATACCAAGAAATTAGAAGAGAACATAAAATATCTCACCGACAAGGTGATAGATCTGGAAAATAGGGGGAGAAGGGATAATTTAAGAATAATTGGACTCCCAGATAAGCCAGAAATAAACACCAAACTGGACATGGTGATACAAGATATAATCAAAGAAAATTGCCCAGAGATTCTAGAACAAGGGGGCAATACAGCCACTGACAGAGCTCACAGAACACCTTCTACACTAAACCCCCAAAAGACAACTCCCAGGAATGTAATTGCCAAATTCCAAAGCTATCAAACAAAAGAAAAAATCCTACAGGAAGCCAGAAAAAGACAATTTAGATATAAAGGAATGCCAATCAGGGTCACCCAAGACCTTGCAAGTTCTACTCTGAATGATCGTAAGGCATGGAACATGATCTTCAGAAAGGCAAGAGAGCTGGGTCTCCAACCAAGAATCAGCTACCCAGCAAAACTGACTATATACTTCCAAGGGAAAGTATGGGCATTCAACAAAATAGAAGACTTCCAACTTTTTGCAAAGAAAAGACCAGAGCTCTGTGGAAAGTTTGATACCGAAAATCAAAGAGCAAGGAATACCTGAAAAGGTAAATATTAAGGAAAGGGGAAAATGTTATCTTCTTCTTTTACTCAAACTCTCTTCTATAAGGACTACATTTATATCAACCTATGTATACTAACATGTGGGGAAAATGTAATGTATAAATAGGGGGTAAAGAAAGACCAAATAGAATAATCATTCTCACACAAAGATTCACATGGGAAGGGGAGGGGAAGAAAACTCCTATAAGAAGGAGAGGAAGAGAGGGGGGGGGGGGTTACTTAAACCTCAATCTCAGGGAAATCAGCTCTGAGAGGGAAAAACCTCCAGATCCATTGGGATCTTGAATTCTATCTTACCCAACAAGGGTAAGGAGAAGGGAAAACCAAGGGGGGGAGGGGGAGAGGGAGAACAAAAAGGGAGGGTAAGAGAGGGGGGAGGGGGAGGGAACAAAAAGGGAGGGACTAAAAAGGGAAACATCAAGGGAGGGGACAAGGGGGACTGTTTCAAAGTAAATCACTGGACTAAAAGGTAGAGCCGAAGAAGAAAAGGTTAGAATTAGGGAAGGCAATCAAAATGCCAGGGAGTCCACAAATGACAATCATAACTTTGAACGTGAATGGGATGAACTCACCCATAAAACGTAGACGAATAGCAGAATGGATTAGAATCCAAAACCCTACCATATGTTGTCTTCAAGAAACACACATGAGGCGGGTTGACACCCACAAGGTCAGAATTAAAGGATGGAGTAAGACCTTCTGGGCTTCAACTGATAGAAAGAAGGCAGGAGTGGTAATCATGATATCTGATAAAGCCAATGCAAAAATAGACCTGATCAAAAGGGATAGGGAAGGTAATTATATTTTGTTAAAAGGGACTATAGACAATGAGGAAATATCATTAATCAATATGTATGCACCAAATAATATAGCACCCAAATTTCTAATGGAGAAACTAGGAGAACTGAAGGAAGAAATAGACAATAAAACCATACTAGTGGGAGACTTAAACCAACCATTATCAAATTTAGATAAATCAAATCAAAAAATAAATAAGAAAGAGGTAAAAGAAGTGAATGAAATCTTAGAAAAATTAGAATTAATAGACATATGGAGAAAAATAAATAGGGATAAAAAGGAATACACCTTCTTCTCAGCACCACATGGCACATTCACAAAAATTGACCATACATTAGGTCACAGAAACATAGCACACAAATGCAGAAAAGCAGAAATAATGAATGCAGCCTTCTCAGATCACAAGGCAATAAAAATAATGATTAGTAATGGTACATGGAAAACCAAATCTAAAACCAATTGGAAATTAAACAATATGATACTCCAAAACCGTTTAGTTAAAGAAGAAATCATAGAAACAATTAATAATTTCATCGAGGAAAATGACAATGGCGAAACATCCTTCCAAACCTTTTGGGATGCAGCCAAAGCGGTAATCAGAGGTAAATTCATATCCCTGAATGCTTATATTAACAAACAAGGGAGAGCAGAGATCAATCAATTGGAAATGCAAATGAAAAAACTGGAAAGCGATCAAATTAAAAACCCCCAGCAGAAAACCAAATTAGAAATCCTAAAAATTAAGGGAGAAATTAATAAAATCGAAAGTGATAGAACTATTGATTTAATAAATGAGACAAGAAGCTGGTACTTTAAAATTCAAGTGCAGTACTTGCTATTTATCCTTATTACAATTCATCCTTTCAAATATGACATACTCTTCTAGACCAAGCAAGGGTCATCAAACTACAGTCAGAGGACCAGATCTAGCACAGACTATTTTTGTATTGCCCTAGAGCCAAGAATGGTTTTTACATTTTCAAATATAACAAAACTTTGAATAAAAATGTAAAAAGCTATTCTTAGTACAAAAACAGGCTGAATGTTATGCTGCCAAATCTTTATTGTACACTATCAAGATATTTTAGTTTCCCAATTCCATCTCCAAATAAATTAATCACTTAATACCCTAGATAAACTTTATATCACCTAAAAATTTAGTAAGGAAGCCATCAGGCTTCATCTAAGCTTTTTTAAAAATTTATTTCATGATTTATTTAGGGAATTTAGTAACATCTGCCCTGCAGCTACAGACAAAGGTAAACTGATCTGTCCACAATCAGACAGGCAGTATATGTTAGAAATAGGGCTGGAACTCAGAATCAAAGTATCAGATTCAGACACTGAAGTGTACTTAGAGGTCACTGAGGACACCAACCCCTTTATTTTAAAGAAGAGGGAACTGAATTCCAGAAAAATTAAGTAGAAAGTGGAAGAGAAAGAATTTAAACTCAGGACCTCTGACTCCAAAGCCAGAACTCTTTTCTCTGTAACACATCTGCTTCTGAGACCAGGTCTCTATTCACAAAAACTTCTCCAAGTTACTAAAAATTAAATGTGGGCAAGAACGGGCCCTAAGACAGAACTCTATGGCATTCTAATATGTATTTTCCTTCAGGGTGGCATTCTTTTTATTCATTCATTCATTAATCTCCTCCTTAAGTATTTCAACAAGTTTTAAGCAGACATAACTGTGCTATCATCCAGCCTGTGACTCTACATGCTGTCAACAAGGATTTCAATGACTTTGTCAAGTGCCTTGCTGAAATCTAGTCAGAGTGTCTGCAACAATCTCCTCCTTGACCACTTTAGTAACATATCAGAGAAATGGATAAGTTAGTCCTAAATGTCTAATTTAAAATTAGCCCACCCTCCTTTGTAGTAAGGAATCAGCACAATCCTATGTGGGTGCTTATAAAATATCTGTTTAATATAGCATTTTATAACTTAACCAGGAATTGACATCGAATCCACAATAATCTGTTTTGAAAATCATCATAATAATTGCTCATCTCAAGTTTTTCCATTTTTAATAACTCCTCAAATAGCAGCTCAGTAACCATTTTTGTTGGTTCTTTTAGCATCATATATGTAAACAAGGTATTTGAATTTCCTTCATCTCTCTCACTGATCTTAGGTTTCCAATTACAGTTAACCTTTTTTCTTGCTTGTTTTCCAATTATTCTTAATGACTGAACTGAAAAGACATCAAATAATTGTGTCTCCTCTCCATTGCCCATTTTTGCTATTTCATCTACCCTAAGCAGGTGGTCTATCACAAACATTTTTTCTTTAAATAATATTTTATCTTTTCTCCCATTTTTAACATTTATTTAAAAATTTTTGAGGTTCAAATTCTCTCCCTCTTTCCTACTCTCTTTCCCTCACTTGTATCTCTCCTCACATTCTGAGACAGTAAGCAATCTGATATAGTATTCTTGAAATGCAACACAGCACAGTTACTAGGGTGCTAGACTCAGACAGACTTGGTTTTGAAACTGGCACTGACATTTATTAGAAATAATGAACAAGACATTGAAAATTTCGGAGCCCCACTTTTGTCATCTCTAAAATAGTGATAACATCCATGATAGGTGAGGTTCAAATGAGAGAGAAACTATATGAAGTTCTTAGCAACTTTAAAGCTATAAATATCAGTATCATTAGTATTATTGATTTATCTAAAAAAACCTTAACAGAAACTTAAAAAGATTTCTGCTCTGTGATTTACTACCTGTGTGGCATCACACAAATCATTTCAAATCTGGGAGTCTCAGTTTCCTCATCTGTAATATGGGAGGAGTTAAGACAACCAGATGACCTCCATATCTAGATCTATAATTCTGATTCCTTCCACTATCTCTTTCCTGACACTATTTTCATAAGATTAAATCACTCTTTTATATTGACCTTTGGTTATCTTTTCTTCCTTCCACATTTTTGACCTGTATATGAGTCTACCCATGAGCTCCCTCCTGACCAGTTCCATTGTTTGTTATGTAGATAGATCACAAGGCTGTCACAGATAAAACATAAATGATTTTCAGAAAAAGATATGGTACTTCCCCATTCTATTACTCAATGGAATCATTTGAATGCACATTAATATTATTTATTTCTTGATAGCCTATTGGAGCTCTTGAATATTCAGTCTAAGTAATTCGTAGATTGATAAATGAACTAGACAACACTAGAGAAAAAAAAATACTTAAGTAGCAACAATCCCAACAAAGATAAACTATTTCTGCTAGCAATTGGACACACTTCAATGAATCCAATCCCAAAGTATTTACTGAGCATTATGCTAGGCAAATTGGGAATTATGTGATGATAATAATAAGAAACTAAAGAAAGAGTAATATTTCCTTGCCAAGAAAAGGAGGAGGATTGGTAGACATTCTTAAAATACAAGCTGACACTATTTCAGTAAACAGGAATCAAGTCTTATAAAATAAGTACATAACATAGGATACTGAAAGTACCTATAAGTGATTTACAACCTCTAGATGGAATCTATGAAATAGCTAATGTCTTAGAATGGAATCAAAAACACTCCATGAGCAATATTCACATGAATAGCCAACAAGTCAACAAAGGAACACTGGGCAAATGGCTGAGTTGTGTGGGTTTGTCTGACAAAATGAAGGGGTTATGATGAACATTGAAATTACAGAAAAGGTTTCTCTAGCTCAAAACTAAAGTAAAGAGAAAATAACAGTATTTTTGTCTGCCTACCTGTAGAAGTTTGTCATAACGCTCAGCAGACATGAGGAAACGTCCATCTTCAAGCTGCATCTCCCTGTTCTCCAGTAAGTTGTTCAAAACAGGCAAGACGTTCCTTTCTGCCTTCTCCAAGCCTTCTAGCACAAGGGTTCTACCTTCTGTGGCAGCACGCACAGCACACTTTTCCAACAATAACCCCAAAAAAATCAAAATTAGCATATAGAAAATAGCAAAATATAGTATAATTACCCATGAAGCCTAAGGGGAAAAATAAAGTTGTAAATTATAGAAAACAGTGGAGTACAAGGTACTATAAATGCAAAATGTTAGACAGACTTTCCTACTCGGTCAGTTTTTCAAGAGTTTCTAGAAGAGTGGGCTGGTTACAAAGAAGATTTCAGTAAAGAAAAAAATGTATTGGGAACTGTAAAAATAAAAGGTGACTGTAAAACTAATAGGCAATAGATGGATTATTGATTATAAACCGATTTTGTATAATCTGCTTGCTGTGCCTACAAAGTATCTTCAGTTTATATCAGTGAAGTGAAACTCATAAATAAACTTCTCTTCAGGGCCAGGCAAAAGGCCACTAAAAGAGACTCTTATTATAAAAAGTAAAATATTTATTGAAATATAAGAATAAAACGGATTTCTAACTCTAAGGGATTCTAATTCCACCCGAATAAAACTCCTTAGCAGACTCAAGAGTCCAAACCAAAGACCAGGCCTTTTTGGTCTTCTCAGAGTTAAAACAGTCTCTCCAACTGCCTGAGACCAACTGCCACACAGAAAAACCATTAGACTTGAAACTGACATTGTCTCAGCTCTGTCTGAAATGCCAATTCTTTCTCAAGGCAGTTTCTCTACTTTTTATCTCTAAACTAATATAACAAGAACCAATTTCTAATATCATCCTTATAGAACTAATACTGGTGTTTCAATAAAGCTTCAAATCTAAAAGTTATGGTACAAAGTAGGATTTTTACAAAAACTACTCTCTTCAGTACTAGAAATATATTGATTTTAAAAAAATGAATATTACTGAAGGTACATTATCTATTCATTTAGAAAAACTGAGGAATAACTGTAGAAAAATCAATTGACAAATATACACAATAAAGCCATGGTCTCCGGGGGTGGGGGAACAAACTAAAGAAATAAAAAGAATGGAGAAATTCTTTTTTTCTCCTTACACAATTTATACCCAAAGAGTCAAAAATACACCCATCTACAAAGAAGTTCTTTTTAATTTTTTTAAATTTATTGATTTATTTAAAATATTTTCCCATGCTTACATGATTAATGATTTTTCTCGCCCCTCTTCCCTTCCCTCTCCCAGAGCTGACAAGCAATTCCACTGGGTTATACATGTATCATTGTTCAGAACATATGTTGTTAATCTCTGTTTCTTCAAAATACTGAGCACAAATGGGGATAAACTAGAAGCCTTTCCAATAAGATCAGGAGTAAAACAAGGATGCCCATTATCACCTCTATTATTTAATACTGTACTAGAAACACTAGAAGTAGCAATTAGAGAAGAAAAAGAAATTGAAGGTATTAAAATTGGCAATGAGGAGACCAAGCTATCACTCTTTGCAGACGATATGATGGTTTACTTAAGGAATCCTAGAGAATCAACCAAAAAGTTACTCGAAATAATCAACAACTTTAGCAAAGTTGCAGGATACAAAATAAACCCGCATAAGTCATCAGCATTTCTATATATTTCCAATACATCTCAGCAGCAAGAAATAGAGAGAGAGAAATTCCATTTAAAATCACCCTAGACAATATAAAATACTTAGGAATCTATCTGCCGAAACAAACACAGGAACTTTATGAACACAACTATAAAACACTTTCCACACAGCTAAAACTAGATCTAAACAATTGGAAAAACATTGATTGCTCATGGGTAGGACGAGCTAACATAATAAAAATGACAATCCTACCCAAATTACTTATTTAGTGCCATACCCATTGAACTACCAAAAAACCTCTTTACTGAATTAGAAAAAAACATAACTAAGTTCATTTGGAAGAACAAAAGATCAAGGATATCCAGGGAAATCATGAAAAAAAAAATGCAAAGGAAGGAGGACTTGCAGTCCCAGATCTCAAACTATACTATAAAGCAGTGGTCATCAAAACAATTTGGTACTGGCTAAGAGACAGAAAGGAAGATCAGTGGAATAGACTTGGCGTAAATGATCTCAGCAAGACAGCTTATGACAAACCCAAAGACCCCAGCTTTTGGGACAAAAATCCATTATTTGATAAAAACTTCTGGGAAAATTGGAATACAGTGTGGGAGAGATTAGGTTTGGATCAACACCTCACACCCTACACCAAGATAAATTCAGAATGGGTGAACGACTTGAACATAAAGAAGGAAACTATAAGTAAATTAGGTGAACACAGAATAGTACACCTGTTAGACCTTTGGGAAGGGAAAGGTTTTAAAACCAAGCAAGACTTAGAAAGAGTCACAAAATGTAAAATAAATAATTTTGACTACATCAAATTAAAAAGGTTTTGTACAAACAAAACCAATGTGACTAAAATCAGAAGGGTAGCAACAAATTGGGAAAAAGTCTTCATAAAAACCTCTGACAAAGGTTTAATTACTCAAATTTACAAAGAGCTAAATCAATTGTACAAAAAAAACAAGCCATTCTCCAATTGATAAATGGGCAAGGGACATGAACAGGCAGTTCTCAGATAAAGAAATCAAAACTATTAATAAGCACATGAAAAAGTGCTCTACATCTCTTATAATCAGAGAGATGCAAATCAAAACAACTCTGAGGTATCTCTAGCAGATTGGCTAACATAACAGCTATGGAAAGTAGTGAATGCTGGAGGGGAGGTGGCAAAGTGGGGACACTAATTCATTGTTGGTAGAGTTGTGAATTGATCCAACCATTCTGGAGGGTAATTAGGAACTATGCCCAAAGGGCAATAAAAGACTGTCTGCCCTTTGATCCAGCCATAGCACTGCTGGGTCTGTACCCCAAAGAGATAATAAGGAAAAAGACATGTACAAGAATATTCATAGCTGCGCTCTTTGTGGTGGCCAAAAACTGGAAAATGAGGGGATGCCCTTCAATTGGAGAATGGCTGAACAAATTGTGGTATATGTTGGTGATGGAATACTATTGTGCTCAAAGGAATAATAAAGTGGAGGAATTCCATGGAGACTGGAACGACCTCCAGGAAGTGATGCAGAGCGAGAGGAGCAGAACCAGGAAAACATTGTACACAGAGACTGATACATTGTGGTACAATCGAAGGTGATGGACTTCTCCATTAGTATCAATGCAGTGTCCCTGAACAATCTGCAGGGATCTAAAAAACACTATCCACAAGCAGAAGATAAACTGTGGGAGTAAAAATACCAATGAAAAGCAACTGTTTGAGTACAGGGGTGGAGGGGATATGACTGAGGAGAGACTCTAAATGAACACTCTAATGCAAATACCAACAACAGGGAAATGGGTTTGAATCAAGAACATATGTGATACCCAGTGGAATTGCACGTCGGCTGTGGGAGAGGTGGTGGGAGGGGGGGAGGGAAGAAAAGAAAATGATCTTTGTTTCCAATGAATAATGTTTGGAAATGACCATATAAAAATTAAAAAAAAATACTGAGCACAATATTTAACATAGTAGTCACTCAATCACTATTCATTGAATTGAGCATGTTCAGCTTTTGAGGCCTCACAAAAAACAAAACTAGATTAAATCTCAAACCAAAGAAGTCTCAAGAAGAGAAAATTATTTACCTTTTCTAAATATGGATAATCAAAAACAGGAATATCAAAGCAAACTTGCAAACTACAGGCATCCTATTCACATCCTGGGGGTTAGGGCTGTGGTGCCTCTGTGATGCCTCTGTGATCTGGAAAATCTGTGTGAAAATTTTTGGCCTTTTTTTCATAACACAGAAGTCTGAATTTTTTCTTTTTCTTTTATGGAGTATTTATAATATGCTATTATAAAATTTTAGTCATGTTTTTGGCCTCAAAAACTGAACATGTTCTGTATCTTATTGTATTTTGCTGATTATTTTGTTTATGATTTAATTTTGTTGTTTTAAGTTCATATATTAATCTTCTGTGTTTTGGCTATTAGATATATTCTGTTACATTATTTTGGTTATAACCTGTATTAACAACCCTTTGGAAAATTTAATGAGCTAAATATCTCAATTCATTTTAAGGGTGGTTTTTAGATCTCTAGTGGCACCAGTACCTCTGATCATTTATCTGTCTTTGAATTGTTTGCTACAAGAGATAAGGGTCCATTTGTAGTTGAAGAGAAGTGCAATAGCACTATTGTATTTCCCCATCTTTGCATTTATTAAAAATGTAATGGATGAGACAACTTTAGTGATTTTCACTATTTAGGCCTCAGCTCCACATGAAATGGGTGGGGCATATTGGAGACAGTTCTATAAACTTTTATAGTCTCATACGAGAGGGAGCAAGGTGCCCAAGAGGCTTAGTTACCCTGTAATGGGTTATGTAATTTCATCCTACAGGTGTGAAGGATTTTTTTTCCTGTGAAGTTTAGTAGCTTCTGAATATTATTTATATATATATATATGTATATATATATATATATTATAAAGGATGTTGAATTAAAGGTAGAGAAAAATTGATTTTCCTTGCATGTACAATATAGTATTTGAGTTTTATTTTTTCTCTCTGTTTTGTGTTTGAAGGACATGTCAACAGTATTGAGATTTTCTTTAATTTTCATTGTTTAAAATAATGAGACTTTGCTTAATGATTTTGTCTGATTCCAGGAGAAGGGAATACAAAATGAGCCACTGCACAGTGCCAAAGAAGCACAAAAGCTAACCTGCATAGTGCCAATAGATGGAAAAAAAATTTTTTTAATGAATACAAGAAAAAAAGTTTACAGAGAACTAACTTGGACAAGAAAAGAAAGGAACATGTAAAGGGATTTTAGGTAAATAGTAAATGTTCAGTATTATTTTTAAGAGGGCAGTTCTAGCTAACATTATTCATATGGGTTTGTTCCTCCTCATTAGAATTAGATTAACATTTTACTGCACATATATTCATCCCAATCCCTCAAGATTAAGAGAGTAACAAAACACATTGGAAACAGCATTGAAACAAAATATTTTGACTTCTCATTGAATTTATAGACAGACAGGTGATAGTCAGTCATACAATTATAGATACTTCTACAACTCTACCCTCAGGCAACTTTACATACCTTGAGTACAACCAAGAACCCCAAAGGAAGCGAAAAGATCTCTGGTCTGCGAAAATGGATGTCACAATGTGTTAAATCTCAAGAACTTTACTCACAAGAGACTTCTAAGGCTCTTGCTCAGATTAGAACATTGGGACTGGTACACGAATGTATCTTGGCAGCAGCCAAAAGTAGGAGCTGACAGCAAGAGATAAAACAGTATGACTACAAAAAGCATTAATAGGAACCCCCTAAAGTACAGCTGTCTATCCATTAACTAGATTACTCCTTGGTGTGAGAATAATCAGTTGGAATAAAATGTTTTTGAGATTCTATAGGACTTTCCATTTCTGAGTTCTGTGAAATCTCTAATTACCTATAGATCTCCACCAGAAAGTACAACTAATTCAAACTCAACATTTCCCCTACTATCCCCTTCCACTAAACTTGCTCCTCCTTCTGACTTCGATATTCATTTCAAGGGAAAAGGAAGTATTTATGACAATATTCTTTTCTTGTGTGGCAAGCTGGGGATAGCTAGGTGGCACAGTGGATTAAGTACTGGACATGCAGTCATGAATACTTAAATTCAAATCCAGCCTCAAACAGTTTACTAACTGTGTGACCCTGGGTATGTCACATAGCTGCCATCTATCTCCGTTTCTTCTATTGTAAAATGGGAATAAAAATAGGATCTGCCTCCAGATATTGTTGTGAGGATAAAATGAGACAATATTAAGAAAACAAAGTAGCTTTACATAAATGTTACCTACTGCTAGCTTCTACACTATTAAAGCTTCTATAGCTAATATAATAGAAAACCAAATTCCATCATTTTATAAACAGTTTTGGTAATTTGGAACAGAATTAGGCATTATCATGAACATGATCTGTTAGTCCTAACTCATCCCCATTCCTTTACCTTATACCTCCATCTATCTATCCTCTTGCATTTATTATTGGGAAATCTGGGATCTCTCTCCCTCTTTTTAAAAGATTTGAACTTCTGGGATGAACAAAATCCCAAAGTTGGCCTGGTTATATAATGTGAGACTCAATACTCGGCTATGGTGTTGTGTCTGCTTTACTTATAGGCAGATAATACTTAGCCTTTACCAAAGTAATAGTTTTCTTTATTGTCCATGCTAATAAAAAAACCAATCCATTCCATGCATTCTCTTACTGAAGTCCAAAATGAAATTCACCTATCATTCTCCTGCCACTTAGAAACTTTGAGAGCTCTTTCTATTACTTATTCCTATTACTTTGACTATCACTACTCAAAAAGTTAAGTGCCATTTGCAATTTCAAGTCTTCTCTGTGCTTTTCCTTATAAAATTTAGGAAAATAAAAAAAATAAGATTGGTTTAATATTAAGCATTCAGTGACAATGAGGCTAACATTTGCCCATCCACAGAAAGGTACCATTAATACTCATCCCTAGATTTCTTTTTGTTTTAAATCTACTCTCTTTTAATGAAAATGTATTCCCTGAATACTATAGTAACATAAATGCTACAAGAGGAAAGGTACTGTCATATTTCTTTCCTCTTCAACTCTCCTCCAGTTACTATCACTTATTTCTACTGTTTATTTTTCTTAAAATCAGCCACAACCACTGCGGGTAGAGTGGGTGGAGGAGAGGAAGGGAAATAATGTGATTATTGTAACCAAGGAATAATGTTCTATATTGACTAAATAAACTTATTCAAATGAAAAAAAAATCAGCCACAATCAGAACTTTATAGAAAAACCACCTGGTTTTATAAGACCTTCCAATTGGTTTAGAATCTAGACCAAAGGATTCAAATTTTTTTTGCTAATTAATGTACAACTTTTAATAAATAGAACATATCTGAAAAGGGAAATTTAAACTGAAATCAGGTAGAAAACTGTAACATTAAAGTTTTAAATAAATATTTGAAAGTTAATGTAAGAAAATTAATAGCACTACTTAAGAGACAAGATTATTACAGATTACATCTACTAATTTTCTTTCTCCCCTCAAAAATTAATGGGTCATGACATCACTGACCTGGTATTCTCTAATATCTTTGTGGTCATTATGACTTATTCTATAGAAAAAAACAATGTCAACTGTGTTTTCATCAGATTTAGGGAATAGTTGACTTAGTTTAACTGTTTTATACAAAGCTTCATTTTGGTTCAGGCTCTTCATATTTTTGGTCCAAAGACTACTGTAAAGGTCAAAGGCTTGAAGACAATCCAGAAGCCACATACATCAAAAAGATTATAAAAAGACAATTAAAAGGTGTAGCTCAGGGCAAGAGCAAAAACAAAATCAGAAAAAAGAAAATAATCATAACAATAAACAGGGACTATACTGGTTACCAATGTGAGGGTCACTGCAGAACCACCAGTTTGTTTATGTATAGTCAGATCAGGGACTGGTCATAACAAAGGTCAAAATCAATACTGAATTAGAAGAGAGGATAAAAATAGGAGTCACCTTTACAATTACAAGCAGCTCCAACCCAAACTGGTTAAAAAAGATGGCAATGGCAATAGATGGAAAATGAACAAAAGCAAATATGCTCATTCTGAATATCTCTTTTTATTGGAGCAGCTTTAATGATCTAGAAGTCATCAAAGAGGAGAATCTCAAGAAGTCCAAAAGTCACCTCAATCATTTAATACTTACTGTTCTTGCTACATGAAAACTATGACAACCAAGGGCAACACTACTTTAGAAACAAGTACATTTGTATAGCACTGTATTTTATGACAGATGTTGCAACATCTTAAACATCAAAAAAGCTGCTGATAAAAACAACAATACAGCAAAAAGTTTAGCATGAGAGTCAACTTAGCCACATCATTAAGAGAAGCTCCTCTGATTGAAGTCTAGCTCAAAAGGAACTTAATCAAACATTTTTCCTGTTAATATCCCCCTTCAGAGAAATTAATTTTGTTTCCTGACTTAAATACCTTGTGAAAATCTTCAATCAACAGAAAATTATAAGGAAGTTAGGGAAACCTGTTTTCCTCTTTCCCCCTCCCTATCCTGACCTCCTCTCATTTAAAGAATAAATTCTTTTAGTTAAAAGATCTACATTGTGAGATTAGTAATTGAGAAAACCTTTAAAGCTTACCATTCTGAGAAAAGCCATTAGATTCAGTTGAAAAAGGGATAGGAAGTGGTGTGGGGGGAGAAGTATAAGATCCAGCCTTTACCTTAGCTGGCTTCCTGTATCCCTGTCCCTATTACCACAAATATCTTAGTATTGCCCTCTATCACAAATTGCATTATATAACCTTCATTATCCAAAGTACTATGAGAAAGTGATAATGATTCTTACGGAAATTAACTTAATTAAGAGTAGTTAGGTCCAACAAATCACTCAGAGGAAAAATGACAAGAAAATTTCAATGCAGGGATCAATATTAATTAATTTGTTTCTTTCATTAAAATACCCAGTTAACTCCCTCCCTACCCACCCCATTACAGAAGGTATCATTTGACAAAAAGATATATGTATATATAAAAGTATTTCTTATTTACTTCTATTTATCAGTTCTTTCAGGGTATATGGGATGCTCAGGGAGGGGTAGTATCTCTGGTATGGAGGGCTTGTCGTGCCCTCTTAGGGCAGCTCTCCAGCCTCTGACCCTCACCTGACACCCAGCTCTCACTTGTGGCTCCCAGTAGCTGCTAGCATGCTGCAGCAACCACACCCTGGGCAACGGCTTCGGCAGGCCGGCTAAACCTTGTGAGGGTAGCCATCGGGTCGTCGACCCCTGGTGAACTAAGGCTTTGCTCACCCAGCATGTGAAGACTGTTTTTGGCCAAACAGACAGAAGAAACCAATATGAAGGTTCAATGGCTAAGAGGGCGATGCAGCAAAGCACTGTGGAGTGCTTAGGGCGTGTTGGAGCACAAAAGACAACGTGGCCATCCAATGCATCTGAGGAAGTCTCCAGGTGTAATGATTTTTCGTGCCACTGGACCCAGGCTTCCAACGCTGAGAGAGTGGGACTGTCTCTGTGCATTGACTTTTTCACTTAAATCTCCATGCACGAGTGTTTTTGTGCACACTCATCTACATTACAGATGAAAGCACACAAAGACAATTGTCATCCTCGGTTACCAAGAGACTACTACCACCATCAGTTCTTTCTCTGGAGGTGAGCATATTCAAATCATTCTTCAGACAATATTTCTGCTGCTGTATATAATTTTTTCTCTCTCTCTCTTTTTTAAAACCCTTACCTTCCATCTTGGAGTCAATAATGAGTATTGGCTCCAAGGCAGAAGAGTGGTAAGGGCCAGGCAATGGGGGTCAAGTGACTTGCCCAGGGTCACACAGCTGGGAAGTGTCTGAGGCCAGATTTGAACCTAGGACCTCCCATCTCTAGGACTGGCTCTCAATCCACTGAGCTACCCAGCTGCTTTTCTCTTGAACCTGCTCATTTCACTCTTTATATTTTCATGTAGGTCTTTCCATGTTTTTTCCAAAATTAAGCTGTTCATCATTCCTTATGGCCCAGTAGTATTCCATCACAATCATAGGGTCCAACTAGTTTAGCCATTCTTCACTTGATGGTCTTCCTTTCAATTTCCAGTGCCTTGCCACCACAAAAAGAGCAATATCTTGGTCACTTCTTTTTTTTGGATAAAAGTACAGTCCATGTACTTTCCATTCTTTCAGATATTTTGAGGAGATAAGTATTCTGAAAGGAATGGAAAGTATATATACAGTACTTTTATCTAAAAAAGAAGTGACCAAGATTTCAACTGTCTACCTTTATGCCTACATTTTTATCACTATAAACCTTTATGAGAATGGTGTATGCATTTGTTGAGTATCCTTTATGAAATGGTGAGAATAGAACAAATAAGTGGGGCCTTCATAATTTTCTACAACATATCACATTTTACCAGTAATAAAAATGACCAAATGGGGTAGAAAATAATTATAAGGAAATATTGGCTCAAGAATGCAAACCTAGCCTTAAATGCTTTCCTCCAAAAAGGCATCACATGAATTTGTTAAAAATCATACAAGATTCTTTAACAGTTGTAACTATAGACATATTAAATCACTGAACAATAACTATCATTAAATAAAACACTAAGCAAGGAGAGATGTGTTCTCCAAAGATGTTCATCCTTATTATGATGAGTTTGTTGTACAAGTTCTAAACAGAACATGTAATGCCTATATAAAAAAAGAGGTTATGCAGATGTTCTGCTGTAGACAACATTTTGTTTATTATGTCAAGCCAAAGAACACTACTGAATCTCTTTAATGAAATCATCTCATACTACTCAAAAGAACTGATGCCAGGACCTACCTAGCCACACAAATAGGAAAAAAACAAGTGGAAGAAAAATTCATATTGCCTAGATTTTGACAAACAATTGAATGGGTAGCTTAATAAGGCTTCCAGGTATACACCAATCTTGGATAGGAATTACAGACAGACAATTAGCTGAGCTAAGAAATTGTAATGATGGGGAGTAGGACAAAAGAACTGTTGGGGGAAATGGAAATGTTGAGAGCTCTATAGTTGCATGAGGCAGGAATGACAGTTGGAATCTGGACAAAGACTTCTGGGAAATTCTCCTGAGGAGGGGGTCTTGAGTGCTGAGACACAGAAGGGAGTGGAAGGAGGAGCTGTTTCTCAGGGCCATTCAAGACACCTTTGAGGATTTCTGACACTTACAGAAATCTTAACTTCATGGATTCCTGTTTAAAACATTGCTGGTTCCTGTTAAGAAACCTAATTTCTTCAAAGACTTTCATTCCATGAACTATTGAGATATTGGACTCAAATAGGTGAGCAATGCTCTCTTCCTATTTTTTTACCTCTCTCCTGCCTACAAGAAAACCTTGTACTTGAATAATCAGTTTTATTTAGAAAGAGATTTAGGGTGACCTCCAACCCCTCTAACCTCTACCCTTTACCCCAGTCAACAATTAAATCAAATAAGCAGTCAGATAGCAAATTCGATCTCGTTTATTTACATCTAGAGAGAAAGCCCATTGGCAGACTCCATCTTGTTGCCAGTTTTCAAGACACAAGGGGGAACGCCCCAAAGCAGAGCATATCCAGACTGAGGTCCCATATACCTCTCCTTGTAGAAAAGCCTTCCCCACTGCCCATGAGGTCTGGCTCCGGCCAGCAAAGAGCAAGCCTTCACTGAGGGGAGATTTACATTTTGTCTCCCTTAAGTAATTCAGGGACTCCAGGAGGGAGTAGTGAGGGAAGCCATTTTCATCAACCCTTTCCTCACTGCTTTCAACTCTCATTTCTCCATCTAAAGAGTGTGAGCTTACAAAATGAATAGCAAGAAAGAGGAAACAAGGCTAGATATCACCAGAGAAATTATATTTAATAAATGATTTAATAAATGATTGTTGAATTGAATTAAACAATTCCAAACTGTTACCTCCCAGAAAAGTTTTTTTATTTTTTCCCAGTAATATATCTAAATCTTCAAATAATCTAAAATTGCAGGTGACCCAAAGGCCAACAGAAAGATTCACTGTGAGTTAAAGTTGGCCATATCACATTTCCAGGAATGACTCAGATGTGAGAAGTAATTAAAACAACAACAACATTATAGTCTTGTATAAATGGAAAAAAGAAGTTAGCTGGGCATGTAGCAAAAGCAATGGATAATAAATGGGTAGCATCAGTGCTACACTTGTTCTTCAGTCATGTCCAGTTCTAAAATTCCATGACTGTGAGTAGTTCGTAAACCTAACTTCTAAAGACCCCACCACTGTCTAGTTCTCTACTAAAAGTTCCATATCCTCTTTCTACAAGTTATTTTCCAGTTGTGTCTGACTCTTTGTGACCCTAACTCTTCCTATATAAAGAACCGTTCATGACAAAAATAAATCTAGGGATTTGAATGTTATTTGAAATAAAAGTAACTACTGGCTTTGGCTTGGGAATCTGTTTATTAAAGAAATATTTTGGCATAATAACATTTACTATAATGGGATTTTGTACTTTGATACTATTTATGCAATCCAGAATGATGTTTATTTTTATACTATAACACAATAATGCTAGCAATCTAGTTCGCTGTAGTTCTTCTAGGTATTTTTCAGACCTGCACATAGCAATCCATCCCCATTTTGTATTTGCATAATTCATTCAATCTGCTGTGCCATGGACTGTTCTCTGAGGTGTGGCTCTCTAGCTCAGTTATATCTGCTAACATAGACACATGTTTTCTTTTGCCTTTCACGCAAGTAACTAGTGAAATATTAAATATTAAATATTTCCAAATTTAAATCACATGAAATACTGCTTATGTTTCTGTCTAGACATAACTTTCCAAAAGTCCCATGCTTAAGAAGTAAAAATATTTTTTGAAATCTTTCTTGCTTTTAATTTTTAATATGCAAGAGGACAACACAAGAAAAGGGCCCTCCAGAAATTGTTTCTTATATAAATAAAAGCTATATAAAGGGAAGAAAGAATCAAAGATGCATGAATACAAAACAGAAACTACCCTATTTCTGACGATGTTACTTGAATTTCTGACAATGTTTAATATTTTCATTGCTTAAAGAAAAGTAAGCATTAAAAATAACATTTGTAGATATAAACTTACTTTGCCTCATTTACTATATTTATCAAAATGTATATAATAGAAGAAAAGGCTGAAACAGATAATCTTAAAATTCCATCTAGCTTTAAGATCAATGATAGACTCTATCCTTAAAAAGCATTCGGGTTTTCTCAGGAGAACAAAAAAAGATCAACCAAAGCTCTTTAACTTGTCTTCCTACACATTTCAGGCAATACAGTTACTTAGTTACAGGATTAAGAGGTGTGTGGAATAAAAATTCAGTTACTGAGACAAGCTGGCATGTCAGCTAAAGAGAGATGTCTATTAAAAAAATCATAGATTGAGATTTAAAAGAGACTTCAGGGTTCATTAAAGAAGATGCTACTTGACTAACAATAGCTGAATATCAAATTGAGGGAAATACAACTAACCACTCTCATGCCACTTTTTAAAGCTAAGAAAACCATTTTTACAAGTTCTTCATTGAGATCCCAAATATATCCAGTAAAGTCAAATACTATTCATATAAATTGATTAGTTTTTAAGGAAGAAAAATTTGATAACGCTAAATGAAAAAACTTTTGATTAGCCCATTATTGCCATTGGTAGGTCTACAATAATGTTCTACATTAGATTGTGGACCTCAAAACAACATGCTCAATAGCTAGTAAGCAAGAGATTAAGGATGCCTCCATTATCCATCTCTAAAAGGAAACGGAAATAAGTTGTCCTATGACAATCTCCAAGAGGTGAAGGAGTCGGTCTGTCTGTTTCTCTTTGTCTCTGTCTCTGTATCTCTGTCTCTCTCTCAGTCATCGTTGGCAACATTCTTTTTATTTAAAATCCTTAGAATACTTACTTAGTTATCTAAGAATACTTAGAATAAAATAAATACTTAGAATAAAATAGAATACCCAACTAAGAGTAAATACTGTGCATTGGTTCCAAAGCAGAAGAGTGATAAGGGCTTAACAATGGGGGTTAAGTGAATTGCCTAAAATCACAAAGCTAAGAAGTGTCTGAAGTCACATTTGAACCTAGGACCTCCTACCACTAGGCTCCCAGTACACTGAGCCACTCAGCTACCTCACTGGCAACATTCTTGCCAGTCCTCCTTAATATACTAATCCTTTACCTGGAAGATGGTCACCAACCTAAGAGCTGATATGGCTTCAGAACAAATGCTAACAAACAACTCCAAGAGAAATGTCAAGCGCAGAACAAATGTCTGTAAACAACATTTACTGATTTGACCAAGACCTTTAATAACTGTAAATTGTGATGGTTTATGGAAGATCATGGCAAAATTTGGTTCCCTGGAGTTTACCAGTATGGCACACCATCGCCATAATGGTAACCTTATATGGGTTCTAGATAATGGATGATGATCTCATGCTTTCCCAGTCACCAATGGAGTGAAGTAGGGTTGAGCATTAGCCTTGATGTTTTCAGTGATTAAGTAAGATGCCTTCAGTGAGGATGAAAACATTATCAAGGTCAACTATCACACTGATGGTAAATTATTTAACTTTAAAAGACTGTAAGACGAGACCAAAGCAGAAGTACAGTTAGTGAACAACTTTCTATTTACAGGTGATTATGCATTTGAAGCCTCTCAGAATATACTGCAACAAAGCATGAATCAGTTCTCTGCCACTTATGCTAACTTTGGCCTAACAATTAATATGAAGAAAACAGGTTCTCCACTAGCCATCAGTGTACCATCAGTTGAACAATCAGTTATAGCAAATGGAAAAATTCTGAATGCTGTGGATAAGTTCACTCACCTTGGCAATATACTTTTCAAGGATGTATACAGATGATAAGGTTGATACATGCACTGCCAGAGCTAGCTCAGTATTTTGGAGACTCCAAAGGAAAGTATAGGAGAGAAGATAAATTATGGTTCCTTCCAAACTGAAGGTCTATAGAGCCACTGTGGTGACCTCACTATGGTAGCCTGTGAAACCTGGGCAGTTTATCAATGCCATGCCAGTAAATCGCTTCCATTTGAATTGTCTCAGAAAGTTGTTTAAAAGATCACCTGGCAAGATAAGATACTGGATGCTAAGGTCATTTCTCAAGCTGAAAGGTCAAGCATCTAGACTCTACTGCAAAAAGCACCAAGTCCAATAGGCTGGCCATGGCCACAATGTTCAAATGCAGAGAACTCACACAAGGCATGTACTCATAAGGAGGTCAGAAGAAGTGATACAGGGGAGCAGCTGGGTGGCTCAGTGAGAGCCAGACCTAGAGACAGGAGGTCCTAGGTTAAATCTGACCTCAGACACTTCCCAGCTGTGTGACTCTGGGCAAGTCACTTAACCCCCATTGCCTCACCCTTATTGCTTCTTCTGCCTTGGAACCAATACACAGTATTGATTCTAAGATGGAAGGTAGGGATCTTCAAAAAGAATAAGAAGAAGTGATACAAGAACACTTTCTGGGTCTCTCTGAAGAATTCCGATATCAATTATGAAACATGGAAGACACTGGCATAGGACCATTCAACATGGCATGCCTACATTAAAAAAAAGGTACTGTGTTTTATGAGGAAAGCAAAACTGCAGTAGCTCAAAAGAAAGATGAGATGTGCAAATTTGGAGACATCTCCATCTCAGATGTTCATATGGATTATTTGTGCTCACCCTATGGTAGAGTCTTCTGAGCCTGTACTGATCTGATGAGCCAGTCAGACACTGTACATTGACCCCACCAAAGTGGTGTCATTTTGGCCATCTTCAGGTACTAAGGACAACAACCATGTAAGCTGGAGTTTGAACCCAGGCCTTATGAATCTATGTTTAGAATTCCTTCTACTGTACCTTTGAAGAGAGTACCTTAGAGGCAAATGTGAGGAGAAGATATATTACATGGGAGATTGTCCATACAAATGCAAGGAGATGGAAGAAGCTTTGTCCGGTATGGGGAAAGCAATTAGGCCAGTTTGGCTAGAATACAGTATGCTATCTGACTGTAGTCACGTGTTTGTTCTATTGCTTCAAATTATGAGCTTTTGAAAAGCTTCTAGAGCTTCTATCATTTTTGTTATCTATGTCTCCCATCATATCTACTCCATAAATAGAGGAACCACAAAGGCAGGAAGGGCTGGACCTGCAGTCATTAGCAATGGGTTGGTATGTGAGCTCACTTGGTAGCTATAATGCTGGGCCAGTGGAAATCCCTATGAAGCTCAATCTCTTCATCTACCAAGAGCAGGTATTTGTAATGCCTAAATCACTGGGTTTTTGTGAGTAAAATCCAAAGTAAGTCAAAAGGCACTGCTTGAGGGTAAGTTACCATTATTGATTAATTCTTTAATACTCCAAAGATATAGGATTTCATCATTTTATGCACTCACTTCTCCAATACAAATCAAAACATCTTCACATTAGTAAATGTAAATAAAGAGTTGGTGTGTTAATGTGTATGTGTGAAAAAATCTATTACTTCATAGCCAACTTATTGGTCAGCTAAGTTCAGACTTTGAAACTTAATTAGCCTGGGTTAAGCATGCAATGCAGCCATACCCAAAGCCCTCCCAACCTAAAAGGATTTGTATATCCTTCAAGAACACAGGATCAACTCCACTCCATAAAGCCTTTTAAAAGGCCTTTGGAGGATTATAATTTCTCTTTATAAGATTATATAGTACTAGATATACATAATATGTGTAGTAGTGATTGCTGAATAAAATGTAGCCCGCCAGTCAGCTGATGTTAAAGAACAATCTTCAAATAAATCTATGAGAAATTATTCTGCAGAAAATAAATGTTTAAAAAGCACCTAATATGTGCTAGGCACTGTGCTAAGTGCTGGGAAAATTAAGAAAGACAATGAAGCAATCCTTTCTTTCAAGGATGTTATGTTCTAATGGGGAAATAAGTTGTATATATTTAAGTATGCCCAAAATAAAAATAAGGAGAATAAACACAAGGCAATTAGGGAGGGAGGACACTAATGGTTGGTGAAATAAAGCTTCATGTAGAATAAAGTGGTGTTGAAAAGGAAGAAAAACTTTCTCTACAGAAGGGGTGATGAAGAAGTGCATTTCAAGCACAGGAGACAGAATGAAATATACATTCTTTCTCTAACTACAGAATAAGGAGAATTGTTTAAATGAACAGATGAGATTTACATTATAAATTCTCAAAAATTTCTGAGTGACTTGTTGTTGAACATTATGATAAAATGCTTAGGGATTGGTGGAATCTCCTTTTCTGAGGAGAAAATATTTAAAAATAAGATATGTTTTATGTATATATACATATATGTATATAATAGTTTACAGATTTAGAGTTAGAATGGGCCCCCAAATTAATCTAATCCATCCCCATACCTTCACAGATGGGGAAACAAGTCCAGAGAGTTCAAGTAATTCACAGCTAGGATTTGGTACCAAGTATTCTGGTTTCAAAATCAGAGCTTTCTATCCATACTAAATGTATGATTATACTCTATCCTAATGAGACTATGAGTAGAGCACTTAGGTTCAAATTTGGGGGAGGGGCCTTGATAGGAAGGACATTGAGAAAGTTAGAGGAATGCGAATGAAATGCTGATTAACCTTAATTCCTGCCATAAGAGTATGAGCCAAAGGAAATGTAGCTACATTTAGCCTACAGAACACAAGACTTGGTGGGGCATATCAGCTACCTTAAAGTATATATGGTTCCCTATTGTGGAAGAGTTTTTGTGGTTCTTCCTCAAAGGGGGATGGTTAACCTCTAAAAGTACTTTCTAGAATTTCCAGTCCTTTAAGACTCATACTTTTCATGAATCTAATTGTCTTTTGCAGAAATTGGGAAAGGACACAGATCTGAAAAATTTTCTTCCCTTGTTGGGCCAACTGGGAAACATCATAGCATCTTTATAGCAACATTTAGAAAAGAAGCCTTTCCACAATAAAATCAGCACCATGACCTAAAAAAAAAAATCAAGAAATTTCTGTGCCCCAGTTCTAATTTTGTTCCTGGTCTATGTTACAACCTTAGGCAAATAGTTTTAATCTATCATTCAGTCTCATTCACAAAGTTAGAGCCTCCTCAGAGAGCCTCCTCACTATGCAGTGAAACTAAGTGTTGTAGAACAATCACAGCAGGGTTGAGAACACACTTGGAAAATGTTATAACTATAGTACTAAATATTACTATTAATGTAACCAACTTTATATGAAACAAGATTTCCAAACCTTTTAATGCATGTATTTCACTTTAAAAGACCAAAATGTATCCCTATTTAATAATCTCTCTGGCTTGTTACATAGACTATTTTTTTCAAGAGTAGTAATGTTTATAATAATTGTAATTCCCTGATAATTATGAGGTGATATCATATTAATACAATTTTAAATAATAATTTTCTGACATTTTACAATCCATGCTTTTTGCCTCCCTTTTACCCTTCCCCAACTCCCCAAGAAGGCAGGTAATATGATATAGATTGTGAGATATGCTATGATAGAATACATATTTCCATGTTCATCATGACATTTTAAAGCTTTACTTCCTTATATTATTTAATAATATCAATAAGTTTTTTAAATATAAAAACCTCTAGGAATGTGTTCTTTAATTGATTCACAAATTGGTGTGAATTAGATGATCAGATTAGCTTTCTAACTAAAGTTAGAGACTGAGGAAATGGGTTTTTCACTTAGGGGTGGAAATAGTTCAAAGCAAAGTTATACTGGAGTATATAGGGTTTAAGAACGCCTCAGGTTGGGTGCCATGATGTCCTAGGCCTGTGCTTAGAACTCCATGAGGCCCCTGGAGTCATCATGGGATAAGCTTAAAAAAAGAACCTAGAAAAAAGGTGGGAGTATGATAAAAACAAACATTAAACTTTCAAAGTTTAGCTTAAGATTAGTCCTACATTTAGAAAATTCATCTTCCCCTCTTTGGAATCATGTGATCCTCTGTCACTAGGAAGCTGAATTATTAGCATTAGCATTATTATAGCTATATTTTTATGAGCTAAGCTAGGAACCTTCCTATCATATATAACATTTCACTCCAAACATCTGGATTTAAAGAGGTGGCTGGGTGGGGCAGTGGATATATCTCGAGTCAGGAAGACTTAAATTCAAATCCAGTCTGATACTTGCTAGTCTTAAAAGCCTGGGCAAATCACTTAAACTCTTAGTACTGCGATTATAAATTGGGGATAACAATGTACCTATTCTCAGGGGTGTTTTAAGGATCAAATGAGATAATATTTTCAAATATTTAGCATTGTGCCTAGCATACAATAGGCTTCTCCTTTAACCCCTTAAAGAACACAGCTTTTTAAAAAACATTATAAATTAAAGGCTATCTATTTTGTAGAGTAGCTCCAATATTAACAAATGGTTTTTCCTTGTCATGAGTATTTAAAAGCTAGAATCCTCTTCATTAAATTCCCTAACAAATAAATATAAAGACTTTATATAGATAAATAATTTTTTATTAAATTTTAATTTCAACCACCAAAAATTGGCCTTGTCTCCTTCCCCCATCTCTCACTTTACCCCAATAAAGTATTATAATCAGGAAGTATTGACTACCTGAAATATATTTCTTTTTTTTATATACTTTATGTATTTATTTATATATTTATGATATACATTTATTTTTATATTAATTACAATGTAATTACAAAATTATATTGAAGTGAATATGATGTCTTTAGCAAAATGAGTCTATTTTGTCACAAATTATAATATCAAAATTCTCCTAATCATGTGACTTCTAAAATTAAGAACACATCAGTTAGTAGAAAGATAGTATTTAGTAGAAAGATAAAGAAGGAAGCCACATTTCTTTAAAATGCAGTATATGCAACACAATGTAAAGGGAGTAATCTCTCCCACCTCTATTTCCCACCAGCTATCTCTATTTTCTCCAGATTCTTGGACAATTATAGATAAGCTTTGTAACACTTGAAATTAGAAAGGCTGGCCTTCCTCCTTATGCTTTGACTTTGTGTTTTCTTTTTTTTTTAAATAATATTTTATTTGATCATTTCCAAGCATTATTCATTAAAGACAAAGATCTTTTTCTTTTCCTCCCCCCACCCCCATAGCCGACGTGTGATTCCACTGGGTGTCACATGTGTTCTTGATTCGAACCCATTTCCATGTTGTCAATATTTGCACTAGAGTTTCGTTTAGAGTCTCTCCTCTGTCATGTCCCCTCAACCGCTGTAGTCAGGCAGTTGCTTTTCCTCGGTGTTTCCACTCCCATAGTTTATCCTTTGCTTATGAATAGTGTTTTTTCTCCTAGATCCCTGCAGATTGTTCAGGGACATTACACCACCACTAATGGAGAAGTCCATTACGTTCGATTATACCACAGTGTATTAGTCTCTGTGTACAATGTTCTCCTGGTTCTGCTCCTCTCGCTCTGCATCACTTCCTGGAGGTCTTTCCAGTCTCCATGGAATTCCTCCACTTTATTATTCCTTTTAGCACAATAGTATTCCATCACCAACATATACCACAATTTGCTCAGCCAATTCCCCAATTGATGGGCATACCCTCGTTTTCCAGTTTTTGGCCACCACAAAGAGTGCAACTATGAATATTTTTGTACAAGTCTTTTTGTCCATTGTCTCTTTGGGGTACAGACCCAGCAATGCTATGGCTGGATCAAAAGGGTAGACATTCTTTTGTCGCCCTTTGGGCATAGTTCCAAATTGCCTTCCAGAATGGTTGGATCAGTTCACAACTCCACCAACAATGAATTAATGTCCCTACTTTGCCACATCCCCTCTAGCATTCATTACTTTCCTTTGCTGTTATGTTATGTTAGCCAATCTGCTAGGTGTGAGGTGATACCTCAGAGTTGTTTTTATTTGCATCTCTCTGATTATAAGAGATTTAGAACACTTCTTCATGTGCTTATTAATAGTTTTGATTTCTTTGCCTGAGAACTGCCTATCCATGTCCCTTGCCCATTTATCAATTGGAGAATGGCTTGATTTTTTGTATAATTGATTTAGCTCTTTATAAATTTGAGTAACTAAACCTTTGTCAGAGGTTTCTATGAAGATTTTTTCCCAATTTGTTGTTTCCCTTCTGATTTTAGTTACATTGGTTTTGTTTGTACAAAAGCTTTTTAGTTTGATGTAGTCAAAATTATTTATTTTACATTTTGTGATTCTTTCTATGTCTTGCTTGGTTTTAAAGCCTTTCCCCTCCCAAAGGTCTGACATGTATACTATTCTGTGTTTACCCAATTTACTTATGGTTTCCTTCTTTATGTTTAAGTCATTCACCCATTTTGAATTTATCTTGGTGTAGGGTATGAGGTGTTGATCTATTCCTAATCTCTCCCACACTGTCTTCCAATTTTCCCAGCAGGTTTTATCGAATAGTGGATTTTTGTCCCAAAAGCTGGGATCTTTGGGTTTATTGTATACTGTCTTGCTGAGGTCGCTTTCCCCCAGTCTATTCCACTGATCTTCCTTTCTGTTTCTTAGCCAGTACCAAATTGTTTTGATGACTGCTGCTTTGTAATATAGTTTAAGGTCAGGGACTGCAAGGCCCCCATCATATGTGTTTTTTTTTTCATGATTTCCCTGGATATCCTTGATCTTTTGTTATTCCAAATGAATTTTGTTATGGTTTTTTCTAAATCAGTAAAGAAATATTTTGGGAGTTCAATGGGCTGAAATATATTTCTAAAGAAATTCAAGTCGGTTTTTTTATTGCCTGATTTTAAAAAACTGGTAACTAGCACAAAAATAAAACTTCATTTTTCATCATTGTTTTTTGTTTTTAATATGTGTATTTTCTTTTCAAATACTGCATGCAGCCCCATTGTGAAAAACCAACTCAAAATCTCTCCAGCTGTTCCATCCTTCCTTCCCTATACCACACTCTGTGCTAGGAATGTGCAGTAACACCTTTCAAACTGAGGGAAAGTCTAATGTAAGTTTCTTTTTCATTTTGCTCTATCCGAATCTAATTTATACTTTCCAGTTGGTAGTAGAAGCAGTTATATTCTGCTTTCAAAGGTCTTTAAGCCTACTAGTTTTTGCTGGACAAAGACAAATAGAGTTGTCAGCTCAAAAAAAGAGATGACATTAGGTAATAATAATTTCAGTAATAGATTTTTAAGGGATAGACATTCACTAGATTAATTTGTTTTCAGGGTGTTTTATCCTCAAGAGTTTAAAAAAAAACAGATGTTATAATTTCATGAAGAAAAACATTCAGAAAGTGAACTTATTTCTCTATAGGATCACAAAACTTTGTTAATTTTCACATTTTATTAATTGAATCAAAACCTAATCTACTGTGTAGTTATCTTAAAAAATCTACATCTTTAAAATCCATCTTGCTATGCAACTATCTAACAAATATTTTAAAACTCAGGTCTAATATGATGACAGGATACAATTTAAAATTTAAAATTTAGATTGATAAGTATAACACTTTTAAAAAATAAATTTCATGGGACTACATTTATACCCGAGTAGTTTCCAAATTCAAATTTCTGATCTACTTTATTATAACCTTTTTGTGGCCTATCCAGACATTTACAAATAGATCAAATCAGAAGAGTACATTTTTTATGATTAATTATCCAAATGTGGTTCTTACTCAGTTGACAATTTTGCATGATAACATGTTTTAAGAAAATAACCTAAAGGAAAAAATCAAACTGTTTAGGACATGAATAAAATATATGTTTTTCAGGAGAGTTGAAACATTTGCTAATGTTCCTCATTAAGAACCTGAAATGTTCTTACTCAGTCTCAGGAAGTTGATAATTGGCTAAACACAATCTGAAACACTAACAACCAATTTCAAATGAATAGGTCCAAAGTGTACCTGTTCCTTTATTGCCACAAAACAGGTTAGTAATTGAGGGCATCTGCTCCACAGGACACTGCAGAAATATGAAGGCAAGGGGAAAAGCAAGGAAATGATTGCTATGGGGATGCACACATATACTGTTTCCTTCTTGGAAAAGATGGAGAATGTTGTCATGGCAACTCCCCAGGGCCATAGAGATCTTGAAATTCACTGAAATGTGTTATAAAATTTCTTTAATTTCTATAATCAGCAAAACAGTTATCACCTCTATATTTCTTTTGAAAAAAAGTTAATATGAGTGACAGAACTGAGTCAGATGCCTTAGGCTGCAGTCTGGCTGTGAAAGCAATTATTTCTGTGGCCTTGACCATGTTATCCATAAAATGGGGAATATAATATCTAACTGCCCCTCTTAGCAGACTTGTTGATTTGGTTAAAAGAGGTGGCAGATTGTAAAAGAAAAATTACTAAAAAGTTAAAGAAGTAATTAACCTCATTCTGGTTCTTAAAAGCACCAATTTTTCTTCAATAGCATTGAGTCAAAGCAGCACTAGTCTTGCTTACCAGTGACCTCTGAATTAAATGGTCATGGCCCATTGAGTTACTGGGGAGACTCCATTGGGGGATACCAAATAGCAATAACTATGGAGTTTTTTAATATATCCACCTGGACCCTACAAATACATGGCTAGAAAATAATACCTACCTCACACCAAGGCCCCCAAATGTTCAATTAACTTCATTTGTCAATCTAGGCTACTGACCAACCACCTGGAAGTAAAAGGTTAGTCTTACCTACTCCTTAAGCTATTTCTCACCTATCATTTGGCACTATAATCAGTAATGATGAAAATTCGATGCATAAAAATAAGACATTACACTTGAATTTTACATTTTATAAAATACTTTCACTTTCATTGACTCAGTTGATGCTTTTAAAACCTACCAAATGGGGAGAATTACCTCCCATTTTACATATGAGGAAACCGAGGCTTCAGAACACTACATAAGTCAAGACTCAAATGTTTTTATCTTTATAAACCTAATATCTAGCAGAAAACCATACACATAAAAGATGCTTAATAAATATTTGATAAATTAAATTCAAATGGCACTTTCTCTGGCAGGGTCATTTCTTAAGGATTGATGTATGTACACTATGCATGTAGTCTAATGTATGTAGTCTAATTAATTGCCTTCAGACTAGGTCAACTGAAAGAGCAACAGCATGAGGTAGTGGAAAAGCCCCAGATTTAGTCAGAGAACCTGTTCTCAAATCCTGGCTCTGAGCTTAAAACTAATGTGAACTTGGAGATGTCACACAACAACAACAACAACAATAATAATTAGCATCCATATTGCACTTGAATGTTTGCAAAGTGCTCTACAAATAATCCTCATGACAGCTCTGGGATATAGGTGCTATTATCCTCATTTTCCAGTTGAGGGGAATAAGGTGAACATTAAATGACTTGTCCAGGGTCAGAAAGTTAGTAAGAATCTGGGACTAAGGGCAATAAATGGGACAAAGGCTGCTACTGATAGGATTCTTGAGGGAAATCAGAGGGAAAAGCTTATGACCAGACCCTGAAAAACCAAACTTCCCCTCCCACAATAAGAAATACTAAATACATAGGGATTTTTTAAAAATTATATATGAACACATACAAATACATCACAGAAACAAAACAGGTCAAACATGGTAAACTAACAGAAGTATCTTAAACCAAATAACAGCAAGCTCTCAGCTCAAGATTAAAGATTTTCTGTAGAATGTCCTAACTGTTTAGAGTGGCATTAAATATATTGAGAAATAATGATAAAAATTAATTCTAGTTATATTTTACCATACAGAGTTAGAGTCAAATGTCTAACTATGATTTGAAAAAGCATTTATTATCAAAGTAAACATGATGTAAGCTTCTTTGCTATTAAGAGAAAAAGATTCAAGAATTAAACCTATTTGGATTACTTACAAACCAAGGGTAATTTTTAAAGTTGGCATTACTACATCCATGTTTGAAATGGTATTTATAACAACCCCTTGATCAAAAGTAAGAATTTTCCATCAATGATCAGAAATTCAGAAAAATTCTATTAAGTATTGTTAAGCTTGTGAGAGGAAGAGAATTTGGAACTCAAACCTAAAAAAGAAAAGAATGTTAAATGTAATAAAAAAATTTTAATAATAAATAACATGAAGATTTACTTCATGTAAATAAAGCTATTTTGTAAGGCAAAATAAAAATTGAACAAAAAGCAAAGTCCATTTATATGTGACATATAACATGTATCTATAAGCACACATTTAAATGCAAAAATAAGTGCCAATAAGATAGATTTATTTTCAATCAGCTTTCAAATATCTGAACACCCAAGACAAAGGAGAATATGGAGAAAACAGATAAACAAGCAAGTCTAATACTAGGTTTCAAATCTTAATCAGAGCTGCTAACTACTGACATGACTGACCTTATCTTCATCATAACTGAAAAATGCCAGTGACTGCAACAAAAAGAAAAAGTCTTTATAAATCTCAATTTGACTACAAGGTATACAATGCTAAAGAGATCACAGATAAAGGAAAGGACTCATAAATACAAATGAAATAACATTAACATTTTTTGCTGAAGAATAGAATTAGAAACTTAGAGGCTGCCAGTCAACTGAAGAATGACTGAACATTGAGTTGGCAGGAAAACTCACCACCATCAGACATCTTCTTCCTCTTTTGCTCCCTCCCCAGCTGGGATCTACCAGAACCCTGTTTTAATGTTCCCATGGTTTGAATTTAAGGGAAATCACTAACTATAATCTTTCCAGTGAGGTAAAAGACCATCAGGCCTTACCATCTGTCTTCTATGTCTTACTATCTACCCTGTCTCCCCTCCCTACACTGCAGACCCCAGCAGTGTCATCTGATTTAATGACATCATCTAAGGACCTGTGGATGCTGCCTTTAGCACTGATGTGGCATCATTAAGACTTGCAGCAATTCCATCTGTCTGCGTTATGTCCCCCTAATTAAAGTGCTCCTCTCTTTGAGAGAAGGGACTGCCTATTTTTTTTTTCAGTTCTTAAAAATGTGCTTGGCATTTAGCAAGCATTTAATGAATTATTTTTTTCATTCATTGATTTATTTATTCATATTGTGCCATAATAAATTACAATGGGGTGTATGTTTAGAGAATCCTGGCAAGACTTAAATGAACTAATATGGAGCAAAGTGAGTTGAACCAAGGGAATAATTTATACACTCACTACAGTGTTGTTAAGGAAAACAATTATTATTTTTTGAGATTAGGTTTTCTTATCTCACCTAGGCTGGAATGAAGCAGTCAATCATAGACCAAACACACTACTGACTACTTTAGAAGCTTTTACCTGTTTCAGTTGGCATCTCCTTATTGCATTCCATTGAATGGTTTTAGTCCTATCGAAGAATTCTTCAACTCAAAAAAACAAAAGTCCTATGTGACCATGGGCAAATCAATTAACCCCCATTGCCTAAACCTTATCACATTTCTGACTTGGAAGCAATATACAATCTTGATTCTAAGACAGAAGGTAAGAAAAAAGAACAATAAGTCTCATTCTCCCCTAGTTACAGAGAAAAATGCCTTAAGTCTCTTTCCATTCTAGTCAATCTTTTATACTGATGTCAAAACTCTCTTTCTAATGTACATTCTGATATTGCTTTTCTGCTGAAAATCCTTTAGTAGTTCCCAATTGCCTATTGAATAAAATATTAGATCATTGTCTTACAAAATATTGTATATTGCTTCCAAGTCAGAAGTGTGACTTCATATAATGGCAGCTCAAATCTATACTTTTAGTCTTAATTCATACCAGTTCCCTTTCTATACTCTATATTTATCCCAAGATTCCATCTTCCTTTGGTGCTATCTAGCATACAGTAGGCACTTAAAAAATCCTCACTGATTGACTAATTGAAGTCCAACTTAAATGACAATAATTCTTCTCTGTTTATATTATTTTCCTCCATTAGATCTAAGTTCCTTGGGGGTAGGCACCATCTCTGTTTTTATTTGTATTCTTATCCCCAGCACTTAGCATCAGAGCTGGCATGTAGTAGGCAATTAACAAATGTTTATTGTCTGACTAACTAATCTTAGCCAGTGATATATCCAGTAAACAGCTGGAACAATATGACTAAAGATCAGGGGAAAGGAAGAGTTTAGAAATAAAGATAGGTTAGAAATAAAAATAGAAATAAAGATGTGGGAGACATCTGTAGAAATCAATCAAAAGAGCTTATTAAGGACCTACTATGTGCCATCATACTATGCTAGGTAGTAGAGGTAAAGATACAAAATTGAAATGTTCATGGAGCTTAAATAATAGCAGTGGAGCTAGCATGTTCACATATAATTATATACAGAACAAAAGGACATAAAATACATGGAAGGGTGTCAGATACAAAGTATTTAGGAAAGAAAAACACAGTTAGGAGAATCAGAATATGCTTAATGTAGAAGGTGGTTATTGACAGATATTTTGAAGCAAGAGAGTAAGTGAAGTAAGAAGTGAGGAGGGAGGCCTTCCCATGAGGGATGGATAGTTTAAAGGAAGAGAGATGTGAGATGGAAGGTCATGTGTTAGAAACAAGTAGAAGGGTAGTCTGGCTAGCTGCATCTCAGAGAGTAGAGAGGGAAATGATATAAAACAGCTAGAAAGATATGTAAGGCCAAGTTGCAAAATCTTTTAAAAACCTGCTTATGAGTAAAATGAGCCAACATAATAAAAATGACAATCTTACACAAATTAATTTACTTATTCAGTGCCATACTTATCATACTACCAAGAAACTTTTTTTACTGAATTAGAAAAAATTATAACAAAGTTCATTAGGAAAAATAAAAGATCAAGGATATTAAGGGAAATAGTGAAAAAAAAATGTGAAGGATGGGGGCCTAGCAGTACCAAATCTTAAGCTGTACTAAAAACAGTAGTCATCAAAACAATATGGTGCTGGCTAAGAGACAGAAAGGAGAATCAATGGAATAGACTTGGGGTAAATGACCTCAGCAAGATAGTATATGATAAACCCAAAGATCCCAGCTTTGGGGACAAAAACCCACCATTTGACAAAAACTGCTGGGGAATTTGGAAAACAGTATGAGAGAGATTAGGTTTAGATCAACATTTCACATTCTACACCAAGATAAATTCAGAATGCATGAATAACTTAAATATAAAGAAGGAAACTATAAGTAAATTAGGTGAACATAATAGAATAGTATACATGGGAAAGAAAGTATTTTAAGACCAACCAAGAGATAGAGATTATTACAAAATGTAAAGTGAATAATTTTGATTGCATTAAATTAAAAAGGTTTTGTACAAGTAAAACCAATGCAACCAAAATTAGAAGGGAAGCAACAAATTGGGGGAAACTTTTATAACAAAAACCTCTAACAAAAGTCGAATTACTTAAATTTATAAAGAGCTAAATCAATTGTAAAAAAAATCAAGCCATTCCACAATTGATACATGGGCAAGGGACATGAATAGGTAATTTTCAGATAAAGAAATCAAAACGATCAATAAGTATATGAAAAAGTGTTCTAAATCTCTTATAATTAGAGAAATGCAAATCAAAACAGCTCTGAGGTACCACCTCACACCTAACAGAGTGGCTAATATGACAGCAAAGGAAAGTAATAAATGTTGTAGGGGATGTGGCAAAATTGGGACACTAATACATTGCTAATGAAGTTGTGAATTGATGCAACCATTCTAGAAGGCAACATGGAACTATGCCCAAAGATCTTTAAAAAGACTGCCTGCCCTTTGATAACACTACTGGGTTTACATACTAAAGAGATAATAATGAAAAAGACTTCTACAAAATCTATATATATTAATAACCTTGCTCTTGGTGGTGGCAAAAAATTGGAAAATGAGGAGATGATCTCCAATTGGGAAATGGCTAAACAAATTGTGGTATATGTTGGTGATGGAATACTATTGTGCTAAAAGGAATAATGAACTGGAGGAATTTCATGTGAACTGGAATGACCTCCAGGAATTGATACAGAGTGAAAGGAGCAGAACCAGGAGAATATTGTACACAAGAGACTGATACATTGTGGCACAATCGAATGTAATGGAATGTAATTGGGGATGTAGACTCTTAACAATACTAGTAAAATATTAATTATATGGGAATAGGTATGGATCAATGACACAGGTAAAACCCAGTGGAATTGCTCATTGGCTATGGGAGGGGGAAGGGAGAAGGGGAGTGAAAGAATATGAATTATGTAACTGTGGAAAAATATTCCTAATTAATTAAATAATTAATTTAAATTGATTTTAAAAAATCTTTTAAAAACCAAAAGAGTTTATATTTGATGCCCTGAGGAGGCACTAAAGTTGGCTGAATAGAGGCATGTCAGATCTGCATTTAAGGAAATCACTGCTGCAAAAGTTTGAAGGTTAAACTGGTACAGAAAGAGCTTTGAGGCAAGAAGACCAAAAGGGAGGACATTGCAATTGTCCAGGGAAGAGATAAGAGTCTGAAGTTGGTAGGCTATGGGAATATAAAGAAGTAGTCAGATCCAACAGATGTTACAAAGGCTGAAAATACAAGATTTGGCAGCCGATTAGATTTATGAGATGAGGGAGACTGAGAAGTAGAGAATAGTATGTTAATGAACCTGGGAGATTGGGAGATTAGAAGATTGGTAGAGGAGTGGATGGGGGGGGGGGCGGTAATGAATGCTGTTTCCTTCAGATACCTCTAACACATCTAGTCTGAAATGTCTAAAAGAAAGCCATAATTGAAGGCATGGTAAAGAATGAAATAACCAAGATAAAAGGAAAGAAAAAGCCCCAGGCTACATTAAAATTTAGGGGAAAGGAGGGTGATGAGGAGTCACTGAAGGAGAATGAGAATGAACAGTGGGATTTTTTTTTAAAAGACTTATATTGTGTGGTGTTGTGATGGTCAAGTAAAAAACTACATTTAGTACTATGAAAGGGGATTCTTTATTCTCTTTGTCTATTTTGAGTTAATCAATCAACAAATCCCTACTTAATGCTTCCTTAGCAATCACTTAAGATAATTCACAAGTTACTTACTTAGAGAGCTCCACCCTTTTAACTCAATCAGTCAGAAACTTGTGAATCCTTTGATAAGAGTTTACACCCCTCAGAGGATGAGAGGTGGATCCCACAGACTCTATCCCACCCCTAGCAGTGCTAGGCAATTTGGAATCTGTGATTGGCCCCTGTGAAGAGAAGAAGGGACAGGAAGTGACATGGAAAAAGGACTATAAAAAGTCCTCAACTTCCTGTCCAGGGAACTTTCGGCTTGGAGCTTCACCTTGGTGACTTGGCTTTTAGAGGTGGCTCTGAACTTGACCTTTGGCTTGGACTTCACTTTGGCTCTTGGACTGCTTTCTTGGAGGACTACTCCTGGATCTGCCCCTGTGGACTTTGTCTTGGGTAAGTAAGTAGCTGAAATGAATGTTGCAAAATTAAAAAGAACAAATATGGCCAGAAAGAAGAGATATGAGAAGACATGTTCATCCATTCCTTTGAAAGGTATGAAATTATTGGGAGCATTCCATCATCTTTTTTCAGTTTATCTTTTAAATTAAAAAGATTTTTTTAAACCTTTACCTTCTGTCTTAGGACCAATAAAAAGGCAGAAGAGTGATAAGGGCTAGGCAATGGAGGTTAAGTGATGTGCCCACTGTCACAAAACTAGGAAATGTCTGAGGCCAGATTTTAACCTAGAACCTCCCATCTCTAGGCCTGGCTATCAATCTACAAAGTCACCCAGCTGCCCCCTAAAAATATTTTTTTTTAATTCAGAATCTCCCTCCCCTTAACAACACCAAGGAAGGCATCATTTGATAAATATATATTGTCTTTCCCATTTCCCCTTCTCAGTTCATTCTCTAGAAGTGAACATTCACAAGTTATTAAATATTAATCTATTGTTGTATATAATGTTCTCTTGCTTCTACTCATTTATCTCTTCATTTTCTCATATAGTTCTGAAGTTTCTTTTAAAAAATCAATCTGTGGAGGTGGAATCAAGATGGTGGCTTAGAAGCAGCAAAAGTTCAGACCTCTGAAAACCCTTCCTTACCGATCACAAAATGAATGCTCCTAGGGGACTAAAATTCAAACTTAACAACAGGACAGAGGCAGGGAACCCTCCTTCTGGACTCAAATCAAAAGATACACCCCCCAAAAGCCAGAATTTGACAACACTTGGGTCAAAGGGTAAGGCAGAAGGAAGGTCCCAGTATGGTCATTCAACAAAATAGGAGAATTTCAAGAATTCGTAAAGACAAGACCTGAACAGAAAATTTGATGTCTAAGCACAGAACTCAAGAGAATCATCAAAAGGTAATTAAAAAAGAGGGGAAAAAGGAAAAACAAAACAAAACAAAATTTTTTAAGAGACTCAATAAGTTAAAATGATATGTATCCCTATAAGAAAATAGGTCATTGGTAACTCTTAAAAACTGTTGTTATTACCTGGGCAGCAAAAAGAAGTACACTTAGAGGGAACAGTGACAAACTTTATAGGATGAAAGGACAAGACATAAAAAGGTATATAGATATATGCATGCATAAATACATACACATGAGTATGCATATAAATATATACATATATATAAATAACTTGAGCTTAAAAATAGGTTAATATTAAAAGAAATGGGAAAAGAAACAAACGGGGGTAAATTTATATGTTACAAAGAGGCTCATGGTGGAAGGGGGGAGAACATCAATATACTAGAAGGGTAAAGAGGTCAGAGACAGGAAAAACTCAACTTTTACGTGCCTTGAAATTGACTCAAAGGGGGAAAAACAATCCAATCCATTGGGGGCAGAGAATAGATTTGTGCCCTATAGGGGAGTAGAAGGGTAACAAATGGACTGGTGGGGAGGGAAGCAGTACAAGGGATGGAGGGGGTGGGGGGTTAATTTTAGAAAAACTACAGGGAAAATAAGGGGGGGGGATAAGAAGGGAGAGGGTAGAAAGGGAAGTAAAATAAGGGTGGGAACTAGGGGGACTGATTAAAAGCAAACATTGGTATAGAAGGTAATAGTGAAAGAAGAAAAGGCAGGAACAAGAGTAGAAATCAAAATGCTGGGTAATACACAGCTAGTAATCATAACTCTGAATGTGAATGGAATGAACTCACCCATAAAACACAAGCAAATAGAGTGGATTACCGTACCATATGCTGTCTACAAGAAACACACATGAGGAAGGTAGATATGCACAGGGTGAAAGTAAGAGGTGGAGTCAAATCTATTGGGCATCCACTGATAAAAAGAAGGCAGGAGTCACAATCATGATATCCGACAAAGCCAAAGTAAAAATAAATCTAGTTAAAAGAGATAGGGAAGGTAATTACATCCTGATAAAAGGCAGTATAGACAATGAGGAAATATCTGTACTCAACATGTATGCACCAAATGGCATAGCATCCAAATTTCTAAAGGAGAAACTAGTGGAGCTCAAGGAAGAAATAGATAGAAAAACTATACTAGTGGGAGACCTGAACCTTCCTCTATCTGAACTAGATAAATCAAACCAAAAAATAAGAAAGAGGTAAGAGAAGTGAATGAAATCTTAGAAAAATTAGAGTTAGTAGACATGTGGAGAAAAATAAATAGGGACAAAGAGAAATATACCTTCTTTTCAGCAGCACATGGTACATTCACAAAAATTAACCATGTATTAGGGCATAAAAACATTGCAAACAAGTGCAAATGAGCAGAAAAAATAAATGCAACTTTCTCAGATCACAATGCAATGAAAATAATAATTAGTAAGGGAACATGGAGAGATAAATCAAAAATTAATTGGAAATTAAACAATATGATTCTCCTAAACAATACGATTCTCCAAAACCAGTTAGTTAAAGAACAAATCGTAGAAACAATTAATAACTTTGTTGAAGAAAATGACAATGATGAGACATCCTTTCAAAATCTATGGAATGCAGCCAAAGCAGTACTCAGGGGGAAATTTATATCCTTGAGTTCATATATTAACAAATTAAGAAGGGCAGAGGTCAATGAATTGGGCATGCAAATTAAAAAATTAGAAAGCAAATAAATTAAAAATCCTCAGATCAAGACTAAATTAGAGATCCTAAAAATCAAAGGAGAAATTAATAAAATTGAAAGTCAAAGAACTATTGATTTAATAAATAAGACTAGAAGCTGGTACTTTGAAAAAACAAATAAAATAGACAAAGTACTAGTCAGTCTAATTAAAAAAAGGAAAGAAAAACCAAATTGACAGTATCCAAGATGAAAAAGGAGACCTCACCTCTAATGAAGAGGAAATTAAGGCAATCATTAAAAACTACTATGCCCAATTATATGGCAACAAATATGGCGATCTAGGTGTTATGGATGAATACTTACAAAAATATAAATTGCCTAGACTAAAAGAAGAAGAAATAGATTACCTAAACAACCCCATATCAGAAAAAGAAATTGAACAAGCCATCAAAGAACTCCCTAAGAAAAAATCCCAAGGTCCAGATGGATTCACAAATGAATTCTATCAAACATTCAAAGAACAACTAATCCCAATATTAAACAAACTATTTGACAGAATAAGCCAAGAAGGAGTTCTATCAAATTCATTTTACAACACAAATATGGTACTGATTCCAAAGCCAGGCAGGTCAAAAACAGAGAAAGAAAACTATAGATCAATCTCCCTAATGAATATAGATTCAAAAATCTTAAATAGGATACTAGCAAAAAGGCTCCAGCAAGTCATCACAAGGGTCATCCACTATGACCAAGCAGGATTCATACCAGGAATGCAAGGATGGTTCAATATTAGGAAAACCATCCACATAATTGACCATATTAATAAGCAAACTGACAAAAATCACATGATTATCTCAATAGATGCAGAAAAAGCCTTTGATAAAATACAATACCCATTCCTATTGAAAACACTAGAAAGTATAGGAATAGAAGGGCCTTTCCTAAAAATAATAAAGAGTATATATCTAAAACCATCAGCAAACATCATCTGCAATGGGGATAAACTAGATGCATTCCCAATAAGATCAGGAGTAAAGCAAGGATGCCCATTATCACCTCTATTATTTAACACTGTACTAGAAACACTAGCAGTAGCAATTAGAGAAGAAAAAGAAATTGAAGGTATTAAAATTGGCAATGAGGAGACCAAGCTATCACTCTTTGCGGATGATATGATGGTTTACTTAAGGAATCCTAGAGAATCAACCAAAAAGTTACTCTAAATAATCAACAATTTTAGCAAAGTTGAAGGATACAAAATAAACCCACACAAGTCATCAGCATTTCTATATATCTCTAATCCATTTCAGCAGCAAGAATTAAAAAGAGAAATACCATTTAAAATCACCCTAGACAATATAAAATACTTAGGAATCTATCTGCCAAGACAAACAAAGGAACTATACGAACACAACTACAAAACACTCTCCACACAGTTAAAACTAGATTTAATAATTGGAAAAACATTAATTGCTCATGGGTGGGACAAACTAACATAATAAAAATGACAATCTTACCCAAATTAATTTACTTACTAAGTGCCATACCCATGGAACTATCAAAATATTTCTTTACTGAATTAGAAAAAAACCATAACTAAGTTTATTTGGAAGAACAAAAGATCAAGGTATCCAGGGAAATAATGAAAAAAAAATACAAAGGAAGGTGGCCTTGCAGTCCCAGATCTCAAAATATATTACAAAGCAGTGGTCATCAAAACAATTTGATACTGGCTAAGAGACAGAAAGGAGGATCAGTGGAATAGACTTGGGGTCAATAACCTCAGCAAGACAGTCTATGACAAACCCAAAGATGCCAACTTTTGGGACAAAAATCCACTATTTGATAAAAACTGCTGGGAAAATTGGAAGATAGTGTGGGAGAGATTAGGTTTGGATCAACACCTTACACCCTACACCAAGATTAACTCAGAATGGGTGAATGACTTGAATATAAAGAAGGAAACTATAAGTAAATTAGGTGAACACAGAATAGTATACATGTCAGACCTTTGGGAAGGAAAAGATTTTAAAACCAAGCAAGACTTAGAAAGAGTCACAAAATGTAAAATAAATAATTTTGACTACATCAAATTAAAAAGTTTTTATACAAACAAAACCAATGTAATTAAAATCAGAAGGGAAGCAACAAATTGGGAAACAATCTTCATAAAAACCTCTGACAAAGGTTTAATTACTCAAATTTACAAAGAGCTAAATCAATTGTACAAAAAATCAAGAGATTCTCCAATTGATAAATGGGCAAGGGACATGAATAGGCAGTTTTCAGATAAAGAAATCAAAACTATTAATAAGCATGTGAAAAAGTGTTCTAAATCTCTTATAATCAGAGAGATGCAAATCAAAACAATTCTGAGGTATCACCTCACACCTAGCACATTGGCTAACATGACAGCAAAGGAAAGCAATGAATGCTGGAGGGGAGGTGGCAAAGTAGGGACATTAATTCATTGCTGGTGGAGTTGTGAATTGATCCAACCATTCTGGAGGGCAATTTGGAACTATGCCCAAAGGGCGATAAAAGATTGTCTGCCCTTTGATCCAGCCATAGAACTGCTGGGTTTATACCCCAAAGAGATAATAAGGAAAAAGACTTGTACAAGAATTTTCATAGCTGCGCTCTTTGTGGTGACCAAAAACTGAAAAATGAGGGGATGCCCTTCAATTGGAGAATGGCTGAACAAATTGTGGTATATGTTGGTGATGGAATACTATTGTGCTTAAAGGAATAATAAAGTGGAGGAATTCCATGGAGACTGGAACAACCTCCAGGAAGTGATGCAGAGCGAAAGGAGCAGAACAAGGAAAACATTGTACACAGAGACTGATACATTGTGGTACAATTGAAGGTAATGGACTTCTCCACTGGAGTCAATGCAATGTCCCTGAACAATCTGCAGGGATCTAGGAGAAAAAACACTATCCACAAGCAGAGGACAAACTGTGGTAGTAAAAACACAGAGGAAAAGCAACTGCTTGACTGCAGGGGTTGAGGGGATATGACTGAGGAGAGACTCTAAATGAACACTCTAATTCAAAAATCCAACAACATGGAAATGGGTTCGAATAAAGGACACGTGATATCCAGTGGAATCGCATGTCGGCTTATGGGAGAGGTGGGGGGTGGGGTGGGTGGAGGAAAAGAAAATGATCTTTGTTTCCAATGAATAATGTTTGGAAATGACCAAATAAAATAATGTTAAAAAATAAAAAATCAATCTGTTCATCATTTCTTATGGTACAGTATTTCATCACAATCATATACTACAATTTGTTTAGTCATTCCTCAATTGATGGATATCCCTTTGATTTCCAGTTCTTTGCCACCACAAAGAGACCTACTATAAATATTTGGGAACATATAGGTTCTTTTAAGCTATACTTAAGCTACACTCTTAATCCCAGATCTAGCAAGTTTGTTTCCCTCATTTCCTTGGGAAACAAACTTGCTAGATCTGGGTTTAAGAGTATAGCTCTTTGATTATAATTCCAAATTGCTCTCCAAAATGGTTCACAGTTATGCCAACAGAATACTATTATCCCCACTTTTCCACATCCCCTCCAACATTTATCATTTTGTCTTTTTGTCAATTTAGGCAATCTGATGGGTCTGAGATGATACCTCAGAATTGCCCGAGTTTGCATTTCCCTAATCAGTACTGATTTAGAGCATTTTATTCATGTAGCTATATATGGCTTTGATTTCTTCATTCCAAAAAAAACTTCACATTTTTTTTTTGCCCATTAGTTGGGGGATGGCTCTTATTCCAATAAATTTGACAAAGTTCTCTATATATTTTAGATATGAGATCTCTATCCAAGAGACTGTCTATAACATTTCCCCAAGTATTTTTTTGCTTTCTTAGAAACTTTTGCTTTTGCTTTCTTAGAAATATTTGTTTTATTTGTACAAAAACTTTTTAATTTAATATACTCAAAACCATAACATTTTATTCTTGTTGGCTCATAAATTCCTTTCCTATCTATAAATATTATAGGTAATATGTTTTCTATTCTTCTAATTTTATATCTCTTTTTAAGTCTAGATCATATGTCCATTTTGATCTTATCCTAGTAAATGGTGTAAGCTATTGATCTAAACCAAATTTCTGTCAAACTCTTTTCCAGTTATTCCATCAATTTTTTTTACCAAATAGTGATTTCTTATCCCAAATACCTAGATTGATATTTTTGTAAAATACAAGATAGTCCATTCTGTTCCACTGATATTCCTTTCTATTTCTTAGCCAGTCCCAGGTAGTTTTAATAATTACTACTTTATCATAAAATTTAAAATCTGGTGCTGACACTGTATATATTTTCAGAAAATTTCTGTTGGTTAGTTCTGCCGATGTGTTTTCTCTTTCTCCTTTTTATTTTAAAAATAATATTTTTTTAGATGACATGACCCTTTCAAAGGGAGGGGAGAGGGAAGCAGAATAAAATTTGGGTGAAATAAAAACAAAAGATTTAATAAAATTTTATGTTTAAAATAGGCATTAAGCCCTATCTCCATGGTCAACAATATTAAGCTACAAAGACATAGAAAGAGATATGGACAAAAGCAATTTAAAAAGTAGATATATATTTTATACCCCATGGCTTAAAACTGAAACTTTTAAAAGGAATATGAGTTTACCAGTTTCTCTCAACAGAATCAATACTTTTTATTTTAAACTTATGTTTTAGACAGAATATCCTTTTATCACATAAGTAAAGCTAGTTAAATATATAATGTATAGCACAACAGAAAAATATGGCTTAACAATATGAATCACCAATTAAATCAATAATATTTGTGTTCACATTCTCATAAACCCTAGGTAGCACTATTAAAACAAAGAAAGACAAAAAAAACCCTAATATCTGAACAAGAAATCACACAATAAGTTAGTGATGATGCCAGTTTCACAAAGGCATAAAAATAAAGCTTTGTCCAGTATGTAAAACCAAAGGATCAGTGATCGCTACTGGAAATAAAATCATGTGATGTCTACAACCTAGGCTCTCAATCATATGCCATCCCCTTATCTAGTCAAAGCTTATGTTCTTATTGTCTCTCAAGGCTTCCATAGATAATACATTAAATTTTTTAAAAGAAATTTTAAAGAAGACATTTTTATACCAAGAGCTTCTGGTTTAAAAAGAAAAAAAATTGTTCACAATATACATATAAAATATTGATAAATAGAAACTAGATTGAGTGTTGTATCATCTTTAAATAAGGTCCCCTCTACATACAAAGCTTATGTTAGTGAGAGGACATTGGACATACTTGAAAGAATATTTATAGAATCACAGTGCTTTCTATGATTTTACCTAAATTTCTAGTACAAATTAATAATATCTTCTTTCAGTTTCTCATTCAATTTCTTAGAATTTTGCTTAAAGTCACTACTGACTTCCTCATTGTCAGAAATATTGAGGTTCTAGATTCATTTCAGATACTTTCTAAAAAGATGTGGCTCTGGACAAGTCACTTCTACTTTGAAGCAATTTTATAATACAAAATGAGAAAGATAATGTCTGCGTTGTCAGCATCATACACAGAGTTTGTTGTAAGGCAGAATGAATAATCTATGTAAAGTGCTTTGCAAATCTTAAATCTAAAAGTTAAAACCAGTGTTGTTTTTATTTTTTACTATTGCTAGATGGCATGGTCTTTTTTTCTCATTCTCTTTCTCTTGAATACTCTGCAACATGCGATGCTATAGACTACTTTCAAGGATAGGCATTAAGATAAAAGTCCCACACTTGGTTTCAAAATGATAATTTCACATGTATAAGATAAGGCAAACAATAGTTCATAACAATAGTTCATGTGAAAAAGACAAAACTGTATAACATCTAGTTCAATATAAGTCAATAATCTAGCATAGCAGCCAAAAAATGATGTGCAAATAAACTTCACCAACCAGGCATCTATGTCAGGCAATCAACTACTGTAGAAGGTAACTATAACAGTAGTTGTAAGAGGTGACAGGGCCTTAATGGCTATATGAAAGGAGAAGAAAGGATTTATGCGAGATGTGGAAGCAACAAAAAGGTCAAGATCTGGCAATTGATCTGATATAAGAGGTAAAAAAGAGTGAAAAGTCATAGATGGCAAAGAAGTTGTGGACCAGAGTGACTAGAAGGATGGTGGTAGCTTTAATGGTAAAAATTAAAAAAAAATTTTTTTTTAACTTGCAAAAAGGGGGTGGATTTTGAGAGAAGAATGATAAATTCTGTTTTGTAGGTAAGGGCTCCTGCTCAACTCTTCAAGGATGCTGGTATGGATATGGATATCATTTGCACAGAAAACTTAACTCAGTGGAGATGATGACATTACCAAATGAGAAAGTATAGAAAGAAAGAGGATAGAACCTGGGACAGAGTTTTGGGGTACATTCACAGTGTCTAATGCTGTAAAAAGGACAAAAAAAAGACTGCCTGAGAAAAAGCCTTAAGATTGGGCAATTAAGAGATTGTTGGTAATGCCAGAAACAAAGAAAAAAGAAAAAAACATAATGTGATAGAGGTTTCAAGCCCTAGAACTGGAGATATAGTCTGGGAAATTGACTGAGTCGCAGCCAGAGAGAGGGAGGGGCCCCAGGAGATGTTCTGGAATCTTGGGAGAGCAAGAGTTTCTGTCAGAGAGAGGCAATTAGCTCTCAATCCTGAGACAGCCTAAAGAAAGGTCTGGTCAAGACTTTGCTCCTGAGGAAAACTTACATCTTTCTCCTGGTGATTTGGACACCTTTCCCCCCACCAATTCCCAACTAAAGTGGCAGTTGGAGAAGACAGCCAAGCAGCTGACAAGATCACCTCACAACTCCTGGTGCCCTGGGTCTGAACTGTGCCCGTGGACCAAGACCAGGGCCATCCAAACCTGAATCTCTCAGGGGCCCAAGGCTGCCAAGGCCTGGGTTCCCCAACTTGAGGAGGGAGCTATCTAGAATAGGGATGCTTTTTCCCCTCTTTCCTCACAAAAACCCTTCCTGCAGCCATTTCCTTGTGTTATTCTCCAACTGAATTAGTTTAGAATAAAGACTGTCATTTTCTCCCAACTGAGTGAGTGGGAAACAGTTCCAGGGAGGGTAAGCTCTCTCTCTCTTTGAGGAGGGAACCTCTATACATTAGTAGTAGAGGAAAGTCAAAAGGCAATTTGGAGTGAGCAGCCATAGCTGAGGGGAGGCTGAAGGGGGTAACTACTCACTCTCCCTTGGCCAAGTTAAACATCAGCTATCTCCCCTCAACCCTGTTTTGAGAAGGGAGGTCTCCACTCTTTCTCCCTCTCTCTCTATACTGACAGAGTTAACCCTCTATTACAATATCTGTGAAGTGTTTTAAGAAGATTCAGAGGGAAATAAGCTTTGAAAATAATGGGCTGAATTTATGATACACTTTAAAAGAACAAATAAGCTATATATAGGGAAGATTCACAGTATCAAATGCACTCCTCTCTATGTATAGAAATGTTGATGTTTTTTAAGTTTGAAATAACAAATGATGTAGTTAAGAGCCAGATTGCAAAAGCTGAAAATTCAGCAAGAGGAGAGGAAACAAGGGCAATGAGTGTAAATGGCTTTTTCCAGGAAAGAAGAATAATGGGATGATAGTTTGAGGGGATGGGAGGGTCTAGTAAGGATTTTTTAAGGATAGAGGAGACTTAAGTCATGTCTGCCGGCTATAGGGAAGGAAGCAACAAAGAGGAGAGACTGAAGATTACAAAGCAAAGATGATTGTGGAGGCAATTTGATGAAGAAAACAGGGACTAGATCAAGGGTACAGGGAGAAGGGTTAACTGTGTTGTGGAGAAAGATTTGCTCTTCATTTAAGACTGAAATAAAGGAGAAAAGAATCGGGGAAGGAAGGGTAATGTCAAGGAGTTTTGAGACATTAGGGAGAAAAGAAGGAGCTCATGGCAAACAGTTTCTATTCTGTCATTCAAATATGAGGCAATAATGAATATGTGGTCTTAGGTAAGTCACTAAGACTAAAAGTTGATGAACAATTGATGATGAATTTCTTGCCCCATCGAAATCACACTCACACACACTCACACACACACACACACACACACACACACACACACACACACCCTAGCCATACTTTTTCTTCCAAGCTCTAGTGACAGATTTCTAACTCCGTCCTGTAGACCAACCAAGATGTACCTCAAATTCCACACTTTCTAACAGAATTTAATATTTTACTAAAATAAATCACTGCTCCTTTGGAATTCCTTAACCTTCTACCATTCACCTAGTCACTCATGCTCACACGTTGGATATTACCACTGACTTTCCCCTTTCTTTCATATCCCACATTCTATTTAGTCCTCAACCATGTATTTTGCATCTCTATCTTTCTCTTCCTAGCATTCTCACTTTAAGACAGAGTCTAATCTATAATACCTTTTCCTGAAGTGACTTCCCAGAGATAGACTGTTAAATGAAGTTACTAGTTCTAGATCTTGGGCCATGTCTATCTCTGACATTAACAAAAATTCTAATTAAAAGATCAGTTGCCAACTGCCTAAAGGATGCATATCCCTGGCTGTCCATTATAACCAAAACTAAGCATATATTTCACCCAGAAGGTACTCTTATCTGACTCTACTATTTCTATGTTAGTAGCACCACAACCCTCCCCCCAGAAGATTCCCTTGTTCAAATCTCTACTATATTTCTATCTTCTCCCTCCCATCTAATCAGTTACCAAGTCTTGTCAATTCTATCTCTGTAGGATCTCTAACATATATTCATCTCCTTTCTTTGAAATTTTCCTTCTGGGTCAGGATGTCCCGACTAGTGAATAAGTGATTACAAATTCAATTAGCCCACAATATCTAGTCAGCCCTTGACCATCAGACTAGACTGTGCCATCTACATTTGTCATCCTATTAGCCCTGCCAAGAAGCACATACTCCTCCCTCCCATAACTCCAATATTTTCTAGCTCTTGCTTTAGGCTTGATAATCAACTTAATGTTATCATTATACCATTGTTCCCAGAAAAGTCTTATAAATTAAATGTTTTATGGTTCTACTCCTCATTACATTAGAATGTAAGCTTCTTGGGGTCTGGGATTATCTTCCTTTTGCATTTTTGTCCCCAGTTCTTAGTAGAGTATTTGATAAGGACTTAATAAATGCTTTTTTCATTGATTCAATCACTTTTTAGTCTAATGGCACCATTCTATATTGGTCCTCATTACAACCTGCCCATAGTATTAAGGTACCACTATTGCCAATCCATCTTTCATACTATCATAATATTATTTCTTTGAGTATGTGTATGGATCTAATCATGTTACTCCTCAAAACCCTACAAACTTGCCTAGCAAGTAAAGTTCCAATCCCTTTGCCTAGGATGAAATAACTTCTATAGTCCTGTGGCACCCTGCCCTTTCATCTTATATCTCTACTATTCTGCTCCACAATATCACACTCTTAACTAACCAGGCCCACCAAAACCTTCCTGGCTTTGTTAAGTGTTCTTTGTGCCCAAACAGCTTGTTCAGACCTTGCTGAATTTCTTCCCTTTCTTAAAGTTTGACTCAGATAATAGTTAGTAATTAGTCCCTGCTGGGCCCCATAATATACATTGTATTTCTTTTACATTATATTGGTTAGTTAGTAGTCTCTGAGAAACAATAAGCTTCATGAGGACAGGGATCATGTCAACTAAATTTTATAACTCCTCCACCAACTAGAAAATACTCTGTACATAGCATGCAATTAAAAAATGTCTATTTAATTGAACTGAAAAACTTATTCTGTCAAATCAAAAAAACCTTCTAAGTAGAGTCTCAGATTGCTTACAACACCCTCTAGCACTTAGCAATAGAGAACCAAAGCCATCTTGAAAATAGTATTCCGATTAGGCAGACAGAAAACATTATTTATATTTTCAGTAACTCGCATTCAAAGTTGTTGTTTTCCTTTTCCATATATAAATGAAGTGAACTATACTTACATAGGAATATGATGCTACTAATTGTATAAAAACCCCTGTGGCTTTTTTCTATCAATTAGAAGGTGACATTCTTTTCACAAAGAAAATAAAAGAAATAACAAATAGTTAGCTATGCACTAATATTTTCTTATTTAAAAGATTGCTTAGAACATTTTGTGTAAAACTTCATTGAGAAGTCTAAATACCTGAATATTAGTCTGAATAAATAAATAAAATAGTCTTTTCCCTTTTCTTTTTTGGACCTACCATAGTCTATACCTGACTTCTGCATAAATGTCCTTAATAAAAACTAAAAAGGTATATAGTCAATTACAAATTGCCTCTGTTGAAGAAATTCCTTAAACATATTGAACACTTAAGATAATGCTTTTGAATAAAAATATAAAGTGGCTTTGATGAAAAGAAATTAAACATGATTGCTAGATACCAATCTGTACCTAAAAATGAAGACATACTAACATTCAAATATATGTATATATATATGGATATATATTTGAACTTCCTTTTGCAGTTTAAATTATTTTCCAAATTAGAAAACATTAGTACATAGCTGATGATATATGATTCTCTGTATTTTATTCATTTGTGAAAAAAGTCATTCAATGCAGGCAATGAAGAGGAAGGAAAAGGAAAACATGAAGTCAGAAACCCTAGTCTTTTTTTAATGAACATTTTTGTTTAATATTTGTAAGATCAAATTGCATATATTTAAATTTTTCATCATTAAATACATAGACTCAAAGCCAAGCAGATCATCCTCAATTTGAAAAATCTCTTCTATTACTTTTCAAAGTGTGGGAAAATGCATGTAATTATATAAAAACATTCCATTTCAATTAATAAGTTTTAGACTATTGGCTAACCAGGAACTTACCATACAAAATCATTTTTAAAATGTTCAGTTAATTCAACCATACCACTGTATTCAATTCTTCCATAGAAATTAGTATCACTAAGCAAAAACTTTTAAACTTAAGGTTGAAAAATACTTAAAGGAAATCTTCCATATACCCGTTCTATACTACACTTCAATTTTTGACTTCTCAGATGTTAGATTCTGTTGTTTTCTTTGTTCTTGAATTGAAAATTTTTAAAAAGAAAAAAAAATATTTCTGATTACATTTTCCAAATTGTAATAAAAAAGATAATCTGTGTGGAACTATTCCTGGTTGTGGTAAATGGATACTCTGGCTTGTGACTAGAGAACTGCTAAGTGGAACCTGAGGAATGCCTATTTGTTATGGAGATAGATGAGAGATGCTGCTTGAGAGATAGATACTGCTAATGGGGTGCTCTGGAGCTGCCTATTGATCCCTAATGGCTAATAAGTCAAGATATTTCCTACCCTTCCTCCCTCAATGCCACCCTTCACCTCCCAGCTTTCTACCCACACCTTCCTGCCCCTTTTCCCCTCCCCCCTGTTGATCAGCCACCTTCTAAGTAACTCAGGAGAATGATGAGATTTCAGAGAAATATTCTTTACTCTTCTATTCTCAGATAAAGGGGTTTATTGGGAATAATAGGATGGAAAACTGAGGTGAGAGGGATGAGGGTGTCCCTAATCTATAATGAAGGACAGGAGGAATTATGGAAAATGTCAGTCCAATCACAGTTGTGATTGAGAGACAGCCAGAGAGATAGAAGACAAGTATTTTTCTTTTTTTCTTCTTTCTTTAGTCAGATAATCTCTGCTTGAGTAATTCAAGTCCAGACTCTATCAAAAGCCATCAGAGGTCTCTCTCTCTCTGCCTAGATCAGGAAAAGCTAGTCTCTTTTGATCAGGAACCCAGAGAAGAGATTTCTTCTTTCTTGGTCAGTCAGAGAGCCAAAGTCCCAATTTCTCCCCTCCGGCCAGGCTCCCCCAACTGCTTTTCCTGGGAAACATTCTATTTGGAATCTTCGCCTTGATTGACAGACAGGTCCTTCACCTTGGTCTGCATGCCTGGCTTATCCTGCAAATCCTCTCTTTCTTCAAGCCCTTTCCACAATCCCCACTTTGATTCCATAAAAAATGCACCTTGCATTTTTTAATGATACTTTCCTTTATAATAATTCTATCTATCTATTCTTAACCCTGCACCATTTGAATATTCTTTTACCCCTCCAAAATAACAAAATCCTAGCTTATCTTAGGTATTCTGTCGACATAGATGCTAAGCTAAGAATGGGTTATAAGAAAATGGTTTAGGTAAGGCAATTACATGAACATAGGTTTTTTTTTTTTAAACATCACAACAAATCAAGTAACAATTTGCCAAATCATTCCAATAATTTCACTAACAGTTAGAATATGCAACTGTCCTATTTCCTAATATCTTTAAATTCACTAAGTAAAATCTTCTAATACTAATAAATGCTAATCTACCATTATGATGCAATCTATTTCTATACTGTGGAAAAGGCATGGAGAGAGAGAGGACTTGCAAGCCAGGTCATACAAGAAACAAGGCTGGAGACCTGTCTGTCAATCAAGGAGAAGGTTCCAAACAGAATGTTCCCAGGAGGAGGAGGCAGTTGAAGCTGGCCAGGGGGAGGAATGGATTCTGTCTCTGTCTCTCTCTCTGGGGTTTGGCTGACCAAGAAAGGAGACTTTGGTTCTCTGGAGTTTTTTTCTGACCAAGGGAGGCAAGCCTGGCTGTAGGAGAAGAAGCTGAACTGATCCTTGTAGCTTCTGTCCCAGGCTGAAGGACCCTTGGGGGGGGGGGTGCGGCTTCTGAAATTAGGCTAAGAGACCTTGGTGGTTTTGTGAATTGAAAGAAGAAAAGACGACTTAACAGTTATCCTCCATCTCTCTGACTGTCCTAGAGTCACAGCTATGACTGGACTGGTTTCCCAAATTCCTCCTATCCCTTATTATAGATTAGGGAAACCCTCATCCCTCTTTCCTCAGTTCTCTATCCTGTTGTTTCCCAATTTTTACCTGAGAAAGAAAGGACGAAGTTTCCTCATAAATATCATAGTCTACTCAGTGGGGAGGGACGAAGCCTCAAGCTTCAAGAAGAAACTGGGAGGGACAGGCTGGAAGAAGGGAAGGGGGTGAGGTAGTGTGTGGCATCTGGGAGTGAAAGGGAGGAGGAGGTTAAGAAATATATTGATCTACTAGTCATCAGTAGGGATCAGTAGGCAAACCCCAGAGCATTCCCCTGTAGAAGCATGCATTCCCCTGTAGAAGCATCTCTCAGTGTTTCTCAAAGTACATCTATCTCCATTGTAACTAGGTAGTGTCCCTCAGGGGTGTCCCTCTACTAGTAGCTCTCTCTAGCCAAGCCAGAGTACTCAGTTACCACAACCAAGAAATAGTCACACAGATCATCATTCTATTACAATACTTCAGAACTTCTATGTCTTTTCTTCCTAAGACTTGAACAAATACACTAGGCTGTCACTATCAGTAGTTAGAATATTAATAAATTACACTAAAAAATTAGTTCGTTAGTAACTTAGTATTTACATGTGAACATAGGTTGTACTCAGTACAGATTTACATGTGTACATCATTCTAAATTTCTGTGCAAACTCATACAGCAAAGAAATATCTCTATCTGTTTGAATTTTCCACAGAAATTCCTGTCAGTGTCTTGTTGTCATGCAACTATGCATGTTGTATACTTACCCAATCCATGAGATATCACCCTAAAGTGTGATCTATGTAGTATGTGCATGCATATATGTGAAGTTACCATGTATGACGCATGCTTACATATCCTAACAATCAAAAGTTCCAAAATTTCAAAGTTCCAAAGTCCTTCCATGTCCTTTAATGCTGCTTGTAGAACTCTTGTCTTCCATTCTGGTCAGCATGCCACTCTTCATCTTCCAGTCTTGATTGAAGACGTGCTCTTCAAATCAGGATCCACTGGTAAAATCAGTCAGGAACCGGGAACACACGAACAAACCACGAACATGTATGCATGTGAGATTTTTACGTGTGTGTGCAAGTAAGAGTGAAAAGTACATTTGCATGGAAGTTGAAATCTTCATGAATGTTTGTCACCATTTATCAATCATTCTTCATGTCTGCAAGTAAGATCACATGTGTTTTCTTCATGCATAGGGGTAAGGTATGCCTATGTACATCTTCATGCCTGCAAGTAAGGTGTACGTGTGTTTTTCACAGATGGGTGTGAGCATTATGCATAAGAATAGTGATTTCAAGGTAGCTAATTCTTGTTGTTTCACCTTTCACTAGGAGATTTATTGAATGTTTAGTGTACTTGTTTCTTGGATAGTTATTGTACTTAGTTCTCAGAGATAGAATTATTATGTATTCATTTATAAGAACATTGTTCCTTTCTGTTTTTTTTACTGTGTGACAGGCAGAGGCTATGTATAAAAATTATATAGAGGCTTCTATATGGCTGCTAAACTTTCAAATGTATTTTTCCTTTTGTTTTACTGGATGTATTTCTTACTGGAACTGTACATTTACTTCAAGGATGCTTTCCTTTTATCATTAGGCTTTTATCCACAAGGCTATTTTTGATTTCTTCTTGGGCTATACATTTTGCAGTTCATGACTAGGGCTTTTTTCTCATATGTCATCTGATTGTATCTTCACTGATGACAGGATCACATTGTTGTGTCTAGAGAGGTTACTGAAACTCTGAAGTAATATCTTCATGGTGTACCCTCTCTCTCTTCCTTCCCCCAGTAGAGATTGTTTTAGGATAACGGTTGAGAGATATGGATAAACTTCTTCTTTCAGGTCTCAACTAAAACTTGATGTTAAAGTCTTGTTATAACAAATTCAACCAATGTGAATCCATGCTTCTCTAGCATTCTAGATGTTTGTGTCTGTTCTAGTGAAGAAGATAAAGTCTTATACTACAAGGTTAGGAGTGTTCAAAATGTTGAATTACTGGTTCTTCTTTTACTGGAATAACTTATTTCCTCCAAGACTAGTCTTCATCCACATAAGTGTTTTGTGTAGTATGTTACCCTATGGAAGTCCAACAAATCTTAGTGTCACTGTTACAGCATGAATGGTACTTGTCATGTTTTTTATGAAATTAGAGAATAGAAGTGAAATTGTGTATCTATCTCTCCTCCTCCCGTTCTCAATATGTTTCTTGATATTTTCTTTCCCCTTCAAAATCTGTATCTGAACAAGCCATGTAATTCAACTTATCTATAAAATCATCTTCATTATCAACCCCTAAGCTTGCATAAATTTCTTCCAATGGTATGCAATTTGTTCTGTGCCCAAAGAATAATTCCTCATCATTGTCTTGGTAAGAGTTTGTTTGCACTGGTACCAGGTATTCTATCTTTTCACTAGTGTCCCACACATCCCTTTCTTCATCTACCTCTACATAAAGCTAATAAAACTGATAAGGCATTTGATCTAAATCATCTCCATCCACTATTATCACACCTTCTGGTATTCCTTCAGATTCAGTATCTGAATCTGAATCACTGAATCCAATCACTATATTCTTTGGATTATGCCCAATGCCATGTAAACTTCTGTCAGATGCTGGTAACCTTGGCTTTGTGTTTTGCTCTAAGCCTATGCCACCAGCTTCTGTGGCTCTCAAATCAGTTTCAAGTAATCTGTCATTACTAAGCTTTAGAACTTCATTTTGAATTGGTAAACTTGATGGTAAGGGGTTATGCAGATCTGCTATACTGTTAAACATAGATCCTACTCTACTACTAGTCTGAGGTTTATGTTTATCTTCATTCTCATTTGACTGTGCAGAGATAGGAATCTTTCCCTCTATCTTACTACTTTCTTCTGGGAATAAGTTGGCATGTCCCCCTGCATCATCATTAGGATGTGTGCTTTCATGTTGTCCCCCACTACAACATATATCTATTTCTAGCTTTGTAGCTAAGGTGTTCATACCCACTGACTCAGTGTCCATGTCTGTGCTACTCTCTGCCAGTTGCATATATAACTCAGTTAATTCTTCTTGATTTGATTCAATCCCTATGGAACATGAACCCAAATCACAGCAGTTGCTTTGGCCAGATCCCCCTTTGCCCCTTAGAACGTTGACACCAACTGAATCCTTGTTTGTTACTAAGCCTGCCATTCCTTCTTCCATTTCAAATTCAACTGTAATGTCACCTACAATACTTTGAATATGATTATTGTGTTCAAAAGTAATTTCAGATTAATTTTCATTTAGTTTCTCTTTATCTATATCACTCATTGCTGGATGGAAGGTATCAGCTTCTGGATTCAAATTGGATGTAGTTCCTAAGGGTACCTTTGCCATAAAGCTATTTACAGAATTAACTAAGTTTGGTGGGATGTCATCTGTGAATGGTTTTAAAGCCTTTATATTTTCTCCTTCAGGAACAGAAACCTCTAGGGAATGAAAATTATGTGTCTGTATCTGTCACAAAATCACAGTGCAATCACTTTCTTTTAGGGACTTTTAAAATAATCTATTTTATGAATAAATGCTTTTCAAATTAAAATGATCAAGGTCTTTCCCTATCATATTTTTAAATTAATACTATGAATTAATTAATGTCCATAACTGTCTTGTTTTAGTTTTCCTGTTGATAGAATTCTAATAATTCAAATATATCTTAATAGTATTTAAACTGGTATTTAATGATTTTTTGAAAAAATTATATGCCAGAAATATTTAAAATTGATTACAATGGTCATTTTCACTGGTGGGAGAATGGTTCTTCCACTAAAGGCTACCAAGGAAGTCAACATTTTTCTTGCCAGTGATAATTCATTTTCAGCCTGGACAATCAACTCTTCTAGCTGGCCAGCCTAAAACTGATCCTCTAGTTTCTAAAGATATGTTTCCTGTTTCAACCATATTCATTCTTTGACTTGTAATTTGTTCTGTGTACTTTCTATATGCAGCATTTGAGGGCAATAACTCAAGAGCACCAAGAATCTTAGTGTATAAAGAAGAAAAACAACTGCTTTATCACATGGGTTGATGGGTATTATGATTGAGGATATAGACTCTAAATGATCACTCTAGTGTAAATATCAATAATATGGAAATAGGTCGTGATCAATGACACATGTAAAACCCAGTGGAATTATGTGTTGGCTATGGGAGGGAGGTAGGGAAAGGGGAGAGAAAGAAAAGGAATCTTGTAACCATGAGAAAATATTCTAAATTAATTAATTAAATAAAAATTTCCAAATAAAAAAAAAGAATCTTAGTGTACAATAATTTTAACTGTTCCTGTGGGGTCTCAAATACTGCCAGGCAAACCAGAGCTGTAGTCTTCTTCAGCACCCCAGCCACGATAGCAAAACAGCAGGGGTCACCACGCAGCACTCTGGGAGCAGCAGCATTGATCTTTATCCATATATTTTAGTATAGTAATGATCATTTAGGGACTCATTTAATACTTAAACCATCATTGAATTCTCAAGAGGAGGAAAATAACAGTGACTACAAGTTATATGTTGCTATGTACAACTCTACTTAAGAAAATAATATGAAATGAACTGGCTGCAACCATGAAGATTTCTGGAGTAAATTGGGAACTTGCCTGGTCAATGTAGAAAGCAGTTCCAGCCCGGATCTCTCTTCGTTGTTTCAGATCGGTTTCAGTGGTATCTCTGGACAGTGCTATATATTCTACCTCCCTCTTGGTCAGCTCCTGTGGAGAACAGGGTGAACTCATTACAAAACAAAGCTGCAAAGTTAACATCAAATCTTGACCAAGTTATCTAACATATGACTGTCCTATACAGTCAACCTAATTTTAAGAAAATTCCACATTAAAACTTATCAGTGAATTTCTAAATCCTTAATATCAGAGGTAAAAAAATTTAAAACATATACATAATGGCTAGTTTTAACAATATTCATATTTATATTTTCTCCTATAATAGCTAGAGACTTTTGTGTTTAAATTTTCTCCTATGTAAGAGAATTGTGTAATTATTGTGATCTTTTTCAGCAAAGATAATTAAAATTTACCTATAAACATATATAATATACATTATTTTTCCCAAGCTTACTCTATATAGCAACAGAATGAAATAAATGTCCATAAGCCATGATATTTGAGCAGCACTATTTGTATATTCGTATTTTAAGTTTTAGTATGCACAGTATATCTCCTATGACCTCTGTTTATTATTGTTACATAGTTTAAAAATTCAATATATTTTGTTTTTGACACCAAGTTTGATGCATATATGAAACCAATGTTTAACATAGTGTAGAATGATCAAAGGACTTGATTACTGGATAACTGAGACAATAATCAATGAATCAAATAGAATCCAAAAGCCTGACCAGTTTCAGCATCTGCTGGTCCTGTGACTCATAGGCAAGTCATTTCTGAGACTCAGTTTTCCCATCTCTAAAATGAATACAGTGAAATTGGCTTTATCTCATTATAAATTCATACTAATAACCTTCTTTATGAACTGTAAAATATTATATAGTTTAAGTTACTATCATTACTATCTTCTGATTCTGGTTAGTTTATTGAGCTTTATTCAGACAACTGTTCTCTCTATATCTCAAAAGAAGAATACATAATAATTTTTGACATGCCTAAATAATAATATAATCTTTTAGGAAGTTCAAGGAACAAAGGGAAATTCATTCTGAATCTGATTATCACAAATAAAGAGGAGCTGGATGCTGGTGTAGAAATGATGGGAACCCCATGAAGAAGTGACCGAATCTTATCCATTTTAGAATTTGTGATAGAAAAGAGCCAAGAATGGTTTGACATGTACCTTAAATTTTGGAAAAGCAGGTTTCAGAGGGTTCTTAGGAAGAACAGATTGAATACATGGGCAAACATTCCACAGCTTAACTTTGATTCCCAAAATTATAGAACATATTCTTTAAGGCATCATTAGTGAACATATTAGAAAGAAATCAATAATCATAAAGCATCAGTATCAAGAACAGATCAGGCTAGTTTAAACTTATTTCAGTTTTTGATAGGTTACTAGACTGGTAGATGAGAGGAACTATGGCAATTATAGATTACTAAAATGTTAGTGATTTAATGAGAAGTTATTCTTGTGGACAACATAGAGACACACTAGAAAATAGTATAACTGCGGGTTCAGAATTAGTTGCATGGCTGGAATAAAAGTGTAATTCATTACTGCCTTGATGTCAGCTTGGAAAGAAATCTCTCCAGAAAATCAAGTTAGGAAACCCTGCATTAATCTGTGGAGTTAAACATTTTTATCAATGATTCAGATAAAGACATATGCAATAAAATTTGCACAAAGCAAAAACTATGAAGAATAGCTAAAACACTAGATGATAGTAAGGATTCAAAAAGTTCTTGAGTGGTGGAAAACTGGACTAAATTGATTAAGATTAAACTTTATGAAGAATAAGGAAAAATGTAGCCATACACTTCAGTTCAAAAATCAGTTTCACAAGTTTAAGATTAGAGAGGCATTGCTGGGTAGCAGCAGTTCATTCAAAAAAGAGCTTAGGGCTTTATGGACTACAAAGCTCAATATAAACCATAGTGCAATATGGCAACCAAGAAAGTGAGTGACATCTTAGACTGAAGAACATTCAGGAATAAAAAGGTCAGGCAGATAATAAATATTTATTAAGTATCTACTTATGTGCCAGGCACTGTGCTATATGATGGAAAGTAATGGTTGTGCCTGGTAGGACTTCAACTAGAGTATCCTATTTGGCTCTGAGCATCACCTTTTGGGAAAGAAAATGGGAAGCTGCAGTTGTCTAAAGAATAACAACCAGGAGATTACGAGCATGCAGTATGAAGATCAATTGAAAAAACAAGGAACAATTAGCCTGGAGAAGGAAAGATTGATGGAAAATATTGACGTTCTATTCAAATATCCAAATAAGGGCCATCTTATGGAAGAGGAATGCGACTTGTTCTGATTGTCCCCAAATGGTACAAAACAGAGAAATGGGCAGAATTTACAAAGAGATAAATTTTGTCTTAATGTAAGGACAAACTTCCTGAGGACAATGGTATAGGAAAATGAAATGTGTTACCTATAGCCATAGTGGAATTTCTTCCCTCATTTCTTGATTTTCGGGAAAGGCTAAATGACTACTTAAGAAGGCTATTTTGTATTTACAGACTGGATTAGGTATCTTCCTTTAAGGTCCCTTACAACTCTGAAAGACTATCATTTTTTTTTAAACCCTTACTGTGTATTGGTTCCAAGGCAGAAGAGTGGTAAGGGCTAGGCAATGGGGGTCAAGAGACTTGCCCAGGGTCACACCACTGGAAAGTCTCTGAGGCCAGATTTTAACCCAGGACCTCCCATCTCTAGACCTGGTTCTCAATCCACTGAGCCACCCAGCTGCCCCCAAGACTGTCATCATTTTGTGCAGGGCAATTAGTAATTAATTTTTATGGTCTAACAAGTTTTAAATAACTTCTGTTTAGTTTACTATTTGCTCAGCAGGCATACTTCAAAATCTGTGCTTTTACAACCAAACATGCACACAAAAATTTGTTCCAAGAGGCAACTAATAGCTTCATATTACTTGGTTCACATGATATTAATATGTCCCAATTGTCCCAATATGGGCTCAAGGCTCAGAATTTAAGTCTTAATAAAAAAAATCCAGCTCTAATGCAGCACTGGCACAGCCTCAAATGATCAAATCTCCTGGGGCCTCACCTACATACAACATACCAACTGTAAATGAGATTTTCAGGACATCTAAGATCTGTCAATCAACAAGCTTGATACGTCAAACACTATGCCAAGTGTGAGAAATTTAAAAAACAGTATTTACTCTCAAAAAGGTTACATTCTCCATATATTGTAGGTATGAGACCCTTATCTGAACTGTCTCGAAATATTTTCCAAATTTACTGTTTTTCCTTCAAACTTTGACTATATTAGTTTTATATGTACAAAAATATTTTCAATTTAGTATTTTCAAAATGATCAATTTTGCATTTTCCAATGCTTTCTGTCTCTTGTTAATTCATAAATTCTTCTCTTGTCCATAAATCTGATAGGTAATGTGCTGCTCATTATAATTTGCTTATATCATCTCTCTTTATACTTAGGTCATGTTTCCATTTTGATCCTAGTAAATGGTGTTAGAATTTGGTCTTTATCTAGTTTCTTTGTTAAATATATAAGGATATAAGCCATTCACCAATTGATAAGTAGTCAAAAGATATGAATTATTTTTGGATGAAGAAATCAAAGCTATATATAACTATAAGCAAAAATGCCCTAAATTATAATTGTTTAGAGAATTGCAAATCAAAACAACTCTGAGATATCATGTCACACCTATCAAATTGGATAAAATAATAAAAGGGCAAAATGACAAATGTTGGAGGGAATGTGGAAAAAAATGGTGACACTAAACATTACTGGTGGAATTGTAAACTGATCCAACCATTTTGGAGAGCAATTTGATAATTATACTCAAAAAATCATAAACTGTGTGCCCTTTGACCCAGCAATATAACTATTAGATTTATTTCCTAAGGTAATCAAGAAAAAAGGAAAGATAACTATTCTAAAATATTTATAGCAGCTCTTTTTGTGTAGGCAAAGAACTGTAAACAAAAGGATGTCTATCAATTAGGGAATGGCTAACAAGTTGTGGCATATGATTGTAAAGAAATACTATTGTGCCATAAGAAATGACAAACAAAATGGTCACAAAAAACCTGTAAAGACTTATATGAAGTGATGCAAAGTTAAGTGAACAGGAGAATGTTGTACACAGTTAACAATAATATATGATGATGCACTGTGAATGACTCAACTATTATCAATACACAAGGATCCATAGGATTCCAAGGCACTCATAATGAAAAAGGATATCTAGTGTCACAGAAGAAGCAGATGGAGTCCAAATGCAGATTGAAATATACCATTCTGCACTTTATTTTCTCCACAAATTTTTCTCTAATGTAATCAATATGTGCCTTGTTTCACAATATGATACATAGATAAATATGTATTATATGATAATATATGCACAATCTATATCATATTACCTGCCTTCTTGGGGAAGGGGAAGAATCTGGAAAAAATATATGATAAAAATAAAAAAGTTTACATTCTAAAGGGAAGACAGCATATACTTATGTACATATGCTACATAATCAGTACACAGAAGAAGGTACAGAGTGGATGGAAGATAACCTTAAAAGAGTGGAATTCCTTGTAATTGAGGGGAGGGAAGTAGGCAAAAGGGATAGTTTCCTTGAGAAGACAATGTCAAACTGAATTTAGGAAGGACAGTTAAAACAAAGGAATGGAGATGGGAGATGGAGTGTCATGTGTTAGTTTACAGAAATTAGGCCAGTATGACTCAATTACATCCTCTATGGGGAAAGAGAGGAAGGAATGAACTAGATAGTAAAGAGTTTTAAAAGTCCTAGTGGGGTCGATGCTGGAGGTAATAGGGATTCAATGGCATTTACTGAGTAAGGCAATGACATGGTCTCAGACCTACACTAACAGGAATATCACCTTGTTAGCTGTATGAAGGGTAGACTTGAGTGGCAAGAGATTAGAGTCTGGGAGTCTAATTAGAAAATTACTATAATGACTCTAAACAATCACCCTAGTGCAAATGTCAATAATATGGAAATATCTTGATCAATCACACATGTAAAACCCAGTGGAATTGCACATCAGCTATGGGGGAGGGGGGCAGGGGAGGGAAAGAACATGAATCTTGTAACCATGGAAAAATATTCTAAATTAACCAATTAAATAAAAATTTCCAAAAAATCTAAAAAGAAGAAAAAAGAAAGAAGAAAATTACTACAATAGTCCATTTAAAAGGTGATGAGGGTCAAAATTAGTGTGGTGTCTATGTGAATGGAGAGAAAGTAAATGGAAGATGTTGGAGGCGGAATATTAAAAATTTGACTCAAATTTATGAGGCACTAAATCAATTGTACAAAAAAATCAAGCCATTCCACAATTTATAAATGGGCAAGGGACATGAATAGGTAATTTTCAGATAAAGAAATCAAAACGATCAATAAGTACATGAAAAAATGTTCTAAATCTCTTATAGTTAGAGAAATGCAAATCAAAACAACTCTGAGGTATCACCTCACACCTAACAGAGTGACTAATATGACAGCAAAGGTAAGTAATAAATGTTGGAGGAGATGTGGCAAAATTGGGATACTAATGCATTGCTAGTGGAGTTGTGAATTGATCCAGCCATTCTAGAAGGCAATTTCGAACTATGCCCAAAGATCTTTAAAAGATTGCCTGCCCTTTGATACCACTACTGGGTTTATATCCCAAAGAGACAATAAGGAAAAAGGCTTGTACAAAAATATTTATAGCCTTGCTCTTGGTGGTGGCAAAAAAACTGGAAAATGAGGGGATGATCTCCAATTGGGGAATGGCTAAACAAACTGTGGTATCTGTTAGTGATGGAATACTATTGTGCTAAAAGGAATAATGAACCGGAGGAATTCCATGTGAACTGGAATGACCTCCAGGAACTGATGCAGAGTGAAAGAAGCAGAACCAGAACATCCTACACAGAGACGGATATACTGTGGCACAATTGAATATAATGGATTTCACTACTAGCAGCAATGCAATGATCCTGGACAATTCTGAGGTACTTATATGAAAGAACGTTATCCACATCCAGAGAAAGAACTGTGGGAATAGAAACACAGAAGAAAAACAACTGCTTGATCACATGGGTCGATAGGGATATGATTAAGGATATATACTGTAAACGATCACCCTAGGGCAAATATTAATAATATGGAAATAGGTCTTGATCAATGAATGACACATGTAAAACCCAGTGGAATTGTTTGTTGGCTACGGGAGAGGAGTAGGAGGAGGGGAGGGAAAGAACATGAATTCAATTAATTAATGAAATATACTTAATTTTAAAAAAAATTAAAAATTTGGATATGTGTGGTGAACAATAGGAGAGGAAATGAATGAATAAAACTGGGGAACACTGGTATAGGATCTATAACACTATATTAGAAGTCAACTAATTTTAAGCCTGGATCTTCCAGTAATTCACCAAGTGACAATGAGTAAATTATTTTTCCTTTAGGGTATCTACAAAGTAAAGATAATAAAAGTCACCAGTCTATTTCCCAGAAATGCCTTGGCAATAAACAAAATTATCTGAATCATTAGTAACTAGGTTATAGTAAAAATCTAGTTTTTATCTTTTTTTTTCCTTTATCTCTATTATTCTACATAATCTTTGTCATATCATGATTCATTTACAAGACACTATCAGGGAAAATATATTTTGGTCTCACAAATATTAAAGAAAGGAGATTAAAAATATTGCTTCTGAAAAGACTTTTCTCTTTATTATAAAATGTGCCAATGGCACAGAACTGTTTCAGCCAATCAAATCTTTGTTGAACTATCAGATCAACGTCTCTCAATGCTGGCAATGCAGTATAAATATCTTAATGAATTTCACAATCTGAATATTTCAATTCCCTTACTATAGTTTTTAGAAAACAGAAAACACTTAAACAAGTATCACTATAATAGCTGGAACAGTCAATAGGACTGGCCTTTTAAAATGCAGTAAGAGAGTGTCCCTCAGGTATTCTAAAATTGAATTTAGTTTTGTAACCGGAAGTTTGCTGACTCTATTGCCAGGAGTTGTCAGGTCACAGTCTTGACAAGGTCACTTGTGGATGCCAAGAGGTTCCGGAGTGACTCTTTGGCAGGATGGAATTGCCTACTCAAGCCCCTCTGCATGACCTCTCTCATCAACATCCTTTACTAAAGAAATTGACATGATTGTTGTCCTCTCCCTAGTCTCAGAAAAAGTAATATAAGAGCAAATGCTTACACACTATTTCCTCAAAATATCACCAAAAGATTAGACTCACAAAACCAAACCCAAAAGACTATTAGGTACATAATTCCCAGCAAAAGCTGTACCCACAAGCCAAATCCAGAATATCTCCTACTCCCCTTGTACAGAAACTCATTCTCCTAAAGCCAGTACATAAATCATTCATAAGGAAAGACTTGTACAGGTACACCAAGCTTCATCATGCCTCAGTGACTCGATTATACCTACCAAAAACTCCCTAGGAAACCCTGAAAATTATCAGTCTAATATTAAATCTGAATTGTGTTCTCAGAACCTCTCTGATCTCTCAACCTCACTTGAATTGTTTCTAGAACTTGTGGTTAATTATCTATTTTTATTAAAGGTAATAAGTGATTTTCCTTGATTGTCTGTAAGCTCAAAGCTCCTCACAGGTTAATGAGAAAATTAAGCCACCTGTGACAAAATCATTTATCTTGTGTGGAATCTCTATTCATCCTGTCAAAAATCAATGGTTACAAGAATATAGAATGATCTCAGAATGTTAATCAAGTAATTTGGTAAAAGTTAATGTATCACTTTCCCATTTATCTTTACTTGAACATGTATGTTAGGTAATGTATCTGGTGCCTAGAAAATGGGTATAAGAATAAACACCAAGCTTGGGCATGGCGGAGCGGCTACCATATGCAAAGTATTCCCCTGGCTGACAGATATGCATAGTTGTCTTCCGATTTTTATTTTTGCCTGCCCATTCCACCTGCCGAGAACCCCTTGAGTCATGAATGGGACCTGTGCTCTCTGATTATGTTTCCAAAATTATTGAAAGACGGTTGATGATTTGTCATGGTAAAATTACAAAAATTTTGAAAGGTATGTTTGCTTCCAAGGGAAAGAAAACATACACCTTTGGGCTTAATTCAAAACCTTTAACAACAATTCATCTAGTGATTTAAAAAAAAAAAGAAATCTTTTAAGTAGTAACTACCCCTTGTCACTTTAATGTATTTTTGATCACATAAAGTCATTTCATTTTGAAATGCTACCTTAATACTCTAAACACCCTCATGAATTCACAGAAATAAATAGCTCACCAGGTACTGCATAGCAATAGAACGTCGAAGAGGTCCAGGAGGGCCAATTAGAAAGACATCTTGCCCCAAAAGATCCTTCTGCATTATCCATCTTAGGTGCTGAACTACAGTTTGTGCCAAGGAATCTGAAACTGTTGAGAAGAAAAATACATCAAAATTAGACTCCCAAATACATACAGAACAAAGTTTTAAGATATGCATTAGTTTCAAGAGGGAACATATTTCTGGAAGGTCTTTATAAATAATTAAATTTCACTAAAACCAATGCTGGGGCAAGATTAAACTGTTAAACTTCTGATACAATAAAAAGTGAATTAATCACAGACTCAGAGGACTCACAGAAGGAAATCTGAAAACTCTTCTATGAATATATGATGGCTAAATAAGTTGGCTTTTGTCTGGTTTGCAAAAATAGTCTCACTAACTTTATAGTCACCCTTCAATAGGCTGTACATCCATTTTTTTTGTAAGCTCCATTTTGAGGAATATATTTAAATCATCCTTTGGTCTACTTTAGACATTTTTTTTAAAATCTCAAGAAAAAAAGATTCTATCACTTTAGTTGGTAATGGGATATAGATTCTCACAGACTTGAGTTTTCTAAATATCAGGTCAACTTCTTTCTGCCAAAACTTAAATTTCTCCCAAAAAATATTCATTCCAAATCTGCAACTAAATCACCCTTTTATACCATCTTCAGTATAGCTAACCCTTATTTCTTTGCTTTTGCTAAAAATTTAAAATTAATCATTTTCTATATGTATTTAACTCTAAGGATATTCAAAAGCCTAAAAGCCTTTCCCTGAAACAAGAAAAGCAACATAGGAAAAGAGGGATACTAAAAAGTCCTACACCCTCTGCCTTCCAAAACAAAACAAAACAAAACTCCAAGAAAAGAAAACAAAACAAAAAAACAGAAGGGTCCAGCTCACCTCCTGATTTCTTTGATGGCCTGCTCTAGAATTTATCTGTCACTTTGTGCTGTCCCTAATCTCTCTAACACTAACCTCAGCAGGTTCCCCAGTGGGAAATTCTCCAAGGCTAAGGGAATATTAAATTAACCTTAATGGTCCTTCATTTTTCCTTTACTATTCAGTGCTCCCCAAGGAAGCTCACACAGCAGTTATTGGCCTCTACTGAGATAAGAAGTCTTAAAAACAATTAGCAGGTAAATTACTTTTCAAGAACTCCATTTGCTCAGTTATAGGTTATGGGTCATACTGTTTGCTCTACTTAAGAAGGCACAGTAACAAGGCCTGCCATAGATATAAATAATATAATACTTTTCTCTGTATATTTATTATGAGTACTTCTAACCATATGTGAAATAAACTAAGGGAAAGAGTGTACTTTCAAGTGTATGTATATTGTATACATACTTCAATGTATCTGTGATCTCACTAGTAAAGGTATAAAAGAAAAAGACCCTCAGATTTTTGGCTGAACTTGGAAAAATCACTTAACCTCACCAGCCTTCAATTTCCTTTTCTGTACATTTAAAGTCTTGGACAAGGCAGCCTTCCCTTCCAGGAAGACCTTTGTAACTTCTATAAATTGTGTGAGAGATGTCAACTTATCCAAGCCATGCTTTCTTATCCTGTGCAACTCCTATGCAGGTTCTCACATAGATTCTCAACAGAGGAACAACCCAAATAAAGGAGTCCTTCCTCCAAGTATATATTATATTTTGTGGAATCAAGTAAAGTACCTTAGATCTAACTGGTTCACTTCCTTTTCTGGATATGCATTTCCTCATTAATATCCCCAAGTCCAATTCTTGTTTGGAGCTGGAAATGCATTTAAATCCAGCCCAAGTTTCCATTGCCCTCTGGAGCATCTTTAATTTTGATTTTTCAGAGATTTTGGCATTTCAAGGTTTGCAAATGTACATTATCAGAAAGTTTTAGATCCTTAAAATTTCCCAAATACAATCAAATAGGTTTTCTTCCCTATATTCAATTCCAAATTTAATTGTCTATTTGTGAAACCACTCCCAAATATATGGAATTAAGAAGAGGAAAGACAGAAAACAGGACTTATATGTAAGACTGAGTGCGGCAAAATCAAATTTCACATATTAGGGAAATAGCATGTAACATTACATAACTTAGAAGAAAGAAGAGCTCCATCAGTCAACATGAGAAGTGGAAATCTGAAGAAACTTGATAAGTGTTAATTCAACACAACACTATTAGACACAAAAACAAAATCACAAACTGACATATATTGGGAGAACTTGTGTAAATAAACAAGTGTCTTAAATTGCATTTATGCAAAATGTAAATATGTATATAGTTAATTCCATAAGGTCTTAGGCAAATAGAACGATCAATAATTTTTCTATTTGACTGACATCAATATTAGGGAACTATATATTATTGTATTATATGTAAATAATCTCTATAAATAATGTATTTACTATAATTAGGTTAGTAACATAGTGAGTCTTTAAATATTTAGCATAGCATATATATATATTATACTTGAGATTAGGTTATAGATTAGACTAGGGATTTAGAGAATAGGTATGATAAGTAGGGAATAGATTAGGAGTATGTGAAGTTAAGCATAGCATAGACAGTTATACTTAGGAATGGAGTTAAGCTGCATTAGTAAACTTTTAATTGCTTATTATAAAGCTGATACTGAAATTATGTTTAATGGAAATATATAGATAAAATAGTTTGCAAATAATTATAAATATATAAAATGGGGAAAATGTTTGTATTAGTTTAACTTAGCAAGAATAAGTAGTATTGGTATTAAGATTCAAATTTCTTTGTAATCATTTTGTTCAAACATTTATTGTAATGAATTTATTGTAAAACCCTAAAACTACCCTTACCCAAACTTTCCTGCATAGAATTCCTTATAGTAGATAAAGTTAGCATAGAATAGTGATAGAGTAATTGAGGGAAGTTTATTATTTTGGGGGGGAGTAGTTAGAAAGTAGATTTAGTAGCATGGTAAGTATAATAAATATAAGTGACCTTGGGAAGGTCACAACAAAAAAGGGGATGATTGTGGAAAGGAAAAGTGAAGCAAGTTTTGGAATTTCTGCCACTCAGGTGGAACAAACAGCAGTTGGAATGTTAGAGAGAAGATATTAACAAGAATGATAGTTGGAGGAGGGGAACTTTGAGAGTGACAGTTGGTCACAAGACTCTCTTCCAGGTCCTCAGACTGGAAGGAGCTTCTCTCCCTGTCTCGGGATAGAATTATCTCTATTCCTGGATTGTTCCCAACTGTGTTCTCTACCTGAATTCCTGTGATCCTGTCATTGAACAAAAGGATTTAAGGGGAGTAGTTTGAACTGTAAGGCCAGTCTTTAGGAGAGTCAGCTGGAAGAGACAAGCCCAACCAGCTCTGAAGATCAGAATCTTTCCTTCCTCTTACTGTCTACTGCTAAAGACTTTGAACTTAAGAAAACCAGCATACGTTAGCATAGACAGGAATAAAAGAAACCCTCCACCAGCCTGGGAGGCCTGGCCTCAGCTCAAAAGCTGAGACTCAAACCCAATCTGGGGAGATCCTGATTCCCTCTTCCCTGATTCCCCTCCCAATCCAAGCTTATATTAAAATTCATCTTTATTTAAATAACCACAGTCAGCTAAGAGGACTATCATTTCAGGGGGACATAGAGGGAGCAAAACCTAAGGACAGCCATTCAACCATAAACAGTCCTTATCAGACCCCTGCTGGGTGACCTTGGTCCAGGGAGAGGCTTGTCCCTCAGGGGTGTCCATGCTTACCTGCTCTGGGATACCTTCCACATCAATCAATAGAGAAGATATCCCCTCAGGCTATCATAGGTAGCCCATTTCTCAGGAACCCCATTTTTCAAAGATAGCCTCTCGACAGGGGGCATCTCTCTCCTTTTGCCTTACCAGCAGCCATATTCCCTCTCTCCTTTCAATCCCTCCATTTCCTGTTACAAAACCTTCCTTATCCCCTGTTCCTCTCCAATCTCTTCAATAATCCCTTTTAGTCTTACAGGAATGATACATTAACTCAGTCCACTGGCGTTATAACTGCATAACCTGGAGAATAGGCAATGTCTTTCTATGTGACTTGTATGAATTATTAGGGTAATGATAGTTTTCACTGAGGAAGCCCAATAATATTCTAGAACTTGAGGTACTCAATATCTGGAAGACCTCCTATGTAGAGCCAACATAATTAACCTGAGGTTAAAAAAAATTCAGAACTTGAAGTGATAATCTTTCTCCCTAGACACTCTCTACTCTAAACTTCCCTATTACTATTGAGGGCATCCTCCCAATTCCCTAGGCTTAAAACCTAGTTGTCATCCTTAAATCCACACTACCTTAGCTCTTACTATCTAATCTGCTGCCAAGGCAAGTTGATTTCACCTTTGCAAAATCTCTCAGATATGCTCCCTTCTTCTCAAAGTCCCACCATCTTGATACAAGGCCTCATCATGTCATGCCTAGACTATTGCAATAGCTTATAAATGGGTTTGCCTACCTCAAGTCTCTCTCCACCCCCACCCATCCTCCACTCAACCACTAAAGTGATTTTCCCAAAGTGCTGGTCCAATCACATTACTCTCTTTTCCTTTCCCAACTCAATAAACTCCCTGTTGTCTCCAGGATCAAATATAAAATGCTCAATTTGGCATGAAAACTGATAAAAATATAATAGAAATTCTAACAAATCTACCAACTATAAATCCTTTGAATCTATAAATCCTTTGAATCCACTTAAGTTGTCTTCCAAAACTTCTCAACCCTTCTTTCTATTAAAAACAGACTTGAGATCTCAGTTTAGGTTTTTCTTTTACCTGGATTATTGCAAAAGTGTCCTCTCATGGAACCCTCAGCTCAAATACCAGAGTCTTCCTCATTCCCTAATTATTAGTCCTTCCTAAAAATGTATTATTTGCTATAAATCTTCCATTAACCCCCCCCTTCCCTGCAATAAAATGTGAACTTGTTGAGGTCAACATCCTTGTATTAATAATAATAATTACTTAATAATCATTGAAATTATTCATACTTTCATATTTTCATTGAAAAGATTTTCTAAACCTCTTGAATTGTCTTCCTTTTTAAAGTACCTGAATATAGAATTATAAATACCATGTCCTAAATTTTTAAAAAAGGATTCAGCTTTCCATATTATCAACATATCAGACTACATCTAGTGCTTCTTGGTGGTTAACAGTATACTCTTGCTTTAAATAGATCTGAACTTCCAATAGATGTCATGGTAGTTGATACTCTCCATGATCACTATATGTATAGTCTGTGTGGGCTTTGTAATCAATATTAGGAAGGTACCATTCACATCCTTTGCCTGTTCTCTGTACAATATTCCCAGCAAAAATGGCATTTGTTTCCCTTTATTTTAAACCAAACTCAAATGCTTTCTCCACTAAGCTTCTAAAGGTTTATAAGTTTCTATTGAGGTGTACATGTTCTACATGTCTATTCAATTTTATAAATGTACATCTTCCAACAACTTCTTAACAATTAACAGCTGTCTATCAGATTTATGGATAGGAGAGGAATTAATGAATCAACAAGAGATGGAGGGCACTGATTGTAAAGTGGAAAATTTTGAGTAAATTGAAAAGTTTTGTATAAATAAATGTTGCCAAGATTAGAAGGAAAGAAGAAAATTGGGGGAAACGTTTTATGAATAGTCTTTCAGATAAAGGTCTCATATTCAACATATATACAAAACCTTTTAAAATGTATAAGAATACAAACCATCCCCTAACTGGTAAATGGGCAAAAAACAGGAACAGGCAATTTTCAGATGAAGAAATCAAATCATATATAGGATATGAAAGAATGCTCTAAAATCACTACTGATTAGAGAAATGCAAATCAAAATAATTCTGATAGCAGCTCACACCCATCAAATTGGCTAAAATGACAAATGTTGGAGCTGATGTAGAAAAATGGGGACAATAATATGCTATTGGTGGAATTATCAATTGATTCAGCCATTTTGGAGAGCAATTTGGAATTACACCCAGAATTATAAAACTGTGTATATCCTTAGATTCTGTCATACCACTACTGGATCTGTTTCCTAAGATCAGGGAAAAAAAGGAAAAGAATCTACATGTTCTAAAATATTCATTGAAGCTCTCTTTGTGGTGACAAAGAACTAGAAATTGAGGGGATGCTCATCAATTGGAGAATGGCTAAGCAAATGTGGCATATAATTGTGACAGAACACTACTGTGCCATAAGAAACAATGAACAAACTTTGAATAAAACTTGGAAAGAACTACATGGGATAACAAACAGCAAAATGAACAGAACCAAGAGAACATCACGCACAGCTACAGATTAAATTCTTGAAGAACAAATTGTGAATGTTATCTCCAGAGAGTGAACTGAAAGGTGTACATAGAAAAAACATAATTTGTATGAACATGTTGGTCTCCTGGATGATGTCTTTTGTAATACTCAAGAGGATGGGGGTGGTTGGGTGAAGGAGGGGGCTGGGACACTCATGGGAAAAATCTACTTATAATTAAGTCAAATAAAAAACTAGAAAAAAAAACAATTTCAGTTATCTAAAGGTGCATTGGGATACTTCAGATGGTAAATTTTCTCTCATTAGAAGTCTCTAAGGAGAGACTGGACAATTATTTCTTGGAAATGTTGTAAAAGGGTTTTTAAGTTCAGATACAAGTTGGACTAAGTAGTCTCCTCTGTTCCTTCTAGCTCAGCTGTATGATTCTTAACATATAGGACTACTTCTTTCACCCCTTCATCCCCTGTCAGAATTCTTTTGAATAAGGTATATGATAGGTGTTGTGGCCAGTGTTTGTAAACCTAGTAACCAGGGGGCTGATGCTGGTAGATTTCTTGAACAGAGGAGAACTAAGCCATAGGAATGATAAAGTTGAATGGCCATTTGATCAAAACTGAGCACCAGTTCCCAGGTGTAAAGGGCCACTAGGCTACCTAAGGAGGAGAAAACTGTCTCCTGTGAGAAACAAAACAGATCAAAGAGTCTGTAATCATGAGATCAAACCTGTAGATGGCTGCTACATTTTTAGTCTGGTAAAGATAAGGAGATTCAGCCATCCAAAAAGTATACTTTTCCATTGCTATATTCCATTTTTCAGTCACAACCCAAAAGCAACACTTGAAACTGCATTTACTTCTATTAAAAGTTCAAATTTGCTTTGTTATAGATAGTACATTCACTAGCAGATAAATTTCTGAAGTAAAGGTCATGCTCCTAGCATGCTTCACCCCAAAATATCAGTATCTATTTTATCAGTTTTTGAAAGCTCATGTTGTTATATATATAAAAGGTACTCTTAAAACAATGCACAGCTGTATCTCCCTTATCAAGAAAGTACATTAAACTACTAAAAGAAGGTTTTCATATCATGCTGCTGAGTGCCTGTGGTATATTATACATTAATATTTGAAACTTGCTATATTTTTAGGATGGCCTTGAGAAAACATGGGTCATACTTAGAAGCAATGCCAAAAATGGAAACAAAAATGTAAGACAGTACATTAATGCCATCTGTAAAACAAACTGTCCTACAGAACATAATAAAAATTGCAGAGTACATCAAAGAAATTCCTAAGAATTCAATATATTCAGTCCTGAGATATTCTTTTTCCAGAAGCTCTCTATGAATGGTTTTAGTATTGGCAATTAAGATAATGTCCACAATCATTCAACAACTAATTATTTCTATTTCTTAATTATATTATTTACCTTTTACATACAAAATTATGATAGTTTAGTGGCAAATAAAATTTCCTAGTAACTTTATAGTCAATATACATTCCCTTCATAGGCCCTTTCAAAAGGCTTTCATGGAATCATAATCCTAGAATGGGAAGGGACCTGAGAGGTCATCTACAGTGCTTTCCCATCTCTTCAGGAAATTGCAGAGCTCTTTTTTTTTTTAAATTCCAACTAATTTATTTATTTATTTTTCCATTTGAATTACTTTATTTAGTCAATTTAGAACATTACTCCTTGGTTACAATAATCACATTATTTCCCTCCCTCCACTCCACCGACCCTTCCTGCAGGCTACATGCAATTCCACTGGGTATTACTTGTGTCCTTGATCAGAATCTATTTCCATGTTGTTGTTCGCACTAGGATGTTCATTTAGAATCTACATCTTCAACCACATCCCTTCCACCCATGTATTCAAGCAGTTGCTTTTCTTCCATGTTTTTACTCCCACAGTGTTTCCTCTGAATGTGGATAGTGGTTTTTCTCATAGATTCCTCCCAGTTGTTCAGGATCACTGCATTGCCACTAATGGAGAAGTCCATTACATTCGACTGTACCACAGTGTATCAGTCTCTGTGTACAATGTTTTCCTGGTTCTGCTCCTTTCGCTCTGCATCACTTCCTGGAGGTCGTTCCAGTCTCCATGGAATTCCTCCACGTTATTATTCCTTTCAGCACAATAGTATTCCATCACCAACATATACCACAATTTGTTCAGCCATTCCCCAATTGAAGGGCATCCCCTCATTTTCCAATTTTTTGCCACCACACAGAGCATAGCTATGAATATTTTTGTACATGTCTTTTTCCTTATTGTCTCTTTGGAGTACAATACCAGCAGTGCTATGGCTGGATCAAAGGGCAGATAGGCTTTTATCGTCCTTTGGGCATAGTTCCAAATTTCCCTCCAGAATGGTTGGATCAATTCACAACTCCACCAGCAATGCATTAATGTCCTGACTTTGCCACATCCCCTCCAGCATTCATTACTTTCCTTTGCTGTCATGTTAGCCAATCTGCTAGGTATGAGGTGATACCTCAGAGCTGTTTTGATTTGCATCTCCTTGATTATAAGAGATTTAGAACATTTTTCATGTGCTTATTAATAGTTTTGATTTCTTTATCTGAAAATTGCCTATTCACATCCCTTGCTCATTTATCAATTGGGGAATGGCTTGATTGTTTATACAATTGATTTAGCTGTTTATAAACTTGAGTAATTAGACCTTTGTCAGAGGTTTTGGTTATGAAGATTGTTTCCCAATTTGTTGCTTCCTTTCTAATTTTTGTTGCACTGATTTTGTTTGTATAAAAACTTTTTAATTTGATGTTATCAACCATTTCATTGCTGAGTTCAAACGAAAGCACAAGAAGGGAATCCTCCTCCTGGACCTGGACCTGGATCAAAAGGTATGCCCCCCCCCCAAAAGCCAGAACATGAGATCACTTGGACCTAAGGGGTAGGCAGAAGGAAGGTCCCAGGACCCATCCCCCCAACCCAGAGCTCTGAGTCCAAGGTAGCAAAGGGAACCTCAGAGCCTCAGGGCTGGCTATCCGGAAGGCCTCTTCCTGAAAACAACCTGAGCCAGTTGAGGGGGCACCCAGACAGCAGGGAAACAGAGAGAGACAGGGGAGCCTGTAACCCCCTGAACAGATCCTTCCATCTGAGTCTCACCGAAGGTCCATGCCTCAGAGCATACTCAGTCTGAGGTTAATCCTATCAGAAGCCCTCAGAGCTCCAGGAAGCCACGCCCCCCGCACCTCCTCAGAGAGCAGGGTCATCTGAAACAACAGTAACCCTCAGGGCTGGCAAAAGGGCCTCAGGAGCCAGCTATTCTGAAGGCCACATCCTGAAAACAACCTGACCCAGTCGCTGGGGCACCCAGAAAGCAGGGAAACAGAAAGAGACGGGGGAGCCTGCAGCCTCCTAGCTGGATACTTCCATCCAAGTCTCACGGAAGGTCCCTGCCTCAGGGCATACTCAGTTCAACCCAGAGAAATTTAATCTTATCAGGAGCCCTAGGAACTCCAGGAAGCCACGGCCCCTCCCCTCTCAGAGTGCTGGCTCTCCTGGCCAGCTAAGGCACAGAAACAAACACCCCGAGGAAAGGGCCGAGCCAGGCTCAGAGCATGGAAGTAAGGCAACAGAGAAGCTTCGGGAGGGAACTGAGGAGGGCAGTAACAGGGAAACACCAACAATTCCTGGCTTCCCCGGGAAGACAGAACAACAACTGCATAGAACGGACAATCTGCCTAGGGCTAAAACCTCTAAACACCAGACAGAGATAAGAAAAGCTAGTCCTCCTCACTCAGATAGTGATGGCAAACTCCACAGAAGCACAAAAGCCCCAAAATTCTAAGAAAAACAAGAAGAAGGGGGTGACTTTGGACACATTTTATGGAGCAAAAATACAAAATACAGAGGAGATAGAAGAGAAAACACAAGCAAATGCTCCGAAACCTTCCAAAGGAAATGGAAACTCTCCACAAACCCATGAAGAATTTGAATTGGAAAGGATCAAAAAAATGGAAACCTTCTGGGAGGAAAAGTGGGAAATAATGCAAAAGAAATTCACGCATCTACAAAACCAGTTTGACCAAACTGAAAAGGAAAATCAGGCTTTAAAGGTCAGAATTATGCAACTCGAAGAAAATGAGCAGGTAAAACAGCAAGAATCAATAAAGCAAAGCCAAAAGATCAAGAAATTAGAAAAGAACATAAAATATCTCACTGACAAGGTGACAGACTTGGAAAATAGAGGAAGAAGAGATAATTTAAGAATAATTGGACTTTCAGAAAAGTCAGAAATAAACAGCAAACTCGACATCGTAATACAAGACATAATCAAAGAAAATTGCCCAGAGATTCTAGAACAAGGGGGCAATATAGCCACTGACAGAGCTCACAGAACACCTTCTACACTAAATCCCCAAAAGACAACTCCCAGGAATGCAATTGCCAAATTCTAAAGCTTTCAAACAAGAGAAAAAATCCTACAAGGAGCCAGAAAAAGACAATTTCGATAGAAAGGAATGCCAATCAGGGTCACACAAGACCTTGCAAGTTCCACTCTGAATGATCGTAAGGCATGGAACATGATTTTCAGAAAGGCAAGAGAGCTGGTTCTTCAACCAAGAATCGGCTTTCCAGCAAAACTGACAATATACTTCCAAGGGAAAGTATGGGCATTCAACAAAATAGAAGATTTCCAAGTTTTTGCAAAGAAAAGACCAGAGCTCTGTGGAAAATTCGATATCGAAAAACAAAGAGCATGGAATACCTGAAAAGGTAAATATGAAGGAAAGGGAAAAGGAGAAAAATGTTATCTTTTTCTTTTACCCAAACTCTGTTCTATAAGGACTACATTTATATCAATCTATGTATACTAACATGTGGGGAAAATGTAATGTGTAAATAGGGGGAAAAGAAAGACCAAATAGAATAATCTTTCTCACACAAAGATTCACATGGGAAAGGGAGGGGAAGAAAACTCCTATAAGAAGGAGAGGAAGAGAGTTTTTACTTAAACCTTACTCTCAGGGAAATCAACTCTGAGAGGGAAGAACATCCAGATCCATTGGGATCTTGAATTCTATCTTATCCAAAAAGAGAAGGGAGAAGGGAAAATCAAGGGGGGTAGGGAGGAGGGAACACAAAAAAGGGAGGGAAGAAGAGGGGGGAGGAGGAGGGAACAAAAAGGGAGGGACTAGAAAGGGAAACATATCAAGGGAGGAGACAAGGGGGACTGATTTAAAGTAAATCACTGAACTAAGAGGTAGAGCTGAAGAAGAAAGGTTAGAATTAGGGAAGGATATCAAAATGCCAGGGAGTCCACCAGTGACAGTCATTACTTTGAACATGAATGGGATGAACTCACCCATAAAACGTAGACAAATAGCAGAATGGATTAGAATCCAAAACCCTACCATATGTTGTCTTCAAGAAACACACATGAGACGGGTAGACACCCACAAGGTCAGAATTAAAGGATGGAGTAAGACCTTCTGGGCCTCAACTGACAGAAAGATGGCAGGAGTTGCAATCATGATATCTGATAAAGCCAAAGCAAAAATAGACCTGATCAAAAGGGATAGGGAAGGTAATTATGTTTTGTTAAAAGGGACTTTAGATAATGAGGAAATATCACTAATCAACATGTATGCACCAAATAATATAGCACCCAAATTTTTAATGGAGAAACTAGGAGAATTGAAGGAAGAAATAGACAGTAAAACCATATTGTGGGAGACTTAAACCAATCATTATCAAATTTAGATAAATCAAATAAAAAAATAAATAAGAAAGAGGTAAAAAAAGTGAATGAAATCTTAGAAAAATTAGAATTAATAGACATATGGAGAAAAATAAATAGGGATAAAAAGGAATACACCTTCTCAGAACCACATGGCACATTCACAAAGATTGACCATACATTAGGTCACAGAAACATGGCACACAAATGCAGAAAAGCAGAAATAATGAATGCAGCCTTTTCAGATCACAAGGCAATAAAAATAATGATCAGTAATGGTACATGGAAAACCAAATCAAAAACTAATTGGAAATTAAACAATATGATACTCCAAAATCGTTTAGTTAGAGAAGAAATCATAGAAACAATTAATAATTTCACTGAGGAAAATGACAATGGCGAGACATCCTTTCAAACCTTTTGGGATACAGCCAAAGCGGTAACCAGAGGTAAATTCATATCCCTGAGTGCATATGTTAACAAACTAGGGAGAGCAGAGATCAATCAATTGGAAATGCAAATGAAAAAACTCAAAAGCGATCAAATTAAAACCCCCCCAGCAGAAAACCAAACTAGAAATCCTAAAAATTAAGGAAGAAATTAATAAAATCGAAAGTGAAAGAACTATTGATTTAATAAATAAGGCAAGAAGCTGGTACTTTGAAAAAACAAACAAAATAGACAAAGTACTGGTCAATCTAATTTAAAAAAGTAAAGAAGAAAAGCAAATTAACAGCATCAAAGATGAAAAAGAGGGACATCACCTCCAATGAAGAGGAAATCAAGGCAATCATTAAAAATTACTTTGCCCAATTATATGGCAATAAATACACCAATTTAGGTGATATGGATGAATATATACAAAAATACAAACTGCCTAGACTAACAGAAGAGGAAATAGAATTCCCATATCAGAAAATGAAATCCAACAAGCCATCAAAGAACTTCCTAAGAAAAAATCCCCAGGGCCTGATGGATTCACCTGTGAATTCTATCAAACATTCAGAGAACAGTTAATCCCAATACTATACAAACTATTTGACATAATAAGCAAAGAGGGAGTTCTACCAAACTCCTTTTATGACACAAACATGGTACTGATTCCAAAACCAGGCAGGTCAAAAACAGAGAAAGAAAACTATAGACCAATCTCCCTAATGAATATAGATGCAAAAATCTTAAATAGGATACTAGCAAAAAGACTCCAGCAAGTGATCAGAAGGGTCATCCACCATGATCAAGTAGGATTTATACCAGGGATGCAGGGCTGGTTCAATATTAGGAAAACCATCCACATAATTGACCACATCAATAAGCAAACCAACAAGAATCACATGATTATCTCAATAGACGCAGAAAAAGCCTTTGACAAAATACAACACCCATTTCTATTAAAAACACTAGAAAGCATAGGAATAGAAGGGTCATTCCTAAAAATAATAAACAGTATATATCTAAAACCATCAGCTAATATCATCTGCAATGAGGATAAACTAGATGTATTCCCAATAAGATCAGGAGTGAAACAAGGATGCCCATTATCACCTCTACTATTTGACATTGTACTAGAAACACTAGCAGTATCAATTAGAGAAGAAAAAGAAATTGAAGGCATCAAAATAGGCAAGGAGGAGAACAAGTTATCACTCTTTGCAGATGACATGATAGTCTACTTAAAGAATCCTAGAGATTCAACCAAAAAGCTAATTGAAATAATCAACAACATTAGCAAAGTTGCAGGATACAAAATAAACCCACATAAATCATCAGCATTTCTATATATCTCCAACACAGCTCAGCAGCAAAAACTAGAAAGAGAAATCCCATTCAAAATCACCTTAGATAAAATAAAATACCTAGGAATCTATCTCCCAAGACAAACACAGGAACTATATGAACATAACTACAAAACACTCTCCACACGACTAAAACTAGACTTGAGCAATTGGAAAAACATTAACTGCTCATGGGTAGGATGAGACAATATAATAAAAATGACCATCCTACCCAAACTTATTTATCTATTTAGTGCCATACCCATGGAACTCCCAAAATATTTCTTTACTGATTTAGAAAAAACCATAACAACAAAGTTCATTTGGAATAACAAAAGATCAAGGATATCCAGGGAAATAATGAAAAAAAAAACCACAAATGATGGGGGCCTTGCACTCCCAGACCTTAAACTATATTACAAAGCAGCAGTCATCAAAACAATTTGGTACTGGCTAAGAAACAGAAAGGAAGATCAGTGGAATAGACTGGGGGCAAGAGACCTCAGCAAGACAGTATACGATAAACCCAAAGATCCCAGGTTCTGGGACAAAAATCCACTATTCGATAAAAACTGCTGGGAAAATTGGAAGACAGTGTGGGAGAGATTAGGAATTGATCAACACCTCACACCCTACGCCAAGATAAATTCAAAATGGGTGAGTGACTTAAACATAAAGAAGGAAACCATAAGTAAATTGGGTAAACACAGAATAGTATACATGTCAGACCTTTGGGAGGGGAAAGACTTTAAAACCAAGCAAGACATAGAAAGAGTCACAAAATGTAAAATAAATAATTTTGACTACATCAAATTCAAAAGCTTTTGTACAAACAAAACCAATGTAACTAAAATCAGAAGGGAAACAACAAATTGGGAAAAAATCTTCATAAAAACCTCTGACAAAGGTTTAATTACTCAAATTTATAAAGAGCTAAATCTATTGTACAAAAATCCAAGCCATTCTCCAATTGATAAAAGTGCAAGGGACATGGATAGGCAGTTTTCAGATAAAGAAATCAAAACTATTAATAAGCACATGAAGAAGTGTTCTAAATCTCTTATAATCAGAGAGATGCAAAGCAAAACAACTCTGATGTATCACCTCACACCTAGCAGAATGACTAACATAACAGCTATGGAAAGTAATGAATGCTGGAGGGGATGTGGCAAAGTAGGGACATTAATTCATTGCTGGTGGAATTGTGAACTGATCCAACCATTCTGGAGGGCAATTTGGAACTATGCCCAAAGGACGATAAAAGAATGTCTACCCTTTGATCCAGCCATAGCACTGTTGGGTCTGTACCCCAAAGAGATAATGGACAAAAAGACTTGTGCAAAAATATTCATAGCTGCGCTCGTTGTGGTGGCCAAAAATTGGAAAGCAAGGGGATGCCCTTCAATTGGGAAATGGCTGAACAAATTGTGGTATATGTTGGTGATGGAATACTATTGTGCTAAAAGGAATAATAAAGTGGAGGAATTCCATGGAGACTGGAATGACCTCCAGGAAGTGATGCAGAGCAAGAGGAGCAGAACCAGGAGAACATTGTACACAGAGACTAACACACTGTGGTATAATTGAACGTAATGGACTTCTCCATTAGTAGCGGTGTAATGTCCCTGAACAATCTGCAGGGATCTAAGAGAAAAAACACATATAAGCATAGGACAAACTGTGGGAGTAGAAACACCGAGGAAAAGCAACTGCCCAACTACAGCGGTTGAGGGGACATGACAGAGGAGAGACTCTAAAGGAACACTCTAATACAAATACTAACAACATGACAATGGGTTCGAATCAAGAACACATGTGATACCCAGTGGAATCACGTGTCAGCTATGGGGGGTGGGGGGAGGAAAAGAAAATGATCTTTGTCTTTAATGAATAATGTTTGGAAATGATCAAATAAAATATTATTTAAAAAAAAAAAGAAATTATCAACTTCTATACATCTATCACCAGGGCCCATTTTGAAGAGTTGAACACTAACCTCTTCTGTGGCCCAGTGGAAAAGGCCCTCAAGAGATGCCAAGCTAAATAAATCACAGATTCATGACATTGTCTTGGTGGGTTGTTCCACCCAAATCCCCAAAATCCAGAAGCTTCTGCAGGACTTCTTCAATGGCAAGGAGCTGAACAAGAGTATCAATCCTGATGCGGCTGTTGCCTTTGGTGCAGCTGGCCAGGCTGCCATCTTGTCTGGAGATAAATCTGAGAATGTGCAGGACTTGCTTCTGCTAGATGTCACTCCTCATTCCTTTGGAATTGAAACTGCTGGTGGAGTCATGACAGTTCTGATCAAACGCAATATCGCCATTCCCACCAAAAAAACTCAGACTTACTACCTACTCTGACAATCAGTCTGGTGTGCTTATGCAGGTTTATGAAGGTGAGAGAGCAATGACAAAGGATAACAACCTGCTTGGCAAGTTTGAGCTCACAGGATCCCTCCTGTCCCAAGGGCTGTCCCTCAGACTGAAGTTATATTTGACATTGATGCTAATGGCATCATCAATGTCTCTGCTGTGGATATAAGCACAGGCAAGGAGAACAAGATCACCATCATGAATGACAAAGGTTGTCTGAGCAAAGTCCAAGAGAATGAGAAGTACAAGGGTGAAGATGAGAAGCAGAGAGACAAGGTGTCTTCCAAGAATTCTCTTGAGTCTTATGCTTTCAATATAAAGGCAACTGTTGAGGATGAGAAATTGCAAGGCAAAATTGGTGATGAAGACAAATAGAAGATCCTTGACAAATGCAATGAAATAATCAACTGGCTGGATAAGAACCAGACTGCTTAAAAGGAAGAATTTAAGCATCAGCAGAAAGCATTGGAAAAAGTTTGTGACCCGATGATCACCAAGCTGTACCAGAGTGCAGGGGGCATGCCTGGTGGGTTCCCAGGAGGTGGAGCAGTTCCATCTGGAGGTACTTCTTCTGGACCTACTATTGAAGAGGTCGACTAAATGTACCAGAAGAAAAAGCATTCCACACGGTTTCCAAAAATTGAAGGACTCAAATATGTAGCCAAGGCAGTAGCATTTTAAAAAGTAGCATTTAAGCTACAGTGTAAATCTGGGCATTCTGAATACTTGAATGTGTGCAGAGGGAGAAGTGAACAACATTGCATTTCATGAGTACTGTATAAAAACAAGTGGAAATTGTATAATTGAAAATGTTACCCTAATAAGAAAACTACATTTCCCAGGAGCCCATTGACATCCTGTTATTACATACTTCCTGTAGACAGGGGATAAATTCAGTGGGCGTGCCTGTTCTGGTCTTTTTAACTTCCTGTCAGCAAACATGGTGATGGTAAGCAAAGGTTTGAACTGGCTAATTAGCCATGGGCCCGTGGTTTTTATTTTGTATCCCTTTTATTCCTTTATTTCTAATGATAATTAGTAAATCTCTTAAAATATATTTTTATTTTTGCACATTCATTTTAATTTTTACAAAATGCAATTCTTGTTCTGGTGAATAAAAATATTTAAAATTGGCACCATAAAACAAAAAAGAAATGTAAAAAGTTTAATCTGAGTCCCTCGTGATTTGTTATTTGTATTCATCTTTTTATGCTTCTTTTGAGTCTTGTATTTAAAAGTCAAATTTTCTGTTCAACTCTGGTCTTTTCATCAAGAATGATTTTAAGTCCTATATTTTGTTAAATACTTATTTTTTTCCCTTGAACAATTATATTCAGTTTATATTATTCTTTGTTATAACTCTAGCTCGTTCACCTTCCAGAATATAATATTCTAAATTCCCTACTCTAATGTGGTAACACTAAATCTTATGTAAACTTGACAACAGTTCCATGATATTTTAATGTTTTCTTTCTGGCTCCTTGAAATATTTTCTCTTTGAGTCAAATTTGGAATTCAGCTATCATACTCCTGGGTCTTTTCATTTTAGGACCTCTTTCAGGTGGTTATTGATTGATAGATTCTTTCAGTTTCTACTTTACCTTCTGGTTCCAGAATATTAGAGTTTTCCTTTAAAATTTCTTGAAATAAGATGTCTAGGCTCATCCTTCAATCATGGCTTTCAGGTAGTCCATAATTCTTAAATTATCCTTCCTGGATCTATTTTCCAGGTTAATTGGTTTTATAAGGCGATATTTCATTTTTTCTTCTATTTTTTTTCATTCTCTTGACTTTGTTTTATTGTTTCTTGATATCTTATTGAATCATTAGCCTCTTGCTCAAGCCTAATTTTTAAGAAATGACTGTCTTCACTGAATTTTTGTATTTTATTTTGCACGAGGCTAATTCTACTTTTTAAAAAAGTTATTTTTGTCAGTGAAGTTTGTACCTCTTTTTTCATTTGGCCAATTCTACTTTTTAAGGTATTGTTTTTTCAGTATTTTTGTGCTTTTATGAAGCTGTTAATTGTCTTCTCTCATTCTCATTTCTTTAAATAACTTTTCTTCTACTGTCCTTATTTAATTTTGAAAACAATTTTCTCGTTTTACTAAGAATTCTTATTGGACTTGTGTTCAATTCAATTTTTTTTTCCTTTGAGGCTTTGCTTAGAGCTGCTTTGACATAATTGTCTTCTGAGTCTGAGTCTTGATCTTCCCTATCATTATAATAGGTTTTTATGGTCATATAGTTTTTTGTTGTTGTTCTTTGCTCATTTTTCCAGTCTAATTCTTGGCTATGAACTTTATGTTGGCCTCCATTCCTAATGTGGGGAAATGGGAAAAGAACACTATCCCAAGATTCAGGCTTTCTTGTATCAATGTTTTCAGAGCTACTGCTGGCCATGAGGAAGTTTTTAGGGATCCAAGGTATGATTTGGGCAGAAGTGTGTTCTTACCCCAAAAGAGCCCCTGATCCCTTGCATCTGCAATTGATATTGCTTCTCAGGGTCCCTGGTCACTTGGTTCTAGAAGTGATACCTTTCCTCAAGACCCCTGCTCCCTCTTGATTGAAAGTACTCCTCTCTGCCCTTGAACTCTGCCCAGAAGTGGGAATAGGCAATGGAGTTGCAAAGAAGCATCCAGCCTTACATTTAGGGCTAGCACAGAGGTCCCCTCTAATCTCTTTCTGATCAGCTGCCAGCTTTCTGGCTTGACAACTCCTAATGTTGCTATTCCTTCTGTCACCACCTTGGCCCATCAGTGGTTTTGCATCTATATAGGCTCAAGGTCAGTTTCCAGCCCCCATGGGGGTGATCTCTCCTTCTAGCCTCCTAATTTTTCTTGGGCTAAAAAAGTTTCACTTTGACCTTTTGTTGTCTCTGCTGCTCCAGAATTCTATTTGAGGTACTATTTTAAAGTTGTTTGGTGGTGATGGGAAAGCTTTAAGTATTTCCTCTACTCTGTCATATTGGCTCTGCCTTGACACATATATTCTTAATAGTGAGGGCTATGGAAAATATGACCTACTTAAAGGTGCATCAGAAGGTACAATAAAATCTAAAGATATTATATTATAGAATGTTTTATGGGAGATCGCCTTTCGAAGATTATGAATGTATTTGGGAACAAATAACTTTTGCTCTCTTGTACTTTATCTCAGCTAGATGCCTAACCCCTATGACATGGATTATGAAATGTGTAGTTGTTAAGATCCTCTGCTTGGATATTCCCTGTGGATCCTACAGCATGTGACAAGGGAGTTCTCAGAGAGAAGGGCTCAAAAGGATTGTTTTTGTGACTATGGCAGGAAACCAAAGTATTTCAGCTGATCCCAAGAGAGTTGGTAAAAATCCATGCCATTTTAGGTGCTACCAAAAAGGGTAGTTATAAGCCACAAGAGGCAAAGTAGAAAGTGCACAGGATTAAGGGTAGAAGACAGCCTCATGGTCTGAAGCAAATCATTTAACCTCTCTAAATCTCTATTTCTTCATTTATAAAATGAATATAAATAAATTTGCTAACCTTAAAGAGTTGTAAGGACCAGATTGAGCTAATATACATAAAAAAATTCTCAAAACTGTAGAATGCTATGTTCTTTATAGAAGGCACTATTACATAGTACAGAGTGTCCAAAAAGTTTTAGTGCCATTTAAAGTTTTTGAAGTGTAGTAACTATCATCTGATGTGACTGTGCTTCTCTTGCTGGTTTTCAGAGAGGGCTGTGAGTAACCACAATCTTTTTGCTTCAATGATGCTGAAAAAAACTTTTCCACAAAGTGTACACATAAAGTTCTAGGATTAGCGGAAGCAGATACTATTTGAAGAACTATACTTATTTGTGTGACCCTGTAAACCACCCCACTGAGAATGAAAACAAAATCAAAAGTAAATATGACAAACAGCAAATAAAAGGATTTCATAGAACACACAACTTTTATGAAGTTTAATAATCTTTCAACATTTCTGACAAGAAAAAATAAAGTAGACTTTCAGACAGGATCAAAAATTGATTAGTTACTCTCACATTCAAAAGGACAGGACTATGATGATCCAAGAACATCAACTGCATTGAAGAGCACAAGGTTGAAAACATATGTCAAATTTGAACTTTTCCTGAAATTCTTACTTGTCTCCAACATATTTTTCCTTAAATACCATATTTGTATCTGTGCCCTGCGCCTAACTTACATGATTCTTCTATCATCCCTCAATCTACTTTTTTTCCTTCAAGTATAATAAACCATGAAATAATTTTGCCTATTTGTCAGTGTGTATATGTCTGATTTTCAGGAAGAGAAAGCAAAAAAGCCCTTGATACCAGGAACTAACCCCTAGAAATAGTCTTTAACAAAATAAACTTTGATTTTGCCTATATTAAACAGCAACAAAACTCTGGGCTACTAAACACTAGTACTTATTTTTTAAGATTAAAATACGCATCTTTTCTTTAAGTTAGCAAATGCAAACTACCAAAGTAGTTTGTACATCCACTGGATGTACAACTATTTTTTAACATTTTCCCTTTTAACTGTTAGTAGTTAACCAAATATACTTTGGGAATGGTTTGTGCATCTGAGTTCATCTATCATGTCAAAATAAAACCTATACATTAAGAAAGTCTATACAAAAGGCAAAAAGAAGATGTTTGATTTTCATTCCCCTCTGGAGCTGAAGACTTTGTAAATTGTTATCATTCTAATCATCATAAGCAACATATGGTCTAGAAAAAAGTTATCAATAATATTAATATCAATAATATCAATAATCATTATCAATAATATCAATAATAATAAACATAACTAATATTTGTGTAGCACTTTTGTTTTCAAAGCACTTCACATACATTAGATTTAATTTTATTCAACTGTTAAGGACTTGAAGCATTCAAGGTAATTTGGATCTAAATTAAAATATTTTTTTCTAGTCTACCAGACCAATCTACTTCAAATGTACTTTTACACCTATGTTAACTTGTTGCAAAATATGCTATTAATTTAAAGAATTTTTTAAAGGTAGATGGAACCTTGGAAGTCACCAAGCATAATCCCTGCCTCTTAACATCAGAAGGACAAACTTGCTTACCACAAAGACGTAAGTAAATAACCATGAATTAGTAAGCATTGAGGAAAACTTAATGCTTCTTACTGTAGTTCTTTGGTACAAATTCCGGATTCTTGGGAGTTTTCAGCTTATAAGACACATCTCCAATATGAACTGTATTACCTAAAAACAAAATAAAGAAATAAAATCAACTGCGGGGCAAAGAGCTTAAAATACATTCAATAATGCTTTTGATCGATCAAGGAATGTACAAATAAGTCACTCATCTGTCAATATCTTGCCCCAAAGACTCAGCACTTGTATGTAGAAAGACTTTGGGGCAAGTTTCCTATTGAAGTTTAAGCTATATAAGAGAAGAATGAAGCACTCAGGTCTATGGATTGATTCCCAGTTAAATTAAATGACATTTAAACACAATGAAATAAATAAATCTCTTTAAAAATACATAACAAAACAAAAACCCTAGTATTCTTCATAAGACACTACCACATGGATTTGAGAAATTTCTACCAGCAGTCACGCATGTTGCCTGGTGACATCAATACAATTTTACCCCAAACTTCAAAAATGCACTTAACAGTTCTCAATATGTCCTTATTTTACTATCATAAAAACCTTAGGCACCCACTCTGGCATTCATCACTTTTAGTTGCCATGATTTATTCCTGTGCCAGCTCCATCCCCACCCTGTATGTCCATGGAGCCCTAATTCCACCTCACTACCGACAATCATTGCCCCATAAAAACACACTTTTGCTTTTGTTTCATCAGATGTTAAAAAATGAACCTAGAACTCAAACAAATGTATTGAATTCTGAGAAAGAAGGGTATATTATACACAAAAACATTCACATCATTTATATGAAGTACTCTTCACTGTGCCTTTATTTTAGTAACATCATTTCAAGTCTTCTATGTCCCTTAATGGGAGAGAAGGGGAAAAAGCCTGCTATGTTCAAAGCACTGAGCTAAGTCCTTTACAAATACTGTCTTATTTCAGGGGCTTACTATTTCTCCAACTGCAATTTTGGTATGATAATAATAGAGTTACCAGAAATATACTGTAAAAAAAGCTGACCAAAGACTCACATACAAAAGTAATTGTAAAAGAACATTCCACAGAAGGTTAAACAAATTGTGGTATATTAATAGAATATTATTATGCCACAAGAAGTGAAGAATGAGAGGAATTCAGTATCACTTGTATAAAATTAAGAGGAAGCCTATAAGAACAACACATATAATGAACACAATAGAATTTTTAAAAGACAATAAAATGAAACTGAAAACTGTGTGACTATAATGACCATCTTGGCTCTAGAGAAAAGATGATAAATATGCCTTTTATTAGAGAGGTAAGGTACTACAGGTTTGAATACTGTATATTTTATCAAATATAGTTATTTGTTTTTATTGAATAGTTTTTTCCTTTGTTAAAAGGGAAGGCTCATTGTGGTAGAAGAGTAGAAGTAAATTCAGAAATGATTATGATGTAAAAATAATAGGTACCAGTAGAAAAAAAAATTAAACCATCCAAAACTGAGGTCAGTTTAGTGCTTTGAAGGCATGTGAGGATGGCCCAGGGTAAGACTAAGGAAATTGAAGAGAAGCTAAGACATGATCTACTACAGTGGAAAAGAATGAGAAGAGCATGGAGATAAAAGGTCTATTCCTCCCTAGATTTAATCTAGTCCCTACTTTGAAGATAAATCTTTTCTTCAAATTTCTTGTTCCAATCTCTTGAGTTTTCTCCTCAAATGTGAGGAGAAAAAAAAAAGGGAGGCTGAAAGGAAGTAAATGCAACTGAATCATCACCATTTCTATATTTCACCAACAAAATCCTGCAAAAAGAGATAGTAAGAAATAATCCATTTAAAATAGCCATAGAAAGAATAAATACCTAGAAAGATACCTATCAAAACAAACCCTAGAACTATATGAATATAATTACAAAACATTTTTTATACAAAGTCAAAGTTTAAAAACTGGAGAATATTATTCATAAATGGGCAGAGCCATTATAAGTAAAATGACAATCCTACCTAAATTAGTCTATTTATTCAATGCCATCCCAATTAAATAACCAAAAATTATTTTATTGAACTAGAAATATAATAAACTCACTGAGAAGAACAAAGTCAAGAATATCAAAGAAATTAATGGAAAAAAAGTAAAGAAAGGAGGTCTAGCAGTAACAGATTATAAACTGCATAATAAAGCAGCAATTATCAAACTATCTGGTATTAGCTAAGAAATAGAAAGGTAGATCAGTTGAACAGAACAGACATATAAACAAACAGGACTAAAAGATTATGGTATCTTGCATTTTATAAAAGTAAAGATCCAAGCCTTGGGGATAAGAATTCACTATTTTTGGTAAAAATTGCTGGGAAAACTGAAAGTGAAATGAATGTTATAAATTGTCAACAGACTAGATTGCTTGCAGACAGAATACCATCTCAGTTCACCATAAAGTGGGAGACTAACAGGCAAGGGTTCCCTTCCCTATAGTTCTTCCTAAATCACCCTCAAGTATCCAAAAATTAGTACCCAGTATCCAAAGATATGTGACACTACAGATATTAAAAAGACCTCATGGAATGGCCTACAGTTGATTGAAGATTCTTGGAAGAAAATCAAAACACATTCTAAAATTGATTCTTCTGATAAACTTCTTAATTAGCAGAGTCAGTGAGACAATGTATCCTACCACCCTACCACCTACCACTGTGGAAAAGTAGACCTAACAGTAATGCGCCTGTGGATATTAAAGTTCCCTTGGGAAGAGTGCCCTATGAACTCAGCTCTTCACTCCACAAGCATGAGCTGCTAGGCATAGAGATACTTGGACTTTATCAGAATACATACATAGTGCCACTTGGGGTTTTATTATTGTATCCTTTTAATAAATTCTTGCAGTAAAGGCATACTAAAAGTTATTGTGTTTCCTTGCCACCTATAGTATATTAAATGAGACAAGAGCTATATGTACACTATACATTTGGAGGCTCTAACAACTAGGGCAGGCAACATTGGGGGATTGAGGGGAGGAAGGAAGGAGATCAAGAAATTAGGAAAGACCTACTAAACTGAGATCTGAAGGGAACTGAGGAGTTGGAGATAAGAAGGGAGATATGTGCAGAGGCATGGAGATAGGAGATAGAGTAGTGTGTTGGAATCAGAAATAAGGCTAATTTGGCTGGACTGTATAGTACATAAAGGAGAATAATGTCTGATAAATCTAGAAAGGAAAGTTAGGGCCAGGTTGTAAAGGCTTTAAATGTCAAACTCAGGAGCCTAGATTTGATCCTAGAAGTAAGGAGGAACCATTAAAGTTTAATGAACAAGAGAGTGACAGAGTTAAACCTACAGTTTAGGAATATCACTTTGGGAGCTATATAGAGGATAGAATGGAAAAGAAAGAAACAACTGATTTGAAAACTGATTAGAAATGTGTGTAAACTTGGACGACTGGATGCTCTGCCCTGAAAAAAAAAAAACACAAAAAAACAGAGAAGTTTGAAAGAGGACTAGATTTCATAGGGAAAAATAAGTTCTTTTAGCTATATTAAGATTAAGATGCTTATGGAATTTCTAGTTCAAAATGTCCAGGGATAACTGGAGTTCAAAGGAGACTAGGATGGGATGTGATATATAGATCTAGGATTGCTCTACATAAGAATGATAATTAAATATAAAAGAGATGAGCTGAAATTGAGATGGAGAAGGAATACAAGGAATGAGACATAGATATATGCTCCCCCCTTTCTGTCTTCTCTCAAAAAAAAAAAACAACTAAAAATGAACCTGAAAATCTGAACAACCTCCTCAGACATTAATTCCCAGGGGTTAACAGGTTCACATCGTTTAGCTGCCATCATTAAATGAGTTGATACACAAACTAAGCAACTATGTGAAGAACATAAGTCAAAGTCTTCAGTGTTTTCCATTCTCACATTTCTCAAAAGCACTTTGCTTAGACCTCTTTCTATATACTCGACTCACTCTCATATTCTTTGTCCTTGTCCTTGTCTCCTACCCATTAGATTTTAAACTTTTTGAAAGCAAGGGTCTGTTCCCCAGCTATGTGATTTTTAAAATTAAATGTCTATTAGAAACATAAGAGAGTTTTCCTTCTAACATACTGATGATGTGACCATGGGAAAGTATACTCTAACACCACTGGTAACAAACTGAACTAGAAACAGTTCATGAAACCATACATAAGGATTCCTGCAGGTCATATACTGACTTAGAAACCTACATATTAACATTATATTTTTTATTTATTTTGTTAAGTATTTCCCAGGTGCATATGCAAATGTAATTGGGAAATATACTTAACAGTACATTTTTTTAAATTAAGAAAGACTGTGTCCTATAGGGATCATTATGTTCAAATTGGTGGCCTTTTTTTCTATTTGGGTTTAACACCACTGTTCTACTCAACTTTTTAAGACTATACATTGTAGAGAAAGTTTCAGCCTGTATTTTACCAGTTCTTTATACCAAAGAAGTAATGGATCAATCCCTATTCCTATCAGAAATAACATTAAATATCAACAGGGATGACTCATAGTTTAGTAGCAATTATATGTAAAATGTATGAATTTCAATGTATAAATTTAGCTGAATTCTGTGAGGGAGGTAAAAATTTCTTTGTTAATAGAACAAACAATATAGAACTAGACTTCACAGTATCACCAGTCAACTCTTTCAGCATAATATTAAAACTCTCTGGAGAAGTCTATTCAGAGGATAAACATTAAACAGTTTTCTTCAATAATATTTCTTCAGATTTTTTTTTCACTTTGACAATTAACTGGGCTAATCTCTCAGGAAAGAAGTTCTCTTAGTTCCTTCTCAAATGATCTTAGCCTCCAGAATGACAATCTCCCAATAATCTATTTCCTTTAAAAGATGGAATAACAGTATACTGTATATCTGTAGGAGGGACTACTGAAGTTGGACCCAAGAGAAATCATTAGGTCAGATTTTGGGGTGGTCAACATCAGGGAGGAGATATAGAGAACGCATACGCATTACCTAATAAGGTCTAGCAGGTATTGTGGTTGTGTAGGTAAAAGGGTGACCCATAATACTAAGGAAAATTACAAAATCTTCAAGAAGTGGGATATTGATGTCATTCATCCAACAATAGTGGCACCTTTTTAAAAGATTGTATCTCTCAAGATTTGTTATATTATTTAAATTTCTAAAAATTAACTTTGGAAGGGTTGATATTTTTGTTCAATTTACTTAACCTAATCCTGTGCTGGAAATCATGCCTCTATTCACTTAACATCTTTCATAATAATTTTGAGGTTGCCTTTATGTAGAGTTCTTATATATCTCAGGAAATTAGTAAACTCTTACGTTCTTTAGAAGAATTATAACATAATGGGAATAGTGAGGACTCTGACTCCATTGATCTTCGGCCACTTTACATATGTTCTGGTTTAAGTATAGATAACCATTATATCTATTTATTCATCTTTAAGATCATTTTGACTAAACAAGAAATCATCAGTTACAATTATGATGAGGTCCAGCTGACTCATCCACAGGATCTCATGGAACATGCAGTTTGGTGGATTTGTTGAGCTCCACTTTTTAATCCTCAGCTTTAGCTTTCAGGATTTTGATTCCACAGTCTCAGAATTGGAAGGGCAAGACTTCAGAGACCCTCTGCTCCAACCTGTACTTGAATCAGAATTTCTTATACGGTTTACCTGCCATGTAGTCATTAAGCTTGGGAGGAGCAACCCACTACCTCCTAGCCACCCTACTCCACTTTTGGGAGGCTCTTGTTATAGGATCAGAGATTTAGACTTGGAAATAATCTCAAATGTCAGCTCATCAGTCCGAGCCCCTCATTTTAAAGATAGAAACTGAGGCCCAGAGAGTAGTTACTTGTAGAAGGTCACTCAGGGAGCCTGGGACAGACCTGAGCTTTGAATCTAGGTCTTCTAACTTCAACCCTTGCACCATTCACCACACTGCTGGTGGTGCTAGCATCTTCTGTTAGCAGGGTTTTCCATATAGCTGCAAAGTCTACGTCTCTGGACCTTCTCCACTGGATTCCTGATCTTTCCCTCTGGGGTTAAGCAGATCAAATCTCCTCTTTACTCTTCTATTTCAAAGGCCTTCAAAGATCCTGGCAGTATCAGCAACTAGGTACCACAGAGGATAAAAGACTAGACTTGGTGTCAGGAAGGCCTGAGTTCAAGTCCATCCTCATATTCTTACTAGTGGTGTGATCTTGGACAAGTCACTTAATTTCTGTTTGCCTTATCTTACTTATCTATAAAATGGGGATAATAATGGGGGATAATCATACCTACCAAGATTGTTGTGAGGATAAAATGAAATCAGAGTTGTATGTGTTTAGCACAGTGCCTAGCACATGGTAACTCTAGAGAAATGTTAGCTATTATTATTATTATTATTGAAAGATAATAAAATAATAAGCACTGTGGAGTGCTTAGGGCCTGTTGGAGCACAAAAGACAACACGGCCATCCAATGCAGCTGAGGAAGAAGTCTCCAGGTGTAATGACTTTTCGTGCCACTGGACCCAGGCTTCCAACGCTGAGAGAGTGGGACTGTCTCTGTGCATCGACTTTTCCACTTAAATCTCCTTCACACACAAGTGTTTTTGTGCACACTCATCTACATCACAGATGAAAGTACACAAAGACAAATGTCATCCTCAGTTACTGAGAGACTTCTATTCAGTCAACAACAAAAACAAAATGCTTTTATTAAGCAGTGTTGCCAAGTACTAGGGTCTGGGGAAGATGTTTCAGTGAATCTATAATGTCACGTAAGTGCCCCCATACAACTATTCAGGTCACAATCATGCCTTCTTATCCTGTAACATTCATCTAAATATGCAAAGGACCTTTCTCTAGTTCTATCAATTACTAACGGAGAGCAAAGGCTGGCTGTTCATCCATATAATGATAGATGAAAAACAATTTCTGCCTGTAAGGAAAGTAATAAAGGAAATGAATCAGTTGTGACATGATTAAAAAGAAACACTGGGGGCAGGTCGGTGACTCAATGAATTGAGAGTCAAGCCTAGAGATGAAAAGTCCTGGGTTCAAATTTGACCTGAGACACTTCCTACCTTAACTTATCACTTAACTCCCATTGCCTAGCCCTTACTGCTCTTCTGCCTTGGAACCAATACTGTATTGAATCTAACTAAGATGGAAGGAAAGGGTCTAAAAAAGAAGCAGCAGCATTGGTCTGGGCAGAGTTCAAGTTTTGACTCCAAATTATATTAGCAATGTGACCTCTCTAAGCCTCTGTTTCCTCTTCACCTATAAAATAAGGATAATAAATGTTATTCCATAAGAATACCAGATAAATGAGGTCTCACAAACTTCAGGCCACTATATCAGGTTTCAAAATTATTTCTATTTTCTTCATGCTTCTAAATAAATTGTGTTTTTGAAAGAGCTGTCTTTTTATTAAAACCTTCTGAAGTTGTCTCTACAATTGAAGTTCTATGCTATTCTTCTGGTTCCAGAATTAAAGATTTATTTGAATTTAGCAAGTGCTTTGTCTCATAAAATAATGTTTTTTAGTGCCTTTTGTGGAAGTATCCAAATATTTTTTATTAATGCCATTGCTTAACTCACTGTGAACTCCAAACACATGGATAATTTAATTATTTTAATTTTTTAACTCAAAAATATTTTAGTAGGGGTTTTGTTTGTTTTAATTAACTTAAATGTTTTTGTAAATTGCTGAATCAAGCTTTTGTCTATACTTGGCTAGGGAAAATCCCATCTGCAATTTTGGAGTCAGGCCAGCCCACTGGCAAATGGATTAATTTCTGCATATGGGCCACACTGCACATTTAATGAAAGGTTTAAATATTAACAATAAAGGAATGAAGCATATATTATAATTTACTAGAAGTATATCTTAATGAAAATTAAATTAAAAACATAGTTTTTTCATATAAAAAACTATTCTGACTAAATACTTAACACATAATTAACCAAATTAAAATCTTCCCAAGATAAAATTATTCATAACATAAGCAATTCATAATTATTGTTAGTGAACATGAACATAATTCAACAAAAGAAAAATGAATAAATTATTACATGATATGTAATTTAATATCTAATTATGCTCATTATACCAGCAAATGACTTAAGTAAACCATATCTATTATTATGACATCATTTACATTTAGTAAACAAACTATCACATAACTGCTATTTATCAGAAAACAAATTCTGTTTCAACTCTTTCATCTACAGAATATATCAACTTGAAAACACACTGAAAAGTTTCTAAAAGAAAATGGCTTTCAAATAGGTTTAAAGAAAGTGAAGAAGCCTTTTATATCTCTTTAAATCATCCTAATTTGAAATTATTAAAAAGAAGTTTAAAAGAAAACTACTTGGGAAAGACTACCTCAGGTCAGAGTTCTATGATTTTTACTGATTAAAAATGCTCATTCCTCTCTCCCTTTTACTGATTTCAAAAGTCAGCAATTTCATTCTATTGAAAATATTTCTACTTCAAAAAACAGTCTTAGGAAACAAAAACTAATTTCATTCATCTGTTAAAATACAATTATGCAGTGTGTATTCTGAGTTATACAAAATTATATGTGATGTGTATATATATAACAAGTACAATAATGTAAATGAAAAGACAAAAAAAACCTTGATGCTGTAAAACATTGTGACCAAGGGTAGCCCAAGTATAATAAAAATGAAGCTCCCTTCTACTACAATTACAGTCAGATTAAGTTGATAAAAGCATTTCTTTTGATGAAATACTTTTTTCTCTCTTACTTTTTATTATAAAGGACATTCAGAATAGATATGTTAAGGGATGGATCTCTGGATGGGATGAAAATGACATAAAAACTAATCTCAATAATAAAAATTAAGATATAATCTTTCATTTCCCACCTGTTAAGATATAGTAAACTCATTTTTTTTAATGGTGATATTCAGCTTTAATCATTTTTGGTACAGGCAGTTCTCTCCTAGAAGAACTCATGAGGTCATGTGACCTGCAAGATGGCATTTTTTGAACCTCATTCCAAATTAACAATCTGAAAAGGAACAAATATACACCAAACTTGTAGCCCCTAATGGCAAATATATAGGATTATTTGACAGAAAGAATTTGGTAAAAGCCAGAGAACAGATCATTAAAACCCCATCCTATCATTTCCATCCCACGCCCATCCAAGCATACCATAAGCAACATCACAAGGATGTTTCAGGTCTAGTTGTAGGGGTCCTTGTCTTATACTCCTCACAAAAGTGATTTAGTATCAACTCTCACCCTATTATGTGAAGTGGAAAATATTTATTCTGTCCAGCCACATGAAGTGAAATTGGTGATTAATTTGGTGACACATAGCATAGAATTAGCTAGAAGGGAAGGAGACTAAATCTAACTGGTATCAGTCTTTCTGACACCCCACCCCCTCCTCCATTGAGTTTACTCCTGGCAGGGATCCAGGCAGGCTGTGCAGCAAATGGAAGTGGAAGGAGTCAAAAGAATGACATGGTAGAGCAGAGAAATCCATTTGAAATAAAGTCTAAAAAGATAAAAATTCTAAGGGAAAAGCCCAAGTATAAACCTTGTTCCTAGGTGAGTTATTGTGATACTCAAAAAGAAAAAAAAATTAGTAAAGAAGAAAAAATTATAAAAATTTATGTGAAAATGATTATAATGCTATATAGGAAATTAACCAAGAATCCATAATAAGAGAAAATTCTGGCACTCTCTAGAGATTGGAGGGGAAACACAAAATGTTTAGAAGAGCAATAAGATTTTTAAAAGATATTAGGACATAAATTTGGTTGGAAATCAGAACTCTCAAAATAGAATTAACAAAGTAGGAGTAGACATCTCAGAAACACCTAATGGAGAATCTCTCCAATGCAGAAGTCCAAAAATGGTATGTCCATAGAAAGAGATAGAAAAGATTTAATAGATTTCACTGGAATCAAAATACAGCAAGGAGACAACCTTCCCCAAATGAATCCGTGATTCTCAGGTCACATATGTCTCTCTGAGAGTGGCCAGGAAAAGGTGGTAGGGGAGACAAAAATCCAGAGATGGTGTAACCTGACTTTAGAAATACCGAATGTCATGGTAAATGCAAAGGTAAGACTAGGCCTCATGACTCAAGTCACAAAGTGACTTCCAGACCAGCCTAAATTGATTGAAAAATAGCAAGCAATCCAGCTCCCTCACTCCTATTGAAGAAAAGCCTAAAAATAATTCCACACCAAATAAAGGTCAAGAAATCCAATAAGAAGCTACATTAAATGACATCACCCTTTAATTACACAGAAAGTCAGCCAGAAGCCCACAGGTAACAACAGGAAAGGAGGCCCACCAAAAAATCCATTACCAAAGGCACAAGACAGAAACCTCCTTGTATGACAGAGACTACTGTAACCCAAAAGACTCTCCATATCCTGAAGCAAGTCTTACAGTGGCTAGCCAAGATCTTGAAATGACCAGGATCACAAGTTGCTATTAAAACCACTCCAGGTACAAAGCTCTCAGACAGGAGCAACCAAAGCCAACAACTCCAAGGTGAGCATCATTGTCCTGACATAAAGGGATCCAGCACTCTTAACATGCAATGATAGAAGCAATATACTCTTTCCCCAATCACCCATGCAAATTAGGCTAGTTTTTCTTTAAAAAAGTAGAGATATTAAACCATAAGAACCAATGAGCATATAGTTTAAAAACTTAGTATTATATATAACAATGAAGAGTGAAATGAGTATAACTAAGAGAACACCATATACAGCTACAAATTTAATATCTGAAGAATAACTTGTGAATATTCACCTCCAGAGAATGAACTGAAAAATGGAAACATGAAAGACATAATTTATATAAGCACATCTGTTTGCTGGATGATGCTTTCTATGGAGTGGAGACGGGTCGGAGAGGTTGAGATACCTGAAAATAATTTCCATGAATAATTTTTTTTTAAATAAAAAACTTGGGGGCAGCTGGGTGGCTCAGTGGATTGAGAGTAAGGCCTAAAGATGGGAGGTCCTAGGTTCAAATCTGATCTCAGACACTTCCTAGCTGTGTGACCCTGGGCAAATCACTTAACCCCCATTGCCTAGCCCTTACCACTCTTCTACCATGGAGCCAATACACAGTATTGACTCCAAGACAGAAGGTAAGGGTTTAAAAAATAAAAAATAAAAAACTTAGAGACATTATTTGATACCTAGTTGACTCAGATGGATGATATCAACAATAAGAACTAGCATTAAATAGAACATTAAGGTTTTTTTGCATGCATTCGCTCATGTAGTCTGAGAGGAAAGGGCTGTTTATCCCTATTTTACAGATAAGGAAACTGAGACAAAGTGAAGTTAAGTCCTGTAGCTAATAAGGGTTTGATACAGGATCTCAAGTCTTTCTGGCTCTCAGTTCTGTACTTAGAACATCTGAGCCACTTAGCTATTATAGGTGAATAAATGAGACCTACAAGTGTCTCATTTTTGTTCATCAAACTTAAACTCCCAGAAGACTGGCCCTGGATCAAGCCCAGCCCAGAACAATGGGCAGGGTCAGCAGAAAAGGAATGATCTGGCTAATATAAGGGATGGGCAGTGCTAGGACAGTGAGCCCAAACTGTGCTTTTGGTCATGCCTCTGTGAATCGTTGTTTACCATTTCCTGAGAGATAAGAAAGTGAACTGCCTTTGGCCATTCAGCAAGAAGAGAATAATATAAATATGTTCTTCTGAAAGAAGGCCTTACTGCTTTCAGGAGGTCATATTTGTGTAAAGTGTTTGGTTTCAAATGGCTTTGTGGGAAGTGCAGTTGAACTGTCAGTCTTCAATCCTATAACCATATATGAACATAATCAGTCACTTAAGGGTAGCATGAAGAACCCCAAAAGTGAAAAAATGCAAAGTAAGATAATCCCTGATGTTTTAGGATTGCATAACAACTATGATGAAAATGAGCTTTATTTTTGAATATGGAACTCTTGAGGATCAGCTACATACATATATGGACTGTTTGGTTTTTTTTTATGTTTTATATATATATATATATATATATATATATATATATATATAATTGTTTTTTTAATGCCAAACACTATATATACCTGATCCTAGAGGTAACAAGGAGCAACTGGAGTTTACTGAGCAGAGAAGTAACTTGGTAGGCCTGTCCCAAATGGTCCCTCCCCATCTCTTCCTAGAAGTCCCACCAGTCTCTCAAACTCAATCTGTCTAATATATAATTTAGAATTTTCCTCCTAAAGCTGCTCTTCCTTCCAATCTTACTATTTCTGTCCAAGAGTATCTATCATCTTTCAACCACTTATATGACTTTCAAACACTTATATGACATCTATAGGATTAATTTTAATTCTTCCATTTTCCTCACCTCCCATAGAAATGACCAAGTTCCATCTATTCTACTTTCACATCTCCACATCTAATTATTCTTCTCCATTCCCACTGTCACCATTCTAGTACACATGCCTTGCATGACTTCCCACTCAACCCCTGATCCTTACTATCTATGTGGTTAAGAGCAAAATACTTAACTCTCTGGAGTATCAGTTTCCTCAATGGTAAGTGAATGATGGCACTTACCTCACAGGCTAGTTTTGAGGATCAGATAACAGATGCAAAGCACTTTGCAAGCCTTAAATATATAAATGCCAGTTTTCATTATTAATGTTATTACTACTGTTATTCAGTGGCTCCCTATTTCCTTATGGATACTTCAGAATCTGTTAACTAACACTCAGGACATTTCATAATCTGGTATCACCCTAATTTTCCAGTTTTGTGTCTCACATCACCACTCTCCTTGCATTCTACATTCCACTCAAAATGATCTACTCTTTGTCCTCAGAAAGCCCAATGAATCTTCTAACACACTTATGATGCAGTGTTTGCATTATAGTTACCTTGAATTATGTGCTATTCCTCTACTCAATGGTAAACCCCATGACATATGGAAAGTCTTACCTCACTTTTGTATTTCCTTTAGCACTTAGTTCTCTGTGGCATTTAATAAATGTTATTAAACTAGCACTATGAAAACTCAAGAAGCAAATAATTTCAGGTATGACATGAAGTTCTATTAAGAGCCACATTTTCATCAAAATAGATACTCCTTACACCAAAACAACTTACAATTTCTCTGCCTTAGAAGATGGTTTTTAAGGTTCTAGGGCTGAAAAAAGTCATTAACACCTTATAGTCAACCTGGTGATTAACCTCTCTGAACTTACATAGTATTCAGCACACACACACACACAACATACAGGGTATTCACAGTCAGACTCAAAACCTTGTCAGCTTGATAGAGTGCAGGCAGAACTGCTACACTAGGTGCAGGATCATCTTTGGCATCCACAAAGGATCAGAGTGAGACTGTTGGTATAGAATGAAGGTCAGATGGTAGTTTAAATTAATTTTAAGCATTTTCTCAAGAAAAATATTTGGGAAAGAAGGGGAATATAGGTGGGTAGGCTTTTCAAAGAAAAGAAAAGAAAGTGCAGGTCTGACTATGTCACCATCTCCATCTCCACCGTTCCAATAAACTTCAAGGATTCCCTTCTATCTCCAGGATCAAATATAAAATCTTCTGTTTGGCTTAACAAAAACAAAAACCTTTACTTTCAGTCTTAGTAACAACTCTTAAGACAGAAGGACAGGGGTAGGCAAATAACTTGCCCATGGTCACATAGTTAGGAAGTGTCTGAGGCCAAATTTGAACTCAGATCCTTCTGATTCCAGCCCGATGATCTGTCCTCTATGCTATCTAGCTGCCCCCCAAACTTCTTTTTAGGGAAATAGGGTTAAGTGACTCGAGCTGAGTCATCTAGCTAACAAGTGTCTGAGGCCAGTTTTGAACGTCACTGTCACTGTGCAACCTAATTCCCCCCATTTGGCTTTAAAAAGCCCTTCAGAAGTTGGCCAATCCCAATCTTTCCAATCTTCTTAATCTTTACTACCCTCTACAATCAAGTGACACTGACTCCTTGCTGTTCTTATAAGAAGACATTCCATCTCCCAAATACTGCATTTTCACAGGTGGTTTTCTCCTGTACCAGGAATTATCTCCCTCATCTCCACATCCTGACTTCTCTGCTTCTTTAATGTCTCAACTAAAATCTCACCTACAAAAATCCCTTTCCTGATCACACCTAATGCTAGCTCCTTCCCTCTGAGATTATCTCTAATTTAATCTGTCTATATTTTTTCTGTACATAATTGCGTGTTGCCGCCCCCATTAGACTGTGAGCTCCTTGAAAAAAATGGACTGTTTTTTGCCATCCCCAGGGCTGAGCACATAGCAAGTGCTAAATAAATGTTTAACTTGACCTGAAAATGGAATATGATATAAGAAAGGATTCAATTTGGCTTGGCTATATACTTTGACCTTCTCCTTAGTATACTCAGTTTAATAGATCACTGTGCTTTAGAAACAACACATTTCCTTTTAGACTGATACTAGCTCTCTATGGGAACTAGGTTCCAGTATCACCTTTCCTGTCACTCAGTTTACAGACTAATATGATCTCCATATGCCAAAATGTGCTCCACATGTGTATCTGAAAACATATTTTCCTTTCAAAATAGATTTATTTCTATTTTTATGCTTCCCTATTGGTTCTATTGAAGGCAATGAATTTTTTCTTATTGGTTCTAATAAGCGACATTTCTTCCACATAATTCAGACAGCTCAGAATATCTCTGACAATGTTGTCTATTGTGCTTACAATTACTTCTTCATTTGAGCAGAGCTTTCCAGGCACAGGTGCTTAGCTGTACTGTTGAGTGATACTCCTCTCTGTTAAGAGTTAAAATGGTTGAGGTCTTAAACTGTAGTGAGTTAAAATGGTGGAAGATATAAATTGTGATAGATATAAGAGAGGGTGAGTAAATTTGACTGCAGAAAATATGTTTCACTACAGTGTCTTGGTTTTAAATCAAATATAAGGTGGTCGCCAGGGAAATATTCCCAATTATTCAAATACCCAAGTCAACTGGGTTTTATAGAGATTTTTAATTAATAATATAATGCGGAATTAGAGAAAGAGAGAAAGAGTAGGAAAGGAATAATTATGAAGGGCCTCAAGCCAATATGGCCTAGACCTGAGTCTTAAGAGAGAATCAGTCAGTCAGTCTTTTAACACTCACCACAAGGTCTGCCTAAACAAGGATTCTAGTGACACCAGGCCAGCTCCATCTCAGCTGACTTCACTAGAGAGCCTTCCAGCCAGAGACTATTCCAAAAGGCCTCTCTCCAGAGCCTACAGAGGGACATAGTCCCCTTAGAGGAGCTCCAGCGAGACCTCCTTAGAGATTGTCCTCCAAGAGCTTCCCTTCTCCAGAGCTTCTCTCAAGAGATTCTTCCCAAGCGGTCCTCATCAGAGATCCTCCAAAAGGATTCTCCAAAAGGATATCTCTCAAGAGATTCTGCTTTTTCTTATATAGGGGTTTTTCTCCCATGTCACCTCCCCTAAGTCCCTACATCTACCAATCACTGTAGACGCTTTCCAAAGGACTGCCCATCTAAATTCCTGCTAAGTTGACCAATCTCCTCAGTAAGTCTGAACTAGAGAAAATACAGCTGAGTCAACTAATCTCATCAAGAGAAAACTTGCCCGACCCTTTTAGGTACCTAGCATCTCATTGTATCAATTGTAAAAAACAGGCATAGCTCAAAGAACTCCTTGCCTTATTATAAGCATGGGTCCAAGTACTTTCATTGTTTAGCAAGGAGTTTTCTCTCCTAAAGCAGTCTTAAGTACAGTTGGAGTAGAGGTCCTCCCATTTCTGATCCTGGCGAGTTCTCACATCAAAATGGGGAATGTTTCTCAGTAGGGAATTTGTTCCAATTAAGAATTCCCTGATGGGGAAATTTTTAACATTCACAAGTCTGAGAGATTTCAAGATTTACATCTCTACATTAAACTTTACTTATCTAGCTATGCCTCACTACTTATGGCCTAGTCTGACCATTATATTTTAAATATACTAGTCATCATGAAATTATTTTTTTTCTGTATTTGGAAAGAGTCAGAAGGCCTGGATTACAGCCTGGGTCTACCATCAATTTAATTGCAATTTTCAAAAATAATTTAACCATTCTATGACCATTTCCTCATCTATTAAATATAGGTACTATTTTCTTAGGATTGCTATAAGGCTTAAATTATGTGTAATTTATGGCATTGGGGGGATTAAGTGATATAATATAATCATACAGCAAATGTTAGTCATTAATATGCCCCTATTAAAGTCTTCCTCAGAAGATATGGCAAAGTAGTGAACCCTAGCTTCTCAAAGCCTACTGCAACAACACACAATCTCTAGTCCAAAAGCATTAATTGACTTAAGAGACTGGTGGTTTGCTCTCTTACCTAAGGCACCTTAGTTCAGACCTTATCTTCAGGTTAGCCAAAGCAACTCTCAAAAATCATCTTCTAAATCATAGAACGATTATAATTAGTCTAAGTGGACACAGTATCCATACATTTGAAAAGAAAGATACTTGTAGCACTCAAGTATTACTATGCTTTATTATTATTAATATGTCCAGGGCTTTCATATATGGAACTAATTTGATCATATCACTATTTCCCAGTTGGAGCTTCCTACATTTTGAGAGCAAGCAGGGCTAAGGAGAAAATCCAGAACAACCACTGTTTTGTTGGCAACTACCCCAAGGTTTTAAGGGTCAGAATGCAAGGTTGCAGAATAATCGTCAGCAATTATGAGATGGAGTTGAGACTGTAAAGGAATTGATAAGAGTGCAGGAAAGCAGGACACCACCAAATTCTAGAGCTGAATGGGTCCTCAGGGATCAAGTCCAAGCTGTTTATTTTTCAAAGGCCAGAAAAGAAGTAACTAGGTTAAAGTTACTGTGTCAACCCTAGGGCATTAATCCATAACTCCTGACTTTCTTACTCTCAGTAAAAGCAGAAAATGTTTGAACAGGAAGGAACTTCAGAGATTAAGTTTTATCTCCTCATTTTACAGAGGTTACAGAAGGAGAAGGGCCTAGGTCAAGGTCACTGTGACTGAACTGGGGCCTGCATTCCCACCTATTGACCTTGTTGCTCACAATAGAACTAAAGTTACAGAGATAAATCTGATCCTTTCACTTCAGAGGCCAGAGGAGGTGAAGTGACTAGGTTATGGCCACTGGGAAGGGCCGGCATTTGGATTTCAGACCTAGGGAGTCCCGGGGATGAGTGAGAAGGGGGAGGGAGAGCAGCCCCGGAGGCGGCGACGGCGCTGCAGGGAGTGGGGTGGGCGGCAGCCAGTTACCTGCGTCGACCCCCGCCCCGGTGTGCCTGAGCCTGAGCCCCTCGGCGCCCGGACGGCCCCGCACCACCTGCCGCAGAATGAGTCTCACTCTCCGCGCGGCCGAACTGCCTCCGCCGCTGCCTGAGCCTCCGGTCGCACCGGACGTGCTGAGGAGCAAGAGCCGAGACTGCATGGTGCCCAGCCAGGCCGGCCGCGGCCTCGGCGGCGGCGGCGCACGCCCCTGGCCCAAGAGCGGGCGGACGGGGGAGGGGGCGGCAAGCGGAGAGGCCGCGAGGCCGGAAGAGAGGTCGCGGCTCAGGGGAGCTTGCCGGCAGAGCGTGCGGCGAAGCCGGCTCAGGGGGACCGGAAACAATGCCGCACCACGTCCGTAGGGAAATTCCTTCCCTTCCCTTCAAGTCTCCGCGGACTCTGGCGGGCGTGGGCTGCCTGCAGCTCCAGCTCTGGTGGGACAAGAACCTTCGAGGGGAAAGCACGGGCACACCAGGTACCCGCTAGGGGCCGGAGCAAAGGCCTTGGGACGGTTCTGAGACAGGGTCAGGGGGAGGGGCGGGTCCAACCCCGCCTCCCGCCACAGTCACCTGAGCTGGCCCGGCCTCTAAGGCCCTCCCCAGCCGGGAGTTCCCTGCCGATCATCATGGCCCTTTCCCAGCGGCGCCCACTTGGCTCGGGGCCCAGCTCCCGGCTTTGCCCTTTGTCCACTCCCTTGGCTCCCACGGCCCTCGGGTGGCGTCACTCAGCGCATCCCAGGCCTTCACCTCCCCAAATAGCACCCCTGCTGGGGAGCGGATCCAGACACTCTCCAGCCCCATGAGGTCAAGGTCGCGCTGTGATGTAGTAGGGTGTCAACAGCGAAAGGAACTTAAGTCTCTCATTCCCCCGAAGTCCTGTGGAACTACCAACTCTTAGAAAATGTTTTTCCTGGTGACCCTCTAGATGATATTGGAAGAGGCACTTGAGTTTGCTGTTTTGAAAGAAAAGAACACAAGGTCACAATAGTATTGTTAACCAGACACTTGAAGTCAGACTCTGGTGGAGTCATTTAACCAATATTAGCCTCAGTTTCCTCATCTGTAAAATGAAGAGAATAAAAATGCCTATATCCCAGGCTGGCTGTGAGGATCATAAGGGAAAGCCTTAGTTCCATTTTAAGTAGTACACTCAAGTAGCATACAACAGAACCAAGACTTTTGGATTACCTATTTGTAAAAGTGATTTGCAAACTTTAAAGCTGTACATAAATCCTAATTATTATTATTATTATTACACTATATTTACTTATTGTAAACCCCACTCTTCATTTTTTGGTACAATTTTGGTACAAAATGACTTTCATTGTTTAATTATTGACCTTTGAGATGCCTTTTAAAAAAAATACTATCTACTTTGTAATTTCCCCAGGGTAAGAGGATTTCTATTGCCCAGATTACTTGACTGGTTGAAGGGAGGTCTCATCAATCCTTTTGCTGGTCTATCAGTATATATGCCTTGGACAGCTATATGCATGGAACAATGAATTATACCCAAAATTGAGTCAGGTGGTTATCAACTGGATTATTTTAGGAAAATTGCAAGTGACTTTCATGACCCTAATCATCACCCTGAACAAAGGCTTGTCTCAACCAGATAAGAGGGAGAATACCAGAGTATTCAAAGTATTAAAGTTGTAGATGATCCAAAGAATGATAGAGAGGTACCTTGTGGGTATGAGAAAGCTAAATACTATTGGAAAATGATAGAAATAGGATAAAAGATAGCAAAGAAATGTAGTGAGGACAGATCCAAGTGCTCCAATGGTATGCACACAATACCAAGAGATCTGAAAAAATGCCCCCAACATAAGAGGGGGAAACTCTAAGGGAAATTTATAGAATGCCGAAAGTGAGTGCCACAGGATTAGAAGAAATGAATGGATTGTAATTGATATTGCTAATGAGAGGATAGAAAGATATAGAGGTATGTATGCATGTATGTATGTATATCTATACTTGAATGGTATCCTAAAAGTCTTAGTGCATTTTTAAGCTATTAAAATTTGGAGGTCCATTAAGACTTTTGGAACACTTTGTATTAGTGTTATCACAATTATGTCTAAGAATCAGGAATTATAACTGAACAATATCTTAATTTTGGTAACATCTCAAAACAAAGCCCTCACTCAAGAACATTTCAGAAACAGCCACATTATGTCTAGATAATAGCAAAATAAGCAGATTTTCAGCATTTTCAAAAAGCACCTCCAAATCTTATGTGATATATGCCAATGGTGGAAAAAGAAGGAACTGTCAGAGACTCATTCAAATATTTATTAAGTTTCTGCTAGCATATACATTAGTTCAGGCTCAACATAAAACAAATTAAAAAGTTCAAAAAAAGAATACAGATAATAGGTATAATAGTTCAGAAAACAGGATGAGAAAGGAAGGAATCAAGGAATTAGAGTAGTCAAAGAACTTATGGTGGAAATAGCACTTTAAATATACTGTAAAGAATATAAATAAGTTTCAGGGGAAGGCCAATTCTAGATTGGAATAGTTGATAATACAATTTGAACAAAAGCTTTGAGCAATGAGAGAATCTTTTATCTCTGGGATTCTTGAAGGGAAGAAGGCATAATGTTGGAGATGTACAAAAGGCAAATTACACTACCCAGTCTTAAATTCTAGCCCAAAGGTTTCAGATCATACAATTCACATTAAGCACCTACCTGGTGCTAGGCCCCAGGGAGACAAAGACAAAAACTTGTCTTCAAGGAGCTTACATTTCATTTCAAGGGGAGAAAACAGAAAAACAAGTAAATACAAAATATATACTAAATAGTTTTCAGGATTGATCTTTATGTAAGAGGCAGCACTTGAGCTCATCCTAAAAAGGCAGCCTATCCAAAAGCACAGAAATAGGAGTTGGAATGTTGTATATAGGAACAGCAAGAAGGGCAAACTGGAATGTGTCAATCCAAAAGCACCTGTTACACACCTTCTATATTGCCAGGCACTGTCCCAGGTTCTGGGGATGCAAAAATAAAAATCAAAAGCCCTTGCCTTCAAGAAGTTCACATTCTAAATTAAGGGACAATGTGCAGGTATATATAACACATACAAAGATGTATATGTAGCATAGTTATATCTATAAATACAAAGCAGATAAAAGGTACCCATATAAATAAATAAAGCTACAGCTGGAAAGACTAGAAAGAGTCTCAAGAAAAGGTAATGCTCTACATCTTCTCCAAGTTAAACACTTCTAGTTCTATGAAATTGTCTCAAGACCCTTCATCATTGTGTCTGCCCTCCATGTTTCCAATGCCCTACCTAAACTGTGATTCCCAGAAATGAATGCAGTACTGTAGGTAGGTTCTGGTCAGGATAGATGGTGGAATTATCACTTAATGAGGTTTGTCCTTAGATAGTGGACAATGTTGACAAGGCTATATGCAAAGCCTTTCCAGTTTGTAATCTGCTGGTATTGCCTTTGATAAACCCATAAACTTCCCCATTATGATGAGGCATTAAAATAGGTGGCTTGAATGACAAGTATTAAAGTAGTGTTATTTTAGTTGACATTTATAGAACCCTTTAAAGGTTGCAAATTCATTTTGAGCCTCACAAAAATCCTGCGAGGCACATTTATTATCCTCATTTTACAGATGAGGAAACTGTACCAGAAAGTAAATTGATTTGCTCCTGGTCACACAGCTAGTAAGTGTCAAAGGTGGGATATAAACCCAAGCCCTCCTCACTCCGAACTGAGAGCTCTACCAACTATGGCATGTGACTTCCCTAGAATCATAATTGACATTTATTTAAAACTGAGGCCCACAAAGCCTTTTATACATTTAATCTCATTTAATCCTTACTTTAAGTCTGTGAAGTAAGTAAAATAAGTATTATTCCTATTTCATGGATGATGACTTTGAAACTAAGTGAAAATACATGGTTTGACTTGGGATTATACAATAGTAAAATAGTAACCTTGAAGAAGCATAATTTGAGCAAAGTCTTTCCTGATACCACATCTGGCCTTTTCATGATGCTGTAATGTTGTCCATCTAGATTGAAATTTCCCTTCTGGCCAACAGAGCTCTTTTTGGATCCCATCCACTGTTGGATCTCATCTACTGTATTGGTTATCCATCCTGGCTTTGTATCATCTGAACTCTGATAAATATGGCATCTCTGCTTTTATTCAAGTCATTAATAAAAAAAATGTAATGTGCATCAAAATATCCACCAAGGAATCCCCTCACTGTTAACATTGAACCATTAAAAGTTACTCATTCAACTAGTTCTAAATCCTCCTAACTATACTACTTCCTGGTTGGCATCTAGATTTTCTTATTATTGAGGACAGCAATTGTTTCAGTTGCATAAGCCTAGATAATTAACCAACAAGCATTTATTAAATCCACTGTGTTAGGCCCAGAGGATACAAATACCAAAGGGAAATTGTTCCTGCTATTGGGAATCTTTCAAACTACTGGGGGGGAGAACAGATACACATGTAAGTACAGACAGAATAAATACACAATAAATGCAAGATAGTTTCAGAATGTAAGGCAGTCATTAGCAGTTGGAAGATTAGCTGTACATGAGTTGTATCTTAAATGAAGGAAGGGAATTCCATAAAGTGGTTGGTTAAGGGAAGAGAGCTCATTCCAGAGATGAGGGATGGCAAATGCAAAGACATGGTGTGGTAGAATCTGCATTAGTTTTATATGGAGAGTAAATGGGGTCAGTATTGAGGAGGAATGATTATTGCCTACTCCCTTGTTTTCTTTCTCTTTATAGCCTCATCCAGCACTTCATATTGGGTGATTACTCTACCTATTGGGAAAGTAGGTTGGCCCTTAAAGAAAGAGAGATGGAGGGGAGGAGAGATGGACTGTTTTTTGAAGCATTAAAAAGCTTAGACTTGGGGGAAACCTAGTTTGAAGGCTCATTATGCTACTTTTGCTCTCCCGTGAAAGACCACCCTGATCTAGACAATACTTTGCTGTGATGAATAAAATGAAAATGAAACCATGTCCTGTCTTTTAAACTTTGGAATCTATTTTTTTTAAACTAGTATTAATAAAGTTGGCTTTTAATCGTGTTTTATGCTCAAGAACTTTCTGCATTTTAAACCTTAAACCTGCTTTATGACTGGCCTAAAATATAGAGAAATTGGACATGGATGTCACATTAAGGAATAGAGAGAAACCTAGTATTCCTGACCTATAGAGTGAGTGAGTGAACAGGAATACCATATGTATAATGATTCTGGAAGTAAGTCAGACTTGGCTGAGACCAGACTAGTACCACATTATTTGAGATCGTAATGAAATAAGAATCTAGTGGTCTTGTCAAACAAAAAAATATTAATTTGTCCTAGCAAGAGAATGACATTTAGAGCAGGGAAAGGATGTTCATTGAAAATATAACCTTAATTTAACTGGATGAAGTTTTCTTTTGCTGGTATTAGTCTGGGGTCAGAAGCCTGAGGGAGGAGCTAGAGCCCTAAATGTCTTGGCTATTTTTATTCTCAGCCAAGCAGGAAATTATGTCAGTGGACTGGATGTTAGCCTGAGATCCAATTAAAACTAGAGGATAGTGTCAATATCCTTTAAGGAAAAATTATCCTAGCCTGTGTGGGGCAGAAGCTTAGGATGTTGCTTTTACCACAAAGCTAGAAAGAATTGAAGTCTAATTTTGAAAGGCTTTAAAAGCCAAACAAAAAAGTTCATTTTATCCTAAGTGACTGATGTTCTCTCTATAAGATATGTGAAATGTTTTATACATTTGATATATCTTATATGTTTTATGAATTGCATTCCCATAAAAGAAATTAAATTAGTATGGAATTCTTGATTAAATGTAACAATCATCATTGCTTTTTCAATATAAAAATTAACATTTATCTAGGGTTTTAATATAGAGACATTCTTCATAGTAATTCTGATATAAGTAGTAAAAGTATTATTATCCTTATTTTACAAATGAGGAAATTAAACTCTACAAAGTCATGACTTGTGCCATCACATAGTAAGTGTCAAAAATAGGACTCAACCCTAGGTCTTCTGACTTTTAGGTCTAATACTCTTCCACTATATCACCTATACCTCTCCTTATTAACTTCACCCTTAAAATCATGTTCTAGATTTTTGCTGGAATTAAAAGCCAAACTTCCCTGTTTTGTTAATTTGAAAACTACTCTTTCTCTTTCTCTGACATTGAGACACTTTTCATCCCTTCCAAATGTAAGGCCTCTCTGTCCACAGAGATACTGACACACTCACCAGTTCTTTCAGTGCCCCCAGGTCCAGAGACTTGACCTCAGCAAGGGCAAGTAAGTAGTCTCTTACTTATCTTGGGCTTCAATTCCCTATTTACCACTTTTTTCATGTCCTTTATAATCTGAGGAAAATTTTCTAATCAACAAAGAAAACTTAAGCAAAATAAGAGATTAGTGGTTCCATCTTCTCACAGTGATCTGGAAACAAACAATATCCCTCTTTAATTGTCCTTAACATTCACTTTCACAAAGGATATGAACAAATAGTTCTCAGATGAATTGCAAAGTATTCACAAACCATGAGAGTGTTCTAAATAACTAATAAGAGAAATGCAAATTAAAACAATGCTGAAGTTTCATCGCATACCCCATAAAATTGGCAAAGAAGACAAAAAATACAATAGTCACTGTTGGAAGTGGTTGTGAAAAGATAAGCACCCTAATACATTGTTGGTGAGAATATAAAATGATAAAACCGTTTGGCAAAGCAATTTAGGATTATGTAAATAAAGTAACTAACATGTCCATAATCTTTGAACTAGAGGCTCTATTACTAGGCATTACTATGCTTAAGGAAGCAAACAGTAAGAAGAAAGTTCCCACATGCACCAAAATGTAGCAACATTTAGAAACAATAGATGCTCATTGATTGGGGAATGGCTAGATACATTGGTACATGAATGGATTGAAATATTACTGAGTTGTAAGAAATGATGTGATGAATACAGAGAAGTGTGGGAAAATCTACATGAACTGATGTAGAATATAGTAAGCAAAACCAAGAAAATGACATACATAATAATTGCAACAATGTATTTTTTCTCAGTGTAACATATATAATAATGTATATGTATACAATGTATACAATTAACAATGTAAAAAAAAACAGCCACATGCTAAAAGATTCAAATGGTATATAACAAAATTATAATGATCAAGTATGACTTGAATGAAGAAATATGAGAAGATACCCCTAACCTGCCCCTTCCTGAAGATTAGAGGTCCACAAGTGTTACACATTACACATATTTTTGGATATTTTCAATGTATTGATCAGTTGTGCTGATGTTTTTTTTTCCTCTTTAAAATATACTACTTGTTACATGAGATGGCTCTCTGGGAGGAAAGTGGGGAGGAAAAATACTGGGAATATCTATGAGGATTGTGAGAAATAGAAGATTTCAATAAAAACTCATTTTTTAAAATTTCACTGAAATTTTTATTAAATTACTGAACTTTAGCACTATTGCAAGGTAAGAGCTGAAGTTCAGAACCTGACTTATAGGAGAAACTACTTGAAAACAGTTACTATATCCTTTGATGCTCAGTAATAATAGATGATATGTATATAATACATTAAGGTCTTCAAAATGCTTTAAATATAGTATCTCATTTTATTCTCAAAACCACCCTTGGAGGAAGGAATTGTTATTTGCACCATTGTACAGATGAGGAAAACTGAGTCAAGCAGATGTGACTTACTCAGCATCGAATAACTAGTAAGTGTCTGAGGTAGGATTGGAACTCAAGTCTTCTTAAGTTTAAATCCCAGTATTCTCTCTACTGTGCCACTTGGCTTAAAGACATGAATTTATCTGTCTTTCTGTCACTCTGTAGACCAGGACACTAAATTAGAGGACCATAAACTTAAAGTTAAAAGGTACATGAAGCTATCCTGCAAGGGAGCAACCCCTATGGAGGTAGTGCCTATAATATCTGCTACCAACCTGAATCCTGACCAACTGCAGGCCATAGAGATATGATTCCAAGCCCCTAGGAATAGCAACCCCCCTCCAGACTACCTCCAATAATTCTTGTGGAGACAATACCTAGGAATTGTCTCTGTGGGTGTGTGTATTATCTCCTTCTATTAAAATGGGAATTTCTTAAGAGTAGGGACCATCCCATTCCAGAACCTAGTAATGTGCATAGTACATAGTGAATGCTTAAGAAATGTTTTTTTTTCATTGATTCCTGACCCTAGTCTGAATAACTCAATGCCACACTTACAACAGTATCTCCCATTCCTGAACCTTGTTTTCATCATCTCTCTCTCTCTCCACACACACAGACACACACTCATACATATGTATGTATATATATATATATATCTTTTTAAAAATATGATTGTCGATCAATATCTTTTCTCACTCCACAATTCCCTTTTGACTTCTTTCTTTGGAATTCTGTCTTTTTGTATCTTCAGAATTTTATTCTTAACATCTTTCTGTCATTCTTGGGTTGAATTTCCTTATAAAATTTGAGGATATTGGATATTTTCTCAAAAAAAAAACAAAGCAAAAAGCACCCCTTTTTAATGAACAAAATAATCTTTTTCTTCCACCACTGAAAAAGAAAAAACTCTAAAATGATATGTAGTCAAGCAAAATAAATTTCCACATTGGCCATTTTTTTCCATTTTTTTAAAGTTTCATTCTATACCATGAATCTATCACCTTTTTGTCAGGAAATGAGTACTATACTTCATCATGGATGACCATTTCATTGATCAGAATTCTTAAGGCTTTTTTTTTTTAAGCCCTTACCTTCTGTCTTGGAATCAATACTGTGTATTGGTTCTAAAGCAGAAGAGTGGTAAGGGCTAGGCAATAGGAGTTAAATGACTTGCCCAGGGTCACACAGCTGGGAAGTGTCTGAGGCCAGATTTGAACCCAGGATTTCCTGTCTCTAGGCCTGACTCTCAATTCACTGAGCTACCCAGCTGCCCCCTCTTAAGGCTTTTTGATGTTGTTTATACACTATTATTATTATTCCATAAATTATTTTCCTGGTTCTATTCACTTCACTTTATCAGTTTATACTTGTCTTCCATGGTTTCTCCGAAACCATCCCTTTCATCATTCCTTGTGACACAATGATTTATTCTATTATATTCATATATCATAATTTGTTCAGATAATTATCTGAATCCATAATTATTGGTACTCCCTTAAGTTTTAAGCTTTTTTGCCACTACAGAAAGAACTGCTATAAATATTTTAAATGAGTTCTTTTCCGCCTTCTTTGATCTCTTTGGAGTATAGGCCTAGTATTTGCTTGGTCAAAGTTTAGTGATTTTTTTTTCCCTCAGCCATTCCATTCTATCTGATTTTATACAGGCACAAGCAGAGATAGCCCTTGAGGCTCCTTGCACTCTGTTAACTATAAGGAGTTGTTGAGCATGGGTGACCTGATAAAAATCAGTGTTTTAGGCAGTGTAGGATGGATTAAAGGGAAAATGCTGCAAGCAAGAAAACTAATTACAGAGACAAATTCCCCTTTAAATAGTCTAGGGATTAGGTGATAAACACCTGGGTAGGGTAGTAGTACTGAGAATGAAGGATGCTAGACATTTCTTTTAGAGGAAAAAAGTAGGAATTAATGAGAGACTAATGACTAGGAATGAAGAAAAGGACTCCTAAATTGGTGTCTTATGTGTTTGGAAGAGAGTGGTTTCATTGTGGGAGAGGAAGGAAAGTTCAGTTTGGAAATGTTGAATTTAAAGTGATATTGGAATAAATCTTAATGGATCTGTCCTTTAAGAAGTTACAGAAGAGGTATGATATGTAATGAAAATAGAGAGGAAGGGACCCCTGGGATTCAATTCAGTCAAGAGCCTACCATCCTTCTCCTTCCCACTTTTCTTGTCCCTGGGAGCCATAGGCAGCTTAAGCTTCCTGGAATAAAAAGCTTAGTCATCAACATCCTGGGGTGACAGGAGACATCTGGCATATAGAAATACTATCTGGCCATAGATGTTATTGCCTTCCTGATCTCTCTCTTATATTTGGCTATGGTATCTTCCAACTCTGCAGTTAAATTTATCTCAGTAGCCTATATTTTCATCAAGGCCATCAAAAGTCTCAACAACAATGATGAAACCATATGTCTCACCATACTGGGTGGTATAGAGGATGCTTGACCTTGTTGTTTTCCTCTAATTGCTTCCTTTTTTTGTTCTCCTTAGGGTATACTATGTACTAAGTGTGCCTTCCTGAATAGTGGTACATACTACAGGTGGCCTGTAAAGGCTCCCAGTCCTTATATGATTTCCTTATCCACTTTGTTTTCCTGAGGTACTAGATAGACCTCACTCAATAGTCTGATAATTGATCTGAACCCATGTGCCCAAGATACAGAAGCCAGTATATCCTGGTAAGCTATAAAGGTAGGCATAGATTTTGAGTCAAACCATTGCCATCACACAAGATACTGTTTCCCCTCAAACCCTGATGGCTGATAGACAATCTTGGATCTTTAACCCAAGCGCCTTGGGAATAGTATTACTCTCAGCCCAGTGACCTCAGATGTCATCCTGGGAAGTGAGCTTTCTGGAAATGCAACTTAGCAATTGCTCCTAAAAGTTCTTAAACACAGCTACTGATGATCCAGAAAAAGAAATTTCTGACCATTGAAGACTTTGACACTAGTGGTCAAATGGTTTGACATCAGAAATTGATAAGATTTTATCAGTGGAAAGAATATTTTAAAAAGAAGCATCACCATCTGCTTTGCTGTTGTGCCTAAGGACCATGGGATCTTTTCATTTGATTTGAAACTGAAACCTTCCATATGTGCTACCCCCCCTCCCCCATTAGAATGTGAGTTCCTTGAAGGAAGGACTCTCTTCTATTTGCACACTCAGGCTTAATGCAGTGCCTTTGTTTGTAGTAAGCATCTAATAAATGTTTTATTCATTAATTCATTCAACAGGATCAAATGCCAAGGAAAAAGTGAGAAAAAGCAATAGAATATTTCAATAAATTGCTTATTGATGACCTTCATGAATGAAATTTCCATTGAACATTGGGAGCAAAAACCTAATTAGAGAACCTTAATGAAGACATTAATAATGATGAAATGGGTATAAGCTGCATTTTGGAGTTAAGCCATAAAACAGAAAAGTTAGATGGCAATAGAGAAAACAAACTGAAAAGATAGGAAACCCACAAATGTGGTAAAGCATAAGAAAATAAGGTAATTGAAGAAGATTCCTTAAGAGTCACTAAAGTGGATTAGGGAGAACCTAGGTTCTTACCGCAGACACTTCCTACCTGTTGTGACCCTGGGCAAGCCAATTAACCTCAACTGCCTGGCTCTTATTGCAATTTTGTCTTAGAACTGAGACTAAGACAGAAGGTAAGGTTTTTGCTGTTGTTCAGTCATGAACGGATGAGAGCTATGGAGAAAACAAGTAGAAAAACTAATTATAGAAAATAGGCAATGCCTCTGCTTAAGAGGTTCTTTCCATTGCCCATTTAAAAAAAGTGTTATTTTTAAAATTTTGATATCACATTTTCTTCTGAATTGATCCTTCAATCTACCATATCAAATGAATCTCCCTTATTTAAAAAAATTTCAGAAGAAAAAAAGTTAAAAACCATCAAATCAACCATTCCTAACAGTATGTCCCTTAATATAGACAAGCTTCATCATTTTAATTACACAGCATTCTATTTCTTTTTTGTTCTTACCCTTTACATTGTTGTTTCCATCATGGATATATTCCTGGTTCTGCTTACTTTATTCCATGTCAATTCATAAAGTTTTTCTATTTCTCTGAATTCTTCATATTTTTTCAGTTCTTGTATGCAAAAATATTCTATTATATTTACATACCATAATGTATTTATCCATTCCCCAGTCAAAAGACACTGTTTCCAATTTCCACAACAAAAAAGTACTACAAAGGGTATTTTAAGGTGTTTGTGTGTGATTTTTTTCTCTCTCTGATTTCCTTGGAGTATATGCCTAGAAGTGGGATGTTTGCATTTAATGTATGGACATTTTAGTCCAGCAGATTCCAAATGCTTTCCTAATTGATTGAATCATTTTGTAGCTCTCCTAATAATGAAGCTTTTCTTCCTGTCACCTTTCCAACACTTACTATTTCCATCTTTGGTCATCTTTGTCAATTTACTTGTTAAAACCTCTGAATATATTTTAATCTGCATTTCTCATTATTAGTGACTAAAATAGTCACATGACTGCTAATAGTTTGCAATTCTTCTTTTGAGAATTGTTCATAAGACCACTATGAGTATGTTCATCTGATCACTGGACCACTTATTCATTTCGTGATGGATCTTGGCTTTATTTGTATTAATTCACCATATATCATGAACATCAGCCCCTTTTAGAAAAATTTAATGCAAAGGTTACTTCTCAGCCAACAGTTTTCTTCTGATTCCAGATCTTATTGATTTTTGTTATACAAAAGCTTTTTAAATTCATGTGGCCAAAATAATGCATTTTTTTAATATTTTATTTGATCATTTCCAAGCATTATTCATTAAAGACATAGATCATTTTCTTTTTCCTCCCCCCAACCCCCCATAGCCGACGCATAAATCCACTGGGCATTACGTGTTTTCTTGATTTGAACCCATTGCTATGTTGATAATATTTGCATTAGAGTGTTCATTTAGAGTCTCTCCTCTGTCATGTCCCCTCAACCGCTGTATTCAGGCAGTTGCTTTTCCTCGGTGTTTCCACTCCCATAGTTTATCCTTTGCTTATGAATAGTGTTTTTTTCTCCTAGATCCCTGCAAATTGTTCAGGGACATTACACCGCCACTAATGGAGAAGTCCATTACGTTCGATTATACCACAGTGTATTAGTCTCTGTGTACAATGTTCTCCTGGTTCTGCTCCTCTCGCTCTGCATCACTTCCTGGAGGTTGTTCCAGTCTCCATGGAACTCCTCCACTTTATTATTCCTTTCAGCACAATAGTATTCCATCACCAACATATACCACAATTTGCTTAGCCATTCCCCAATTGATTGGCATCCCCTCGTTTTCCAGTTTTTGGCCACCACAAAGAGCACAGTTATGAATATTTTTGCACAAGTCTTTTTGTCCATTATCTCTTTGGGGTACAGACCCAGCAGTGCTATGGCTGGATCAAAGGGTAGATATTTGTTTGTCGCCCTTTGGGCATAGTTCCAAATTGCCCTCCAGAATGGTTGGATCAGTTCACAACTCCACCAGCAGTGAATTAATGTCCTTACTTTGCCACATCCCCTCCAGCATTCATTACTTTCCTTTGCTGTTATGTTAGCCAATCTGCTAGGTGTGAGGTGATACCTCAGAGTTGTTTTTATTTGCATCTCTCTGATTATAAGAGATTTAGAACATTTCTTCATGTGCTTGTTAATAGTTTTGATTTCTTTATCTGAGAACTGCCTATCCATGTCCCTTGCCCATTTATCAATTGGAGAATGGCTTGATTTTTTGTACAATTGATTTAGCTCTTTATAAATATGAGTAATTAAACCTTTGTCAGAGGTTTCTATGAAGATTTTTTCCCAATTTGTTGTTTCCCTTCTGATTTTAGTTACATTGGTTTTGTTTGTACAAAAGCTTTTTAGTTTGATGTAGTCAAAATTATTTTACATTTTGTGATTCTTTCTATGTCTTGCTTGGTTTTAAAGCCTTTCCCCTCCCAAAGGTCTGACATGTATACTATTCTGTGTTTACCCAATTTACTTATGGTTTCCTTCTTTATGTTTAAGTCACTCATCCATTTTGAATTTATCTTGGTGTAGGGTGTGAGGTGTTGATCTATTCCTAGTCTCTCCCACACTGTCTTCCAATTTTCCCAACAGTTTTTATCGAATAGTGGATTTTTGTTCCAAAAGCTGGGATCTTTGGGTTTATCATATACTGTCTTGCTGAGGTCGCTTTTCCCCAGTCTATTCCACTGATCTTCCTTTCTGTTTCTTAGCCAGTACCAAATTGTTTTGATGACTGCTGCTTTGTAATATAGTTTAAGGTCAGGGATTGCAAGGCCCCCATCGTATGTGTTTTTTTTTTTCATTATTTCCCTGGATATCCTTGATCTTTTGTTCTTCCAAATGAACTTTGTTATGGTTTTTTCTAAATCAGTAAAGAAATTTTTTGGGAATTCCATGGGTATGGCACTAAATAGATAAATAAGTTTGGGTAGGATGGTCATTTTTATTATATTGGCTCGTCCTATCCATGAGTAGTTAATGTTTTTCCAATTGCTCAAGTCTAGTTTTAGTTGTGTGGAGAGTGTTTTGTAGTTGTGTTCATATAGTTCCTGTGTTTGTCTCGGGAGGTAGATTCCTAGGTATTTTATTTTGTCTAAGGTGATTTTGAATGGGATTTCTCTTTCTAGTTCTTGCTGCTGAGCTGTGTTGGATATATATATAGAAAAGCTGATGATTTATGTGGGTTTATTTTGTATCCTGTAACTTTGCTAAAGTTGTTGATTAGTTCAATTAGCTTTTTGGTTGAATCTCTAGGATTCTTTAAGTAGACCATCATGTCATCTGCAAAGAATGATAACTTGGTCTCCTCCTTGCCTATTTTGATGCCTTCAATTTCTTTTTCTTCTCTAATTGCTACTGCTAGTGTTTCTAGTACAATGTCAAATAGTAGAGGTGATAATGGGCATCCTTGTTTCACTCCTGATCTTATTGGGAATGCATCTAGTTTATCCCCATTGCAGATGATATTAGCTGATGGTTTTAGATATATACTGTTTATTATTTTTAGGAATGACCCTTCTATTCCTATGCTTTCTAGTGTTTTTAAGAGGAATGGGTGTTGTATTTTATCAAATGCTTTTTCTGTGTCTATTGAGATAATCATGTAGTTCTTGCTGGTTTGCTTGTTGATGTGGTCAATTATGTGGATGGTTTTCCTAATGTTGAACCAGCCCTGCATCCCTGGTATAAATCCTACTTGATCATGGTGGATGACCCTTTTGATCACTTGCTGGAGTCTTTTTGCTAGTATCCTATTTAAGATTTTTGCATCTATATCCATTAGGGAGATTGGTCTATAATTTTCTTTCTCTGTTTTTGACCTGCCTGGTTTTGGAATCAGTACCATGTTTGTGTCATAAAAGGAGTTTGGTAGAACTCCCTCTTTGCTTATTATGTCAAATAGTTTGTATAATATTGGGATTAACTGTTCTCTGAATGTTTGATAGAATTCACTGGTGAATCCATCAGGCCCTGGGGATTTTTTCTTAGGAAGTTCTTTGATGGCCTGTTGGATTTCATTTTCTGATATGGGATTATTTAAGAATTCTATTTCTTCTTCTGTTAGTCTAGGCAGTTTGTATTTTTGTATATATTCATCCATATCTCCTAAATTGGTGTATTTATTGCCATATAATTGGGCAAAGTAATTTCTAATGATTGCCTTAATTTCTTCTTCATTGGAGGTGCTGTCCCCCTTTTCATCTTTAATGCTGTTAATTTGCTTTTCTTCCTTCCTTTTTTTAATTAGATTGACCAGTACTTTGTCTATTTTGTTTGTTTTTTCAAAGTACCAGCTTCTTGTCTTATTTATTAAATCAATAGTTCTATCACTTTCGATTTTATTAATTTCTCCCTTAATTTTTAGGATTTCTAGTTTGGTTTTCTGCTGGGGGGGTTTTAATTTGATCGCTTTCGAGTTTTTTTCATTTGCATTTCCAATTGATTGATCTCTGCTCTCCCTAGTTTGTTAATATAAGCATTCAGGGATATGAATTTACCTCTGATTACCACTTTGGCTGCATCCCAAAAGGTTTGAAAGGATGTCTCGCCATTGTCATTTTCCTCAATGAAATTATTAATTGTTTCTATGATTTCTTCTTTAACTAAACGGTTTTGGAGTATCATATTGTTTAATTTCCAATTGGTTTTAGATTTGGTTTTCCATGTACCATTACTGATCATTATTTTTATTGCCTTGTGATCTGAGAAGGCTGCATTCATTATTTCTGCTTTTCTGCATTTGTGTGCTATGTTTCTGTGACCTAATGTATGGTCAATTTTTGTGAATGTGCCATGTGGTGCTGAGAAGAAGGTGTATTCCTTTTTATCCCTATTTATTTTTCTCCATATGTCTATTAATTCTAATTTTTCTAAGATTTCATTCACTTCTTTTACCTCTTTCTTATTTATTTTTTGATTTGATTTATCTAAATTTGATAATGGTTGGTTTAAGTCTCCCACTAATATGATTTTACTGTCTATTTCTTCCTTCAATTCTCCTAGTTTCTCCATTAGAAATTTGGGTGCTATATTATTTGGTGCATACATGTTGATTAATGATATTTCCTCATTGTCTAAAGTCCCTTTTAACAAAATATAATTACCTTCCCTATCCCTTTTGATCAGGTCTATTTTTGCTTTGGCTTTATCAGATATCATGATTACCACTCCTGCCTTCTTTCTGTCAGTTGAGGCCCAGAAGGTCTTACTCCATCCTTTAATTCTGACCTTGTGGGTGTCAACCCGCCTCATGTGTGTTTCTTGAAGACAACATATGGTAGGGTTTTGGATTCTAATCCGTTCTGCTATTTGTCTACATTTTATGGGTGAGTTCATCCCATTCACGTTCAAAGTTATGATTGTCATTTGTGGACTCCCTGGCATTTTGATATCCTTCCCTAATTCTAACCTTTTCTTCTTCGGCTCTACCTTTTAGTCCAGTGATTTACTTTGAATCAGTCCCCCTTGTCCTCTCCCTTGATGTTTCCCTTTTTAGTCTCTCCCTTTTTGTTCCCTCCCCCTCCCCCTCTCTTTCCCTCCCTTTTTGTTTTCCCTCTCCCCCCCCCCCTTGGTTTTCCCTTCTCCCTACCCTTGTTGGGTAAGATAGACTTCAAGATCCCAATGGATCTGGATGTTTTTCCCTCTCAGAGTTGATTTCCTTGAGATTAAGGTTTAAGTAAAAAATCCTCTCTTCCTCTCCTTCTTATAGGAGTTTTCTTCCCCTCCCTTTCCCATGTGAATCTTTGTGTGAGAAAGATTATTCTATTTGGTCTTTCTTTACCCCCTATTTATACATTACATTTTCCCCACGTTAGTATACATAGATTGATATAAATGTAGTCCTTATAGAAGAGAGTTTGAGTAAAAGAAGAAGATAACATTTTTCCCCTTTCCTTAATATTTACCTTTTCAGGTATTCCTTGCTCTTTGTTTTTCGGTATCAAACTTTCCACGGAGCTCTGGTCTTTTCTTTGCAAAAAGTTGGAAGTCTTCTATTTTGTTGAATGCCCATACTTTCCCTTGGAAGTATATAGTCAGTTTTGCTGGGTAGCTGATTCTTGGTTGAAGACCCAGCTCTCTTGCCTTTCTGAAGATTATGTTCCATGCCTTACGATCATTCAGAGTAGAACTTGCAAGGTCTTGTGTGACCCTGATTGGCATTCCTTTATATCTAAATTATCTTTTTCTGGCTTCCTGTATGATTTTTTCTTTTGTTTGAGAGCTTTGGAATTTGGCAATTACATTCCTGGGAGTTGTCTTTTGGGGATTTAGTGTAGAAGGTGTTATGTGAGCTCTGTCAGTGGCTGTATTGCCCCCTTGTTCTAGAATCTCTGGGCAATTTTCTTTGATTATATCTTGTATCACGATGTCGAGTTTGGTGTTTATTTATGGCTTTTCTGGAAGTCCAATTATTCTTAAATTATCTCTTCTCCCTCTATTTTCCAGATCTGTCACCTTGTCGGTGAGATATTTTATGTTCTCTTCTAATTTCTTGGTATTTTGGCTTTGCTTTATTAATTCTTGCTCTTTTACACGATTGTTATCTTCCAGCTGCCTGATTCTGGCCTTTAAAGCCTGGTTTTCCTTTTCAGTTTGGTCACACCAGTTTTGTAGATGCATGAATTTCTTTTGCATTATTTCCCACTTTTCCTCCCAGAAGGCTTCCATCTTTTTGGTCATTTCTGATTCAAATTCTTTATGGGTTTGTGGAGAGTTTCCATTTCCTTTGGAAGGTTTCGGAGCATTTTCTTGTGTGTCGTATTCTATCTCCTCTGTATTTTGTATTTTGGCTCCGTAGAATGTGTCCAAAGTTGCCCCTTTCTTCTTATTTTTCTTGGGATTTTGGGGCTTCTGTGCTTCTGTGGAGTTTGCCATCTCTGAATGGGGAGGATTAGCTTTTATTATCTCTGTCTGGTGTTCAGAGGCTTTGGTCCTGGGCAGATTGTCGGTTCTATGAGCTTTCCCTGGGTTAAACTGAGTATGCCTTCAGGCAATGACTTTCACTGGAACTGGAATGGAAGGGTCGGACCAGGGGGCCACACTCTCCCCCGTTCTCTCTGTTTCCCTGCTGCTAAGGTGCCCCCTCCACTGGATCGGGTTGCTTTCCGGAAGTTGCCTTCAGAATAGCTGGCCATGAGGCTGTTTTGTTGGCCCTGAGGGTTGCTGTTGTTTCAGAGGACCCTGCTCTCTGTGGGGGAGGGGGCCGCGGCTTCCCGGAGCTCTGAGGGCAGTGACTTTCACTGAGACTCTGATAGAAGGATCCAGCCCGTGAGGCTGTCTTGCCCGCCCTGAGGATTGCTGTTGTTTCAGACGACCCTGCTCTCTGAGGGGGGTGGGGCTGTGGTTTCCCGGAGCCTTGGACTCTGTTCTCCTACCCCTTAGGTCCAAGTGATGTCGGGTTCTGGCTTTTGAGGGGGGCCGTACCTTTTAATCCAGGTCCAGGTCCAGGAGGAGGATTCCCAGGGTCTATGCTGTTGATCGTTTTGAATTTCGGCGCCTTAGGAGCTTATAGTTTGAGATTGGTTGGGAAGGGTTTTCCTGAGATCTGAACTTTAGCTTTCTCTAAGCCGCCATCTTGACTGGAAGTCCAAAATAATGCATTTTTAACTTTTTAAAATTGTGGGTTTTGGTTGTTTTGTTGTTGTTGTCGTTGTTTTGCATTTTGTCCATGGAGACCCAATGTCTGAGGAGTGATGAATCCATTTATTTTAATGTATGTGTGTGTATGTGTACTGGTTGCATTCAGACTCAGTAAGACTTGGGTTCACATCCTTCCTTTGACATTTATTACCCAGCTGACTGGGCAAATGATTTGATTTCTCTCTAAGCTTCATTTTCTTCATTTGTAAAATGGGGATAAAAAAAATGCTTGTAACACCTATATCATATGGTTGTTGGGAAGCTCAAACATACTCATATATGTAAAATCATCTGGAAACATGAAAGCCTTACAAATTTACATTTTTATTTTTAACATATTTCACTAATGCAGATCATAAACTACTTCTACATTCTCATATATATGATTATTGACTATTTCTACTCACAAGCCTTTAATATGAGATTATAAATGAGTAATTAACCTTCAGTTAACTGAGAAACTGATTTTTAAAAATGAGTTTTTAAAAACTCTAAAAGTTTAGAGGATTTAGCCACAGAGTATTGTGTGTATATATATATATATATTTATATATAAATATACATATATGCCCACACACTATTTTAGTATTTTATGGAGCCTAAAGTATTTGCTAAATAAGTGAGCATATGCTTTATTCAGTTGTTTCAGTTACATCAAAAACTTCATGACTCCATTTGGAGTTTTCTTGGCAAAAATACTGCAAGTTTGCCATTTCCTTCATTAGCTCATTTTACTGATGAGGAAACTGAGGCAAACAGAGTTGAGTGATTTGTCCAGGGTCACACAACTAGTAAGTGTCTGAGGCCAAATTTTAAATCAAGATTATAAGACTTCTTGACTCCAGGCCCAATACTCTATTCTACTGGGCCACTAAGCTGTCCCAGCATTTGCTTAGGATTTATTATTTTTAAAAATTGTTTCAATTTATTAAAGATTAGGTTAGGGAGTAATTCTTCACATTATGAAATAATATATTTTAAAATAAGAAGTTTTCTTAGTGGATTTTAAATTGACTTAGAGAAATTAAAATATTCCAAGCTTCAGAAGTTTCTAGATTATAAGGGATACTGTTTTGGGGGATGAAATGAGAAAATTGAGATACTATGCCTCTTATTTTGATATTTTTTTTCACTTATGTATGTTGTCCTTTATATCATATGTCCTAGTTTTTGCAATCTACATAGTCTTTTTCTACTTTGATTTACATAGAAATAAACACTATCCTTCCTGGTCTGGAAAAATATTCCTTACTAACTTCTTTTTTTAAAATTACTTCTATAGAATATAGGGGTGGAAATAGGTAACAAGAAAGTGACCAAAGCACAGGATTTGGAGTCAGAGGGCCAATGTTTAAATTGACATACTTCTATTAATTAACCATGTGAGAGTGATTAAATTATATATTCCAAAAAAGTAGGTCATAGACAGAGGAAAGGGTCCTGGAATTGCCAGCTTTTGTGGAAACAAAGGGGGTGTCTATTGATATAGAAAGAACAAATTGTGGTATGTGAAGTGATAAATTTAATGAATCAAGAGCATCTTGGGAAGACTTATATGAATGGATCCAGAACAAAGTAAACAGAACCAAAGGAACAGTGTAATAGTAATATTTATATAATGATTTACATATCTCCACACTATTTTTGAGAAAAACAATACTAAAATACCTTACAGCTTGGGTAAACACAATAACCAATTTTGACTCCAGAGGATCACAAAATCATAGAATTTAACAGAAGGCATTTCAGTGTTTATCTAGTCCAATTCTTAAATTCAAGGAATCCCTATTAGAACATATCTCCCTCCTCTCAGTAAAGATGGTGTACTACAGGTACAGAATAAGTTATATGTTATCAGATATGGTCAATTTGTCTGTTTTGCTTAACTATTCCTTGTTACAAGGGAGGATCCTATTCTGGGGGTGGGATGCTATTGGGAAGTGATGAAGATAGTTTTGATAAAAATCACTAAAACATTTAGTTAAAAATGAGGGGAGGGGGGTTTAGACTAAATGATTTTTACAATTCTCAGCAGCTCTAAATAGTCTGTTAATGTTTTAAATGTGTTCAGTATGTTTTCCCAAGAAGCATATGGCATTTCCCATTATTTAAACCAGTATCAGATTCCACAAAAAAATACAGATTTTAAATTTTGCATACAACACAAGGAATTTTATGGTATTGATTTGATTTGATCATAGCATATCTTGTTTTGTTCTCTAGGTCTATGTCTATTATTTTGCCTTTTTATACTTAACTCTGTCAATGTTTTATGTTTTCACCCCAGTAGGACAATGACTTTGCACCTGGTGTTCTAAGTACTCCCTAATGTTAATGAAATTACAGGACAATTTTAAGTAGAGGATAAAGAGACAGAAAATTATAATTATTTGACTCTGAAAAGCAAAGAGTGCAAAACAGAGAAGAGGAAATGAGCAAAAATGTAGGCAAAGTCTTATGAAGAAATCTTTTGCTTAAAAATGATTAGGCAATATCACAGTCTTGTTTATTATCTTTTTTTAATGTCAAGAGGCAAGCAAAGAGCATCTGCTTATCTAAAAAACACTGGCAAAAATGTGTTATCTATGAATAGAGTCTATAGAATTTGACCACATCTATATTTACATCTATATCACACATATCTATATCTATGAGATTTCAATTTCAAGGACATTTCAAGAATTACTTCAGTAACCAAACAAAAATGATTGATGCATCCTACTTGCTATAAACCATTGATTGTTGACACATTCCAACCCTTCACAGTTTTGTTTTTTTTTAACAACAATTTGTAGCAGAAACTATAAAAATCACTTTCTCCTCAGGCCACCACCTGCTGGGAGCCATTAGCCCTGTCTTTACCCCTTTCCCTTTCATAGATCTTTCTGGAAGGAGAGCCAAGAGCTGTTTTCAATAACCTCCAGTTTACCTTGCTTTAAATGAAGGATGGAAGAAGTAAAGGTGTTCTTACGTTGGGGGAGGTGTGGTTAAATAGATGTTTATCTTTACTATATCTAAGGTTTTTCCATCAATATCAAGGGTAATCTACTTCCTTTATGTAGCCTGCTTGATAATAGTTACTGTATCATATTCAGTTTGGGGTGCCACCTTTTAGGAAGGACATTATTCAGCTAGAGATCATCTAAAGGAGGGTGATCAGGATGCTGAAGGATGCTAAGTCCATATCATATGAAGATTAATTCATGGAAATAGGGAACCTATTTGAACCTAGAGAAGACTTGAGAGAAGATATGATAACTATATTCAATTATCTGAAGAGCTCTCATGGAGAGGAGGGATTTGATTTTCTCTGCTCAATCCAGCAAGGCACAACTGGCAGCAAGAAGTAGAAATGGTGGATAGAAACATTTAGACTTGATGGACAGTTAAATTTCCTAACAATTAAAATGATCCCTAAATGAGTTTACTAACTACTTTAGGAATCAGCAGACTCCCTTCACTAGGGTTCTTCAACCACAGACTGGATGGCCATTAGTCAGATACATTGTAGAGAGGATTCTTGTTGGCATACAGACTTGACAAGTTGGCTTCTAGAATTCCATTTTCCTATGATTCTACTACCCTGAGCTTTAAAACCCAGTGGAACTGTTCTTATATGAACAAAAGTACCTTTCAGGGTACTAGGGAGAGAAGAGGCAATCAATACTAGACTTAATATAATCCTTAATGCTATAATGAAGATAAAAGATCCATAATGTCTCCAAGAGATATTTAAGTGTGAAACAACAGGAATTGTGTCACTTGAAAAAAAAAAGGGAGAAAACAAAAATCCAATCTGTTAGAGGAAGCAGCTCCCTCCCACCCAAGCTGAGTCTTGGAGGGAAAACTTCAGGATAAAGTTTAAACAAGTAAATGATAAAATGATTATAGTTAATTATAAAATGATTATATTTAGAAGGAAATTTGAAATAAAAAGTATCACTGTGGAAAAGGAAAGATATGTCTTGATCTGAGACTGAGCTGTAGGGTTTGAAAGTGAAAATGAACAGGAAATGTAGACACATAAAATTAACTTGACCACCTTTATTTGTATAAACAAATTCATCAATATTAATATGGAAAGGGTAGTGATTTGGTTAGAGAAGATGATAGGCATTAAAAAGTTACAGAATAAAGTGATTCAGATCATACTGTACATGAAACATCACAAAAGAGAGACCCTCTCTGAAACAAAGTAAAAAAAAAAAGCAAATTATTTCATGCATAATCTCATGCCCTGTGTACTCTCAATGGATTTTGAGAATATTAAGACACATTTTATTTTTAGCCAGGGTTCCACAAAGCTTTTGCTCTAAAGAATTTTTTTTTATCTTTACCCAACAAGCAATTCTGCCTGTTGTTAGCTTTGCCTTACGTTTTTAACAGTGGTCATGACACTTTATTGTCCTGTCATCTTCTCGTTGAGATTCCTTTACTATTGTGTTCCCTACCTCCATTCTTTACTACTGAGATTGTGGGAGTTATTTTTTGGAAGTAGCTTTTCTCAGAAATGTTTAGAGATGAGTAAAATTGCAAATAGCTTTCTGTTGGTAAGACAGTCATAAGCCTCATGGATTTGGCTCAATCCAGTTTTAGCTCCCTTGGGCTTTTCCTTCAATTAAATAAAAAATCCAGGCAAACTCTGTCTACAATCTAATGCCAACATTAATTCCTCCCACTTCTTTCTTGAAACAAATAGTAAGACACAGTCAGATTAGAGGAACACTTTCCCTGGGAAAGTAGATCATGATATATATTCTAAGGCTATAAATTTTATCTACCCCTTCCAGCCACATTGTACAAAAAATAACAACACAGCAGGTTCTCTTTTCACAAAGCTGTCATACCAGACCCAGTTCCTGAAATTCTCAAGAGGCTTTCGCTACACACTTGTGATTAGTAATCATCTCTAAGAACAAAAGTGACTGACTCACCATATACGCCTATAACCACTGACTATTATTGTTGTTGTTGTTGCTACTATATTTAATTTTTTGCGTCAATATTCTTTATGGGTATTGCTCTAAAGTTTTCTTTCTCCATTTTCTTTCTCCATGGTTTAGGTATCAAGACCATATTTGTGTTAAAGAAAGACTGACTAATTCAGATTTTGGAATCATCTTTGATTCCTCCTATTTTCACAGTCATCACATCGTAAAGTTCCATTATTACTGCTTCTAAACATTTTTGCTCACATTCTTTTACCTCCATTTCTATAGTTTCTACACTAGTTCAAATCTTCATTAATTTTCATCTGGACTAATGAAATAGTCCTTGCCCAATATCCTAGCTTGTAATTCCTCCTCTTACCACCAAATGTCAAAGCAATTCTAGGAATTACTGCCTTTCAGTCTTTCTAATGCACAGCTCTAATTATGCCCCACTCTGTTTACAACCCTTCAGAAACTTTACTTTGTTTACCAAATATAGTTTAAAATTCTTAGCTTTAGCATTCTTGGTCCTTTACTATATAGTTCCAAACTACTGTTCTAGTCTTATATATTATGATTCCCCTTTACAAATACTATACCAGCATCCCAGCGCCTCTGAACTTTGAGACAGATATGCAACTGCTGTTGACCTTGCAACACAGATTCATCACTGGCAAACCCTTCCCTGTTCTCTGCCAAAAATCTTTGGCACAACATAGCCCAGTAAGAATGACTTTTCCAGGAAAGCATGCACAATACAGGTAAAGACCATACCATATGAGGAAAGAACTAGAGGAAACATTTAGCAAAGTCAACTATTTGAAGAACTGTCATATGGGCAAGGAATAACATTTGTTCCGGGTTCCAGAGGAGATAAGTAGGAGCAATGAGTAAAAGTTGAAGAGGAGCATTAAATTTAATGGAAGAAAAACTTTATAAAAATTAGAGCTATCCAAAAGTGTTCAGGGCTGTATTGAGAAGTAATAGGCTCCTCCATAATACAGTTCTTCAAGTGAAGACTTAGATGAACACTTGTAGGGAAGTTGCATTGGGGTCCAACTTAATGGCCTCTAATATCCTTTGAACTTAGATTCTTTGAACACAGGGACTAAGAGAAAGCTAAGAATAATAGACTTGATCAGGAACAGGTGCAGAAAAGGCTAGCCTTCCTTACAAATGCCAGCTCAGTAGCTCTGCTTCTCCTTATTTTTATTTTCAACTTGCACTCCAGGCAGCTCCAGAATGAAAGAGAGACTGGTGCAAACATTAGTATTATTGTCCAAGGCTGCTCCTTGCCTACCCCAAACTGATCTGCTTTGCCTTCCTTAATGTGTTCATTCTAGCCAAACAAGTTCATTACTGTCTCCTGAAAACATCCCATGCCCTTCCACCTCTTGGTCTTGGCTCATGTTCTACTCCCCCTTTCCTCTGTACCTCTGTGACCTTAGTTTGCTAAATACTATCTTTGCTTACCTGAGTTGAAAGTGATCTTGACCTATTCTGAACTCTATACCTCTCTTATAAATTTAACATCATCTACTTTCTATTAAAGCATTTTGTGTACATGACTTATATCCCCTATAAGGTTTTAAGTTCTTAGAAGACAGGAAGTGGATAGAGAACAAGCCTAGAAGTCAGGAAGACCTGGATTCCAGTCTCATCTCTAGTACAAATATGTGATTATGGGAAAGCCTAACACACGCACACACACAGAGTGTCTTTGATGTATATGCAGATTATCCTTACAAAATTTCTACATAAATTGCAGTATAAACATGTTGGTTTGTAGTAAGTGATGTACTTTTGATTACCTTTTTTGGCTAGTAATAAGATCTGAGATGGGGTGGGGAGAGGAAACATGGATCTATAATCTCAATATAGAGAACTCTTAATGCATATGTGATACATTATGATAAACTGGAAATAATCTCAGAAAAAAAGGTACACGAATTAAAGGGGATTGGGAAAGGCTTCTCATAGATGGTGAGATTTTTACTGAGACTTGCAAAAAGTTAAGGAGGCCAGAAAACAGAGATGAGGAGGGAGAAAAATTTCACAAATGAAGAACAGTCACTGAAAATGCCTGAAGCTGGAAGATGGAGTGCTGTGTATAAAGAATAGCAGAGAGACTGGTGACATTGGATAATAGTATGTGTGGGCATGTAAGGAATAAGAAGACTAGAAAGTAGGTGAGGACTAGGTTATGAATGGCTTTAAAATTCAAACAGAGGTTTTCATATTTGATTCTGGAGGTAATGGAGAGTCACTGGAATTTACTGAATGGGGTGTGCAATGTTTGTGACATGGTCAGAACAGCACTTTAGGAAGATTATTTTGATAGCTGAGTATAAGATGGAGAAACGTGAGGCAGAGAGCCAAACCAGAAGCCTTTTCAATAGTTCAGGTGTAAGGTGATAGAGAGATTGTACCAAGGTGGTAGTCATGTCATATAAGAGGAGCTGTGAGAGATACTGGGAAGATAGAATCTCTAGCACTTGAATATCAGGGGGAAGGGTGAGAAATGATGAAGAGTTGAGAATGACATTGACTCCCTAGACATTAATATTGAATTTAGGAAGAAGAGAACAGTATAGTGGAAATCAGAAAGCTATAACACATTTCAAATATCTAGATTGCTTTTTAAAAAAAATACAGAATCATACAAAAAAGGGGACTCTCTGAGGAGAGAGATTGTTTTGTTCTGTGAATATGTATCTCCAGTCCTACCATAGCACTTGCCTGCCACATAATAGGAACTTTATAAATGTTTGTTGTTTGGTTAAGAAATGTGTGTTCAGGAATCGCAGGTGGGCTATGGGAGAGGTGTTGGGGGGGGGGGGAAGGAAGAAAAGAAAATGATCTTTGTTTCCAATGAATAATGTTTGGAAATGACCAAATAAAATAATGTTAAAAAAAAGAAATGTATATTCAGAAAAATTATAATAAAAAAAAAAAGATGGGCCAGTCATAAAGTAAGAAAAAACTAATGGATAGCCGTCTTTGCCTACTAGTAACCTTATAATGTCAAAAGAACTCAAGAAAGAAGAATAGCATATTGGGTGGACCCTCTGCAAATGTATGGGTGTCAAACACAAAGGATAGACAAGAATATATGGACTCTGTCCTGCATTGTTGCTTTGTCAGAAGGACTGCCTCAATTGATTTTATATATAATTTTCAATAGCCAGATCTAGAAATAATAGTCAATGGAAGCATATGAAGAATATATTTCCACATGTGTATGTGTCTATATACATATGCATTCAACAATAAAAACTTATTACAGTGAAATAATCATTCTTCATTTTTCCATTCTTCTGAATATCTGTTCCTACATTTGCCTCTCACTCTTAATCTCTTCTATATTACTTTTAGTTTTTTCTTCCTCCTTAATTTTCTCTTAGCATAGTGTTTATTCTTTCATTTTTTGTTCATTTAGTACATACTGGTTACCTCCATGATCTAAACATATCCTGCCCTCAAGTAGCTTACATTTGTCACTTGTTTTTACATTATATATTCTCTCTGTCATTGTGAACTCTTTCCTTCCCATTCTCCATTTACATTAAATACTGCATTAATAGGGAAAAAAAACAATTATCCTTTATGATTTTAAATTTGTAATAAAAAATTCTGTTCCATAGGAGTAAAATAGCCAACATTCTTTGCCATTCATCTGGCACATATTCCTTGCTCAGGGCAAGTGAGTGAGTGATTTTGCTAAGGCTTCTTTATAGGATTAAAAATAATTATCCTAATGTCTTTTTTTCTGTTCCCAGTTGTTCCCTGGACTTTAAAAATATTCTTTGTAGGTTTTCCAAGTGAAATAAATGATGGTTATTGACCTTCATTTAGCTTCAACTGAGCTCTGTCTCTGAAGGAATTTGTCATTTACTTACTCTCTGTACCATGAGTCAAAAGAAACTTCAATCAATGGCTACTAGTTTGTTTCTTCCAAAAATGGCTATGTGCCTGACATAGTTTAGTGGTTTTCCTTTACCTGGAATGCCCAGGTAAGAGGAATAATTTAGGATTGCTATGGAAATATTTGGTTCTAACTTATATCATTACTAGAAATTTTGAAAAATAAAATTAATAAAGTTTTTGTTTATGGGAGAGATGCCTGACAATTGTCAACAAATAAAGTGAAATAATTGTGAATAAGACAATGTAGTTTTTACTGGAATGTTAGAAATCACTTCACTTATCAGTGACATTTTTAGAATTACAATTTTAAATCTTACTTGTCTCTAATTTGGCCATTTTTTTTGTTTTTTGTTTTTTATTTATCCTTGGAGATTATTATTGGGTGATTACACAAAATAATGGTCTTTCTGTGAAATCATGTCCTAGGTACTATTGTGAATTTTTATCATTTGAATTTGTTTTCTTATATGAAATCACAGTTTAGCTTTACAAAGGAATTCAAAAGCCATAAATTATAAAAGGGATTTGTCATGTCCATGTTCATGTTTCTACAGAGCATAGAAATCTCCCACAGAATCTGTGACAGTCATCTGACCTCTGTTTAAATACTTCTGGTGACAAAAGAGTGACCTAATGGCATAACTGGGAATTATTTTATCTGAAGGGTAAGAAGAGGTGGGGAACTATGAGGCAGTGATGGTGGGTTTGGAAGAGGAGGAGCAAGATGGTGTTGAAGCAGCAACAGGATTATAGGAGACAGTGGAGCAGGCAATAGTGCTGTACAAGATACTTCAACCATGGGAGAAGTCATTTCAGAAAGGGATGTGGCCCATCCCCGAGGGTCTAATTCTTACTCCCTGAGGTCTGGGCCCTGGGAAAGGAGTACTACTGTGACAAGAAGGACCCTGGCATGGGGGCACTAGGATGTTTGCATTGCACAGTAAGTCTCAGCATCAGCAGTTGTTATGGATAGAAAATGCTCCTTCCTGGGGATATCAATCAGTCCCCTGGACCACAGCTCCATCTCTCATTTCCAGATAGGATTCTAAAGCTCCTTGCCTCTTCAGACAGCCCAATTAATTGTTAGACAGTTCTAATTATTAGTTGATTCTTGTATAGAATTGAATCTGCCTCCTTTTCTATATGATAGATCTGTAAACATTTAAAGGCAGTTGTCATATTTCTCCTCAATCATGTCTTTTCCAATCTAAGTTTCATTAGTCCCTTTAACCATTTGTCATCATCCCCTCACCATCTAATTAATTTATCAAAGTCTCTGTGTATGTGTGTTTCTCCATCTTTCTTTCTCTGTCTCTGTCTGTCTGTCTCGTAAACTTTACCTTCTATCTTAGAACTAATACTATGTAATGGTTCCAAGGCAGAAGAGTAGTAAGGGCTAGGCAATGGGGGTTAAGTGACTTGCCCAGGGTCACAAAACTAGGAAGTATATGAGACCATATTTGAACCCAGAACCTCCTGTATCCAAGTCTGGTCAAAGCCCCTCTTAAAATGTGGTTCCTAGAACACAAAAATACCTCAAGTTGGTGGAGGAAGGGAAGCTATTATGACATCATTCAAAGAGCTTAGCATTATAAAAGACCCGAGGACAAATAGTGGCTCTGTTACTTATTAGGCCACCAAGTGTTTTAACACTTAATTCCTCATCTATAAAATAAAGGCATTGAATCCAGTTATTTATAAGACACCTTCTAGTTTTCACAATTTACTGTTTTCTGATTCTAAATATAGTCTGAACAATGTAGAAATATAATAGTATTCTTCATGTTCTTGACACTCTTCTACTCAACAAAACTTCAAATTGTCTTACCTCTGAGATTAGCAATTCTTTTGGCTCCTAGTTTGTGTTCAGCTAAATTCCCTAGATCTCTAATCTGAGATTTAGGTATGTCAGTTTTCTCCCATTCTGTGCTTAGGTATGTGACTTGTTGATTTTGAATCTAGGACTTTATACTTATCCCTGTGAATTATCATTTTGTTGGTTTCAGTCCAGTGTTCTGAGAGTGATTGAGATTTTTTTGAATTTTTATTCTATTACATATTAGGTATTCCAAATCGATCACCCCTAAATGTTATAAGTATGCCTTGTTGGCAAAGATAAAATAAAATGTTATGCCAATGAAGAATTTCTTCCACATTAACACCAAGGCAATAATTCAAGCATATAGAAGTCTGCTTGCCAGCATTAACATCTACTCCTCTCTTAACAAAAAAAGAATACAATGAAGAGCTCTATCAATTGTTTTGCTAAAAAAATTCTGGTCATAGTACATCTAGAGCATTTCTCTGATTTATTTGCTTAGTAACACTATCAAAAAGGAAAATGAGGTTAGTCTGGCATAACATGCTTAGCAAACCATGCTGGCTCCTAGTGATCATTATATTCTCTTCAAAATGTTCACAAACCATCTGTTTAATAATTTGTTCTAGAATTTTGCTGGGGATTGGAATCAACCTGAGCACTGTTGTTTTAAGGAGAGACAGACAAAAAAGAGAGAGAGAGAGAGAGAGAGAGAGAGAGAGAGAGAGAGAGAGAGAGAGAGAGAGAGAGAGATGTAAAATACTTGAGCATGATACAAGTATCCTTGGAGAGAAGATACTGGCTTCTTCCCTTAGTGTTTTCTTTTGATAGTAGACCCAAAGGAAGCCTAGGAGCTAGTCTCATACAAAAGCTTACTTAACTTAGCTAGGAAGGGGCAAGTTCCCCATAAGTGGCCTTCACCCCAAGTCAATTGACCAGTTCATGCCAATTATCTAGCTCTTTGTTGATATCCACAGTTTGACACAGACTAGCAAATCCTTCATCAAGAGTTTTCATTCTCCAAGGAACACAAATGTTTTCTTTGTACCAGTCCCAAAGGGTCTGATTGACTGGGAGATAGAGAAATTCATACAAAGAGTCAGTTAAGCAAAAATCCCAAACTCTGCAGGAGTGGAATTCCCTGAAGTACAAATTTCTATGTGAGCACTTCAACTTTGAAATTAAGCCAAATTCTTACTTAGAAAACTGAGAAAATGGCCAATTAAATTGGAATTAGAGGAGTCCTTGACAACAAAAATTATAGCCAGGTTAACACTTTACCAGTTAGGTGGCAAATGGAGAACATCATTTTAATATAATGGCCACATGTTGTTGTTCCTCCCTTGCTTCATGCCCATACTCCCATTCCCTTTGGCTTTTATCTTGGGTGCAGTGGCTCCAATGACCATAAATGGAGATAAATTTGACTTTAGCAAAATGTGTAGTTTTTAACTTCTGGACAAGACTTCACTTTAGAATTCTGGGCATTTTCCTATTTTTGCCTGCTGTGACCCCAAGGCACTGGTTAAAGTTACATCCTACATAGTCTAACCCAGGGATGGAACTGGAAACTAGATCTGTGGTATGGGGCAGCCTGTCACCCTCAAAGTTTGTGGCAAGGGTATCAGTGGAGGAAAGGATTACTGAACCTCTGACTAGAGGAAATAAGGGGCTTCATATCAATTGAATAGATGCCATGGCTATGAGTCACCAATAGAAGCTTCCTTCCTAACATTCTGGGTAAGGAATCAGAAGAATGATGAATGTCTACAGAGCAGAAGCAATAGATTTATCAGAGGCAAAGTGATTAGCCTGGTACCAAGTTAGCAAACCAACAAACTGAGTTGAACGGACCAAAGTCAAATGATTGCATATCTGAATAGCATAGCAACAGGTCAAGTATCTAGTCAGTGAACTGTGTCCAGAGGGCAGAGATGAATTTAAGGTTGGGGCATAAATAAAAAATTAGCCACACGGTAAGCAGAAGGATCAAAGTATCCATTTTAAAGCAACAGCCACAGTCAGACACAATTTCCTTAGTGTCTATAAACCATGACTCAAGGTCTTCCAAGTTTCTGGGCTCAATGAGGTTCAATTGTGAGGGTTGAGCTATAAGGATTAGTTCCTTATTTTCGCTTTTCATCTTTAGTTGGAGGAGTTTCAAGAAAGTCTGCTAATATATTCAGAATGTAGGCCAGGCC